>NC_069501.1:1179133767-1179453767 GCF_027579735.1 Bombina bombina | reverse complement strand
AATTACTCCAGTCAACTCTAGATCTGAAACACAATTCAGAAATGCTTGAGCTTTTACTGGATTTACTGGGACACGGGAAAGAAAAAATCTCTTTGCAGGAGGTCTCATCTTGAAACCAATTCTGTACCCTTCTGAAACAATGTTCTGAATCCAAAGATTGTGAACAGAATTGATCCAAATTTCTTTGAAAAAACGTAACCTGCCCCCTACCAGCTGAGCTGGAATGAGGGCCGCACCTTCATGTGGACTTAGAAGCAGGCTTTGCCTTTCTGGCTGGCTTGGATTTATTCCAGATTGGAGATGGTTTCCAAACTGAAACTGCTCCTGAGGATGAAGGATCAGACTTTTGTTCTTTGTTGAAACGAAAGGAACGAAAACGATTATTAGCCCTGTTTTTACCTTTAGATTTTTTATCCTGTGGTAAAAAAGTTCATTTCCCACCAGTAACAGTTGAAATAATAGAATCCAACTGAGAACCAAATAATTTGTTACCCTGGAAAGAAATGGAAAGTAGAGTTGATTTAGAAGCCATATCAGCATTCCAAATCTTAAGCCATAAAGCTCTTCTAGCTAAAATAGCTAGAGACATAAACCTGACATCAACTCTGATAATATCAAAGATGGCATCACAGATAAAATTAGCATGCTGAAGAAGAATAATAATATCATGAGAATCATGATGTGTTACTTGTTGCGCTAAAGTTTCCAACCAAAAAGTTGAAGCTGCAGCAACATCAGCCAAAGATATAGCAGGTCTAAGAAGATTACCTGAACACAGATAAGCTTTTCTTAGAAAGGATTCAATTTTCCTATCTAAAGGATCCTTAAACGAAGTACCATCTGACGTAGGAATAGTAGTACGTTTAGCAAGGGTAGAAATAGCCCCATCAACTTACCCCAGGACACTCATCTACATGTTTGTAGAAAGCCAAACCAGTACTGAAACGAGAATCAGCAGAGGTAATGGTATATATAAGAGTATATCGTCGATCTGAAAAGGGAGGTAAGAGATGAATCTCTACGACCGATAACAGAGAACCTATGAAATAGACCCCGTAGAAGGAGATCACTGCATTCAAATAGGCAATACTCTCCTCACATCCCTCTGACATTCACTGCACGCTGAGAGGAAAACCGGGCTCCAACTTGCTGCGGAGCGCATATCAACGTAGAATCTAGCACAAACTTACTTCACCACCTCCATCGGAGGCAAAGTTTGTAAAAACTGAATTGTGGGTGTGGTGAGGGGTGTATTTATAGGCATTTTGAGGTTTGGGAAACTTTGCCCCTCCTGGTAGGAATGTATATCCCATACGTCACTAGCTCATGGACTCTTGCTAATTACATGAAAGAAACTATTTTATTAGCAACGCATGCACAGACTTGTCCCCTCCCCATTCTCCAGCAGTCTACTAACAGGAGCACTAGTTATTTCACTTGGAGGGGCAGCTTCACACTTGTAAATGAATAGGATGAGACATCTAGGAGAGCAGCGTGTATATTAGAATTCTTCCCTGCCTGTGACGAAGTCCATCTGTGTTTTAGACGCTGAATACGGCAGTGAGTTTGAGAGCTATGTTTATTTAACTGTCGGGCTCATCTCCCCCTCCCTCTGGCTGTTTTTGCTTTCATGTGGAAACGGAGCCCTCACCGTCACTAATCAAGCAAACACAGCAAGAGGGAGGGGGAGATGAGCCTGACAGTTAAATAAACATAGCTCTCAAACTCACTGCCGCATTCAGCGTCTAAAACACAGATGGACTTCATCACAGGCAGGGAAGAATTCTAATATACACGCTGCTCTCCTTGGTGCAGGGATAAGTAGGACAGAAGCAGCTTGTAAAGCGTGGGTAATAAAGTTCCTGTTCATATTGTTCCCTGTCTCCGCTGTTGCCAGTGTTAAGCTGCCCCTTCAACCAATAGAATCAATAAGCTTTGAACAGCTGTGCTTTATTTTATTGTCAGTACTGCGCATGCGATGCTGACTGAATGTAATATTTAAATTAAGGGGCCCAGCTGCTTTGCCATTGGATGTGGGGCGGATGCTGGGTTATGAGCCATGCCTTATTTTATGGGCAGTCATTACCGCACATCTCATGACAATTTAACTTTTAAAATTAAGGTATGTTAAAGCTTAATTTAATAAAAAAAATATTTTAAATTATTAAATTTATAATAGTAATTATAATAATATATTTTAACTAGGTTTACATTGGAATCAATTTCTAACCCTTTAACTATGTGAAGCATGTGAACACGTTTATACTAATAGCTGGTGGGCTGTGAAGTTGAAGTTTCTTGCCTCTCAGCAAATCCATCTACTGTGCTTGCCTCAACTACAGCAATTTGCTTCCAGTAGACAAGCACATCTTTGACAGTGTGAGCACAATGCCAAGGATCTACGTTAGCAACATCTGAACCCAGGGGATTGGTGGACAAGTCCACATTTTACCTGGGAGGCCTGCGATATCTCTTCACTGAGAAAAGACCTTTAACTGCCCGGCTGAATATGCCTTGCATGCCCCTCTGAATGACAGGGTTACTACAAGGATTTGAGCCTCAGATTGGTTAGAGCAGGGGCATCAAACTGGAATTATTTGCAAAGAATCAAATAATGTTGCCAAAGAATACAACATTAAAAGACACTTAATACAATTGACGAACAACAAACATAGCAATATCAAGATATGCAGGTGGTGAGTGGCTGGAGTGGGTTGCACTTGTATGGAAAATGGCCCACAACTCAAATGAGTTTGACACCCCTGGATTAAAGGATCCTCTTTCAAATGATGAGTGGATCTTGCACTTCACTTTCATGTCACTCCTCATCAAGGAAGCAAAAGAAAATAACCGAGTGTCATGGGAAGTGGGAGGGATTTAAAGGTTTGGTGTGTTGAGGTGTCTTGCCTCCTTCCTAGTGGTAAGGAGGTGAATATTCCCATGTGTGATGACTCTTGGACTCTCACCATCTGATAAGAGAAAATTGTATATTAAAATTGCAATGTGTTTATTGTCCCATTAAGTAGGGGTAACAGTATATTGATTGTACACCTAAGTCTTATAAACAAAAACACCACCAGGAAATATAATGGACAAAAGAAAGAATTCAAACTAAAATTAAAAAAAAAAAGAAAGAAAAAAACATGTTTATTCCCATACAACCAAAATTACATGCAGGCAAAAGACATGGGCTGGTTGAGCGTCCATTTACTGCTGGGGGTGTCAGCAGACAGACGTTCACCTACAGAACACAAACCGATTGCTAAAATATCATTATTAGAGGAGCACATAAAACTGTACTACTTGATATATTTCTCCATAAACTTCTTGTGAAACTCAGAACGTAAAGTGTCATTTACAAATCGCTTCTCTTTCTTCATTTCGTCAACTCCCTTGGCGCAGTTCTTAAAAACAACATCGTCATCCCACCTAAAAAGAGATAGGGCAACATTAAAGGGACATGAAACCCACATTTTTTCTTTCATGATTTGGAAAGAGCATGCAATTTTAAACAACTTTCTAATTTACTTCTTTTACCTAATGTGCTTCAGTCTCTTGATATACTTTGCTAAAAAGCATATCTAGATAGGCTCAGTAGCTGCTTATTGGTTGCTGCACATAGATGCATCGCGTGATTGGCTCACCCATGTGCACTGCAATTTCCTCAACAAAGGTTATCTAAAGAATTAAGCAAATTAGATAATAGAAGTAAATTGGAATGTTGTATAAAATTGTATTCTCTATCTGAATCATGAAATAACATTTTTGGGTTTAATTTCTTTTTAAGTATGGCGCAGTGTAATGGTATCTTTATGGTATAAAATTGCTGTTTGCCTTGTATTAAACATAGTGAAAATACAAAATGTATGGTCTAAAATTTCTTACTTAATATCCATATTTTAAAGAAGCCTTAACATTTTTATACTAATATAAAAATGCAATATACTTATGATTTATTTTGTAGTCTTCCTGTATACGGAAATAGAAGGGAATGGATTTATGTACAAAAACTGATAAGGACAAATCCTGTGCATCTACAGGTACAAGCTCAGGTATCCAGTGTATTAGGTCTCAAGTGTCTTATAAAGGGATATTATAGTAGTCAATAAAATGCATGTTTACCCTGTACGTCTAGTCACAGCAAAAGCCATCAGTAAAACTGTGCTACTGTTTACTACAAGCATTTTTGCAAATAATTGCATATTGCCTATATGCTTCTAACCAAAACTGAATTGCACTAAAGTGCATTGCAATTATGACTATACCATCCCTTTAAAAGAAACATCAAAGTCGAAATTAAACTTTCATGATTCTGATAGAGCATCCAATTTTACAATAACTTTCTAGTTTACTTCTATTATAATAACATCTGTGTTGTTCTATTGATAGTCCCTTGTTGAAAAGGATACCTAGATAGGCTCATGAGCAGAAGAGCACTACAGAGAGCTAGCTGGTGATTGGTGGCTGCACATATATGCCTCTTTTCATTGGCTCACCAGATATGTTTAGCTTGCACCCAGTAGTGCAATGCGGATCCAGACCCTACTCTTTAACAAAGTAAATTGGAAAGTTGACTTTACTGTCCCTTTAAGCTTACACTAAATTCCCCATTCCGTTCCTTTCACAATCTTGGGGTAATACATTTAACCTGTTGATATTTTGCCCACTGTTATCAACACTAAATACAAGCAGAGAAAATGAAGCAATTTCATATACAGCTATTTGCTTTGTATGTTTGATCAGGCAGAAAATACTGTAGAATTAACTATAAGCATTTTTAATGCAGAGATATCACAAAGGATAATACCTAATAATGAGGCAACACGATCTGTATAAAGGATTGAATACATTTTAGTCCGACAGAAACTAACTTACTTTAGTGTTTTTATATTATACTACTGATTAGTTCCCAGAGGTGTAATCAGACTCCATTACTCATTTCTAAACTGCTAGTTTTTAAGCGATGGATACTAACAAAGCACATATGTCCTGTGGGCAACTTCTACAAACTCTTTAAGGGCATTTGATCACATCTAACACATGGATTCAGGGCGCCAGATATTACCTTCTTTTTACTTTAAAACTAGCCAGAGCTTGTGCAGGCACTGTGAGGTTTAGCAGAGGGTTACCACTCAGGATATTCTCCATTCGAATTCTCTCCTCTTCAGCTTTCTGCTCTAGTTCCTGTTGTAAGGGGGGAAAGTAACACATTACAAACCTTGAATTAATAGGCAAGTTTTTTTTGTTGTTTTTTATCGTGGTTGAAGCTTTATTTGCCTTAAAGAGACAATAAGAAACATTTATTAAAAGGGATATGAAACCCTATATTCAGACAGCGCATACAGTTTAAAACAGTTTCAAATTTACTTTAGTATCAAATTTGCTTTGTTCCCAAGATATTCTTTAGTATTATTAGGCTATCATCATTTACACTACTCCTGCTCGTAATGTGGTTGAACACTTCTGCTCCTGTATATATTGGTGACTATCCCTGTGTTTATTGTTGTTCAGTTCTATATTTCTTAAAGGGGTCAGTAAGACAGTGAAACATTGTGTATTCATTTTTAACAATTTTTATAAAATCTATTTTCACAAGTGATAAAATCTGGAGAGTGCTAGTTTCTTTATACACTCACATGATTATTATAAACTATATAGTAAAAGCAGAGCATTGAAAATGTTCTGCAGTCCAGAGACACACTCCTATAGTATGTTTAAAATATCTCCTTTGTTGGGCCAATTAGGGATAGTTCCTACACTCATAAGGCAATCACTGTGTGTAATGCTGTAGGGGTTCTGGATCCTACAGAATGCACATTATTTTGAGAGAGGGGCTGTGGAAAGCCCCCAATTTTCAGCGTTAATATGTATTGAGAGTTAAACTTATTGGGCAGTAGTATTGATGATATTCACCGTTTACTCAGGTGCATATATTTTCACACCATGGAGCTGCACCCATTTGAGGGTGGAAACAATCTTTCCATTTTTTAAAAAAAAATAAAAAAGAAAGAATCTGCTATTTGTAATATGAAAAACAGAACATTCATATTTTCCTTCCCAGGAACATTACCATTAAAATGCAGTGCGTTCCTCATGACCTATTTAATTGGTACACCACCCGACTACAGACCATACAGCTAAAATGTACACTAGATTTTTCTTTGCATAAATGTTCTGTAGATGATCCATTTATATAGCCCACCTGGGAGTGTTTTGTAACAATGTATTGTTTTGCTTATTTTTTTAATAACATTGTGCTTATTTCCAGACTCCTAACCAAGCCCCGAAATATCAGAAGTATACTGATGTCTACAGATTCCTGCTTGCTCCTGTTTGTATAATGGATTATTATTATACTTTATTTATGAGGCGCCAACCTATTCCGCAGTGCTGTCCATGGATACAATTCATTTAAATAAAACAATACAAGACTTGTCAGAGACAGGACAAAATTTACAAACACATACAGGAGGGATTGAGGGCCCTATACCCGTGGGAACTTACAATCTAGAAGGGTAGGAGGTTGAGAAACAGGAGGTGAGGACTGCAAGATTTGGAAAGATGTTAATACAGAGTTAGACGAGGGAAATGTTAGGTAAGTGAAGTTAATTTATTATTGAGTTGGGTGGTAGACTTCCCTGAACAGAAAAGTCTTCAGGGAACATTTAAAGGAAGACAGATTAGGGCAAAGCCTGACAGCACGAGGGAGAGTGTTCCAGAGGGTAGGTGCTGCACGACAGAAGTCCTGCATTCTAGTATGAGAAGAGGTGATAGTTGCGGATGCAAGGAGCAGGTCATTGTTGGATCTTAGTGGACGGGCTGGAGTATACTTGTGTATTAGAGAGGATAGGTAGAGGGGAGCAGCGTTGGTGAGAGCTTTGTATGTAAGGGTGAAAATTTTGAATGTAATTCTGCTGTGAATGGGGAGCCAATGAAGGGAGCCAATGAAGGGACTCGCAGAGAGGTGCAGCAGATGCAGATCGACGGGAAAGGTGGATCAGTCCGGCAGAGGCATTTAGGATGGATTGAAGGGGGGAGAGGCGGGAAAGAGGAAGGCCAGCGAGTAGGTTATTGCAGTAGTCAAGTCAGGAGATAACAAGGGAGTGGATTATTTGCAATTTCCAATTTACTTCTATTATATAATTTGCTTAGTTCTCTTGGTATCCTTTGCTGAAAAGCAAGCCTATGTAGGCATCAGGAGCTAGCTGCACATATATACCTCTTCATTGGTTTACTGATGTGTTCAGCTAGCTCACTGTAAGGCATTGCTGCTCCTTCAATAAAGGGTACCAAGAGAATGAAGAAAAATTGATAATAGAAGTCAATAAGAAAGTTATTAAAATAATGTTATGCTCTATTTGAATCATGAAAGAAAAAAAATGTGGGGTTTCATGCTCCCATGCAATTGAAAGGTTTGAGAGAATAGCTATATAATTCTGCCAGACATCGGTCTGTATAAATAACTGAAAATTATTTCTCGTTTCAGAATGTAGATGAATTCAAAGGCAATCAGTATTGATTTCTCACAGGCAGCTTTTAAGTATAAGACGTGCGACAGGAATGCAAAACCCAACACTGCATAAGTAGCAGGCTTTTCAGAGAGCGAAATCATTTACAGACTTTGATTACAGAATCTCTTTGCAGTGTCCAATGCATAATTAAGCAGTTGCCTAAAGCTGTGAAGACTAAACAGAAAAAAATGATTAGTACACAGCCTGACCCACATACTTTGAAGCTATAGGTTTTACATCTTCTGTGCCACAATTCATCAGGATTGACAAAATATTAAAATATTTTAGTAGCTAGACATGTAAATAGAGAAATTGTATTTCTTTTAAAAATAGCAAAATGGTATGTCATGCAGATCTAACAATGCATGGTAAAAAAAAAAAAAAGATTACTATCAAGTAGTAAATTAGTAATAGAAAACACACTTCCTACATAGGACGCCTCTAGGATCATTATGTATAACAAAACCCAATAACAATGGGTACAAAATACCCTGTAAGATATATATTAATTTGGTATAATTTAAGACCAGTTTGTAAAATCACAAAGTGATAAAGGGACAGTCTACTCCAGAATTTTTATTGTTTAAAAAGATAGATAATCCTTGGGGGCGGAGCCAACCACTACAGAAGCCAGACGTGTTTCTCCTTAGCTCCAGGCTTTCTGCTATAAAATTCAGAAATAAATCATCTCTAAAAGCCTGAAATTACTTCCTTGGACATGAATATTAGCTGCTGCAAGCTTCCAGTAATGAATGAATTGCCATAATTGTGCTGGCTTTTCATTATACACTCTCCAAACATACCGCGTGGGACCATTGAACTCCATTGATTTACATCTAACCTCCCTACTATGGAAGCGCTACTGCTCTGGGAGCTGAATACTCAGCAAATGTTAGAGAGACACTTTAGGAGCCTAGCTGATGACCTATTGTCACTATTAGATCACTTATTGGTGCCGGTACAGAAGAAAGCCAGAAATACAGACCGGATGTCAACCGACAGGAACCGTACAGACACGAAGGGCCCAGCTCTGATGAGATTAGAGGCCCAGCCGAGATCGGATTCTATACTAATGGTGAAGGAGGATTCCAAGCAATTGCTTGTCCGGGGCCTCAGAAGCGCACAGACGGTGACACCCAAGACATGCTTGTCGTTGATACTCCATCAGCCTCCTCTGCCACACAAAAGCGATGAGGTTTTGGGAGCTCCGCAATTGACCCGCTATAGCCCAGGTCTCATTAGTCACGCTGAATCTCCATCGCAAACCGCCGCAAGTTTAGAGCAGCCACCACAGAGTGATATGGTATGTCAGTCAATGGAGGCCAAGCCATGCATCTTATTAATAGTGCCCGCTCAAGAGAACTTAGACTTGGGATCAGTGATTCATATGAAAACTGGCATAGGCTGATAACTTTGGATTCTCAGCCTGAACCCATCGCTGGGTATTCAAGGTCTGGGCATTCTAATGAAAGCTGGCAGGTTTGAAGAGAGTGCCCAATTTGTTATACATGGCACTAGTTTTATTATATATTACTAGTACTAAAGCCCGTGTACACGGGCCATTTTTTTCAGAACAGCGGTCCCACCCCTTGCTCTCTCCCCCCTTTCTTTTGCTCTCTCTTCCCCCCTCTCTTTTGCTTTCTTTCCCCCCTCTCTTTTGCTTTCTCTCCCCCCTCTCCTTTGTTCTCTCTCCCCCCTCTCCTTTGTTCTCTCTCCCCCCTCTCCTTTGTTCTCTCTCTCCCCTCTCCTTTGTTCTCTCTCTCCCCTCTCCTTTGTTCTCTCTCTCCCCTCTCCTTTGTTCTCTCTCTCCCCTCTCCTTTGTTCTCTCTCTCCCCTCTCCTTTGTTCTCTCTCTCCCCTCTCCTTTGTTCTCTCTCTCCCCTCTCCTTTGTTCTCTCTCTCCCCTCTCCTTTGGCTCTCTCTCTCCCCTCTTTGGCTCTCTCTCTCCCCTCTTTGGCTCTCTCTCTCCCCTCTTTGGCTCTCTCTCTCCCCTCTTTGGCTCTCTCTCTCCCCTCTTTGGCTCTCTCTCTCCCCTCTTTGGCTCTCTCCATCCTTTCTTTTGCTCTCTCTCCCCCCTTTCTTTTGCTCTCTCTCCCCACTCTTTGGCTCTCCCCCCCCCTTTGGCTCTCCCCCCCCCTTTGGCTCTCCCCCCCTCTTTGGCTCCCCCCCCCCCTCTTTGGCTCCCCCCCCCCTCTTTGGCTCTCTCTCTCTCCCCTCTTTGGCCCCCCCCCCCCCTTGGCTCCCCCCCCCCTTTGGCTCTCTCTCCCCCCCCTTTGGCTCTCTCTCCCCCCTCTTTGGCTCTCTCTCCCCCCCCTCTTTGGCTCTCTCTCTCCCCCCTCTTTGGCTCTCTCTCTCCCCCCTCTTTGGCTCTCTCTCTCCCCCCTCTTTGGCTCTCTCTCCCCCCTCTTTGGCTCTCTCCCCCCTCTTTGGCTCTCTCCCCCCTCTTTGGCTCTCTCCCCCCTCTTTGGCTCTCTCCCCCCTCTTTGGCTCTCTCCCCCCCTCTTTGGCTCTCTCTCTCCCCCCTCTTTGGCTCTCTCTCTCCCCCCTCTTTGGCTCTCTCTCTCCCCCCTCTTTGGCTCTCTCTCTCCCCCCTCTTTGGCTCTCTCTCTCCCCCCTCTTTGGCTCTCTCTCTCCCCCCTCTTTGGCTCTCTCTCTCCCCCCTCTTTGGCTCTCTCTCTCCCCCCTCTTTGGCTCTCTCTCTCCCCCCTCTTTGGCTCTCTCTCTCCCCCCTCTTTGGCTCTCTCTCTCCCCCCTCTTTGGCTCTCTCTCTCCCCCCTCTTTGGCTCTCTCTCTCCCCCCTCTTTGGCTCTCTCTCTCCCCCCTCTTTGGCTCTCTCTCTCCCCCCTCTTTGGCTCTCTCTCTCCCCCCTCTTTGGCTCTCTCTCTCCCCCCTCTTTGGCTCTCTCTCTCCCCCCTCTTTGGCTCTCTCTCTCCCCCCTCTTTGGCTCTCTCTCTCCCCCCTCTTTGGCTCTCTCTCTCCCCCCTCTTTGGCTCTCTCTCTCCCCCCTCTTTGGCTCTCTCTCTCCCCCCTCTTTGGCTCTCTCTCTCCCCCCCTCTTTGGCTCTCTCTCTCCCCCCTCTTTGGCTCTCTCTCTCCCCCCTCTTTGGCTCTCTCTCTCCCCCCTCTTTGGCTCTCTCTCTCCCCCCTCTTTGGCTCTCTCTCTCCCCCCTCTTTGGCTCTCTCTCTCCCCCCTCTTTGGCTCTCTCTCTCCCCCCTCTTTGGCTCTCTCTCTCCCCCCTCTTTGGCTCTCTCTCTCCCCCCTCTTTGGCTCTCTCTCTCCCCCCTCTTTGGCTCTCTCTCTCCCCCCTCTTTGGCTCTCTCTCTCCCCCCTCTTTGGCTCTCTCTCTCCCCCCTCTTTGGCTCTCTCTCTCCCCCCTCTTTGGCTCTCTCTCTCCCCCCTCTTTGGCTCTCTCTCTCCCCCCTCTTTGGCTCTCCCCTCCCCCCTCTTTGGCTCTCCCCTCCCCCCTCTTTGGCTCTCCCCTCCCCTCTTTGGCTCTCCCCTCCCCTCTTTGGCGCTCTCCCCCCCCTCTTTGGCGCTCTCCCCCCCTCTTTGGCGCTCTCCCCCCCTCTTTGGCGCTCTCCCCCCCTCTTTGGCGCGCTCCCCCCCCTCTTTGGCTCTGCTCCCCCCCCTCTTTGGCTCTGCTCCCCCCCCTCTTTGGCTCTGCTCCCCCCCCTCTTTGGCTCTGCTCCCCCCCCTCTTTGGCTCTCCTCTTTGGCTCTCTCCCCCCTCTTTGGCTCTCTCCCCCCTCTTTGGCTCTCTCCCCCCTCTTTGGCTCTCTCCCCCCTCTTTGGCTCTCTCCCCCCTCTTTGGCTCTCTCCCCCCTCTTTGGCTCTCTCCCCCCTCTTTGGCTCTCTCCCCCCTCTTTGGCTCTCTCCCCCCTCTTTGGCTCTCTCCCCCCCCCCATTTGGCTCTCCCCCCCCCCCCTCTTTGGCTCTCTCCCCCCCCCCTCTTTGGCTCTCTCTCCTTTTTGGCTCTTTTTCCTCTTTGGCTCTCTCTCTCCCCCCCTCTTTGGCTCTCCCCCCCTTCTCTTTGGCTCTCTTTCCCCCCCCTTCTCTTTGGCTCTCTCTCCCCCCCCCCCTTCTCTTTGGCTCTCTCTCCCCCCCCCCCCTTCTCTTTGGCTCTCTCTCCCCCCCCCCCCTTCTCTTTGGCTCTCTGCCCCCCCCCTTCTCTTTGGCTCTCTGCCCCCCCCCCCCTTCTCTTTGGCTCTCTGCCCCCCCCCCTTCTCTTTGGCTCTCTGCCCCCCCCCCCTTCTCTTTGGCTCTCTGCCCCCCCCTTCTCTTTGGCTCTCTGCCCCCCCCCTTCTCTTTGGCTCTCTGCCCCCCCCCCTTCTCTTTGGCTCTCTGCCCCCCCCCTTCTCTTTGGCTCTCTGCCCCCCCCCTTCTCTTTGGCTCTCTGCCCCCCCCCCTTCTCTTTGGCTCTCTGCCCCCCCCCCCTTCTCTTTGGCTCTCTGCCCCCCCCCTTCTCTTTGGCTCTCTGCCCCCCCCCCTTCTCTTTGGCTCTCTGCCCCCCCCTTCTCTTTGGCTCTCTGCCCCCCCCTTCTCTTTGGCTCTCTGCCCCCCCCCTTCTCTTTGGCTCTCTGCCCCCCCCCTTCTCTTTGGCTCTCTGCCCCCCCTTCTCTTTGGCTCTCTGCCCCCCCCCCTTCTCTTTGGCTCTCTGCCCCCCCCCCTTCTCTTTGGCTCTCTGCCCCCCCCCTTCTCTTTGGCTCTCTGCCCCCCCTTCTCTTTGGCTCTCTGCCCCCCCTTCTCTTTGGCTCTCTGCCCCCCCTCTTCTCTTTGGCTCTCTGCCCCCCCCTTCTCTTTGGCTCTCTGCCCCCCCCCTCCTGCTCCCTCTCTGGCTCTGTCTTCGCGGGACCCCGCCCGGCCACGCCCCATCGCGGCAACACCCGCCCGACCACGCCCCTCGCGACGCCCGGCCACGCCCCTCGCGACGCTCCCGTCGGCCACAAACAGCTGTGAGGTCTGGGGAGCGCGTTGCCGCTTCTCACGCAGCAGACCTCACAGCTGTTGCGTAGCTCGCGCTCCCTATCTCACAGCTGCTTGTATGCTGTGTACCTCGCGCTCCCAATCTGTCAGCTATGCCGAGGTGCTCGAGAATAGAATCTAAGGCCAAGTGTTTGTCTGTACTGCGCATGACGGCTTCAGACAAACACTTGTCTTTTATAATATAGGATATTACTAATATACATCTTGAACTTTTAGTTATTCTACAGCTTATTGGAATAATTTTAATTGCGATAGTATTAAAATGACCAATCTGAAGTTTAATATGCACAGGGTAATGATCTGCAGCTATTATGCAAGATAGCAGCTATAACCTAGAGATCCAGATATCGATGTTAATATTGCTTGTCTTGAATGTGACTATAGAAATAGATTAATGCTTGTTTATTGTTGCTTAAGTACTCGTAACTTGTTAAAACTTACCTGTTGGTCACTACTATTTTCTTAATTACTAATGTAACATGACCTTATATGTAAAATAAGATATTACTATTTCATGAGTGCAGCAGAAAGCTTTATCAGCTGAAGTCACCGCTCAAGCCCAATATCTTGTTCATCTAGGTTTACCTGCCATATCAAAATGTACGTTTATAATGTTTTACTCAGTATGCTTTTTTTATAGGGATATCTCTGTGTCTTTACTATGCCTTTAATTCTTCAGACTAAGTATGAGAAAATATGCACGCACTGACGATTAGCTGTTAGATAATCTAATTGAAACACATGGACTCATTTCTATTATGTTAGTTGCCCAGCTTTTAAATACTGCATCTCTCTTAGCTTTCTACACTTTATGAATAATACTGAATATATAGTATCTCATAATAACATCCTTAGGCACAAGCCCAATCCTAAACCGGATATGCATAATCTATCAATAACTATATACAATACTGCTCTAGAAAGGTGCCCACGACAGCGATTCAACCCTCATTAATATATTCTGTATGACGCAGGTACTTTTTACTAGGGCTAGTTTTATTGCCTTGTATTCACACTATATGTGGGTTCGCATCTCACTCTACGCCTTCTTATAATAGTATCACCAGCTTGCTAAATAAGTTTTTGCATATATCCATTCTGAACTGACAATCTACTATAGTACTATATTATCTGTGTGTAGTTAATGGGACGCTGATTTTACACTTTACTAGCCAGCCTTTCTAAACCAGAACATACATTAATGGTAAAATAATACTAACAGGGCCTGTGATATAATGTACTGGTTAGTATGTTTAAAATGGTCCTAGAAGCTCCATAAACATATGATTATAGAACATGTTATATTGCGTCTTACTTATGCCTATACATCTGTAATGCCCTATCTCCCTTGAAATCTTACCGCTAAGATCCCAATGTGTGCTATTATCTGTTATTGTTATAGGTGTCTCATAGACTACTATAGCGGCTTATAGGTTTTGAAATGTGCCTCCGTACCACAATTCAAGTTGTACTCCTAGTGACATTCTCCTATTGTACTACAACTATATACCTACACCTCCTAGTCCTGATCCTGCTATGATAGAAAGGGGTTTGCTATGCACATTCCTATTCTCTAGTATGATTTCATTCTACTTATTTTTGCTAGATATAGTATACCCCAGGTGTTAAAAGATTAATATACACTGGTACCCAACATATATCTCTAATATTATATAGTATAGCCCATATTTACATGTTTATTATCTCCTATATATTTTCACTTTTTAACCACTATACTATTCCCGGGTTGCTGTTTTACAGAGCCACTAGCTCCCATGTTATCGGTTATCTCTTTACCGACTGTATCTCCCCTCATCCTTTCCCGCTCTGCATCTAGGAGCGGGTCATATCCACCATCCCTCAACCGTCTCTGTCCAGTGGTGACAATATCCCTGAGGGGAGATACTGCATTAATGCTCCAATACCCCCCCCCCCCATTGTTGTTGACCATAGCTAGTTACATTGCTATCCCCATCATTTCCATCAAATAACTTAAGTACATAATAATATGATTACATAGAAAAATTATTTGCGTAAGCGGTGCTTACCCGCTGACATTTCCCTAATTTCCCCCTTGCTCTTTATTTTGCTCTTGATATTATGACCCTGCCCTTAACAATAAGAAGCATTCAATTATATGTACAAAATTGGGTCTATCTGGTAGCTACAGTGCTCTTTTAGAGCGTCTTTTACCACTATGGCCTGGAATAATAGCTACTCACAGTATCCTATAAAAAACATAAAAGGAGGGTTTCAGATATATTTTGACATTCACGTTATGTTTTCTTTTCCTGTCATATTGTTGTTAAGACAATCACTGCTATGTTTTGTAATATGTATGTGTCATGGTTTCATGTTGTCATTTTGAAAAACCCTCAATAAAAATTATAAAAAAAAAAAAAAAAAAAAAGATAGATAATCCCTCTGTAATTACCTTGTATCTAAGCCTCTGCAAACTGCCCCCTTATTTCAGTTCTTGACAGATTAGCATTTTAGCCAATCAGTGCTGACTCCTAGGTAACTTCACGTGCGTGAGCTCAATGTTATCTATATGACACATGAACCAACACCCTCTAGTGGTGCAAAAAACTGTCAAAATGCACTCAGATTAGAGGCAGCCTTTAATGTCTAAGAAAGTAGCATATAAGCCTACCTACGTTTAGCTTTCAGCTAAGAATACCAAGAGAACAAAGCAAATTTGGTGATAAAAGTAAATTGGAAAGCTGTTTAAAATTGCATGCCCTATTTTAATCTTGCAAGTTTATTTTGGACTTGACTGTGCCTTTAATATACTTTTTACCTCTGTGATTACCTTGTATCTAAGCCTCTGCCGACTACCCCCTTATTTTAGTTATTTTGACAAACTTGCATTTTAGCCAGTCAGTGCTGACTCTTAGGCAACTCCACGTGCATTAGCACAATGTTATCTATATGGGACACATGAACTAACGCCAACTAGCTGTGAAAAACTGTCAAAATACCCTATGATAAGAGGCGGCCTTCAAAAGGCTTAGAAATTGAAAGCTAGGTTTAGCTTTCAACATAGAATACCAAAATAACAAAGCAAATTTGATGATAAAAGTAAATTGGAAAGTTGTTTAAAATTGCATGGCCTATCTGACTAGACTGTCCATTTAAAATGGACATGAAACAATAAACAAATGCTAGCTACAATGATGCATTCACAAAAAAGATTACTCTGAGAATAACATGTAGATGAAAGTTTTAGTGTCTATAAAACAATGGGCGCTGCCATGTTATAACTTAGGTTACCTCCTCTGCTGTCTCCAGTTAGGGACAGTTATAAGTGTATAACAGAAAAGCTCATAATTTCAGGAAGGAATTACAGGAAAAGGGGATAAAAATAATGAAAGTATATTGCAGCCCTTTTTATATGTACTGTATACGGTTTATCATTTTATATTACCATCTCAAAGTGTTTAATGTCCCTTTAAGTGTTTTTAAATCATAGATTAAAAGAAACGCTCTGTGCACACACAGTACAGGGTAACGGACCATTAAATACAGTAGAACTGCACAAACAACAAAAGCAACATAAAAAGACAAAAGCACGTCATCTGAATTTTAATTGAGATGTAGATTTTTTTCTGAGAAATTTCAGCTAGTTCTATTCTCCATCCCCCCCTGCAGCTGGTGTCTCGGAAAGTTTGCATATAAAAATATTGTGCACATTTAGATAATTCTATGAAGTGAATTATAAAGCTATTTAAAATGACATGCTCTATCTGAATCATGGAAGTTTAAAGGGACATGAAACACATTTTTATTTTAAACAATTTTCCAATTTAATTATCCAAGTTGTTTTGTTCTCTTGCTATCCTTTGTTGAAAAGGATACCTAGGTAGACTCAGGAGCTGCTGACTGGTGGCTATATACAGTTATATATATATATATATATATATATATATATATTGCACCGAAATTTCGGCTGCAGAAAGTTTCGACCGAAAATGAAATTTTTGGCTATTTTGCCTGTTATTTTCGGTAAAATTATTGTGTAGCATGTTTCAAATGTGATGCTAACCTAAAGCTGCTGTTTAAGTTTATTACTTGACTTACTGTTCTGCATATAATGAGTTTTCTAGGACTATACTTTATTTGGATAATTGTTAAAAAAAACAAACCTGTTAAATATGATTCTTTTACATAGAACTAAATGAAGAATAATACAGTATATTGATATTTATAATTGTTTTAAGAAGGGATGCACCAAAATTTTGGTCGCAGAAACATTTTGGCCGAAAATGGCATTTTTTTTTTTTCCTTTTTTTTTTTTTTTTTTTTTTTTTTTTTTTTTTCCTTGGTAAAATTATTGTGTGGCATATTATTGTTTTAAGATATTTTTGTCCAATTTTAGTGTGTTACTTTCAATAAAAGTGTGGACTTTTTTATTGGCTCTAATTATGCAAAAAAAAAAAAAAAAAAAATTGAAAATCATTTGAAAAAATACATTTTCTGTATCAGTTTTCGGCCAAGTGCATCCCGGATTTTTGGATTCGGTCCAGAATGTCCATTTTGGTGATATATATATATATATATACACACACACACACATACACACACACAGGTAGCCCTACACACAGGTAGCCCTCAGTTAAGCCGGGGTTGAAATTGAAACCCATTGTAAACCCAGTTTATAATGCAAGTCAATGGGAAGTGAGGGAGATAGGTTCCAGGCCCCTCTCAAAATTGTCATAATTAACACCTAATACATTATTTTTAAAGCATTGAAATGAAGATTTTAAATATTAAACAGAATTATAAACCTAATAAAATAATTACACAACACAGACTTCACTTGCATTTTTCTGCAAAGTTCTTTCTATGCATTCTGGACTGATTTATAGACCGGAAGATCTTGTTCCTTTCAAATCTGCTCGATAGCTCAGGTCTGGTTAAACTGATTAATTTCAGCTTGCTTGACTTTGCTGCAACACAAGCGGACAGCTCCACCTACTGACTATTTTAATAAATGCACTGCTTATCAATGCTTTTCAATAGCAGTCACATGACTGGAAAAAAAAAGGTTGTTATTCTGAAACCGTGTAAATTGAACCGTTGTAAACCGAGGGCCATCTGTATATATAGCTCTATCATGTTATTGACTCACCCAGTGCGTCAACTAGCATTATATCCCCCCCCCCCCCCCCCGGATATGTCCTGTATTGAGAAACTAAACTTTATCAAATTTTAAATGTGTATTTTTCTGGCTGTAGATAGGAGGAAGTTGTCCTTAAAGTGATTGTAAAGTTTAATGAATAAAGTATATAAATACTCCTAAAAACAGGAGCACTTTAAAGGGCACTTTCATTCATGAAGTATAAGATACTTCATGTAGAAAGCACCTTTATTTGATTCAATCGATCGCCGCTCTTAGCTCCTACAGCAGCGCATGACTAAAAAAAATTTTTGGATAAGAGGTGACGTTTTCACCTCTTAGCCAATAGCCGTGCGGTAAATCCGGCTCCCATGGGCGCCAAGCCGGATTTACCGCACGGCTATTGGCGAAGAGGTGAAAACGTCACCTCTTAGCCAAATATTTTTTTTAGCCGTGGGCTGCTGTAGAAGCCAAGAGTGGCGATCGATTGAAACAATTAAAAGGAGCTTTCTACATGAAGTATCTTATACTTCATGAATGAAAGTGCCCTTTATTTGTTTCAATAGTAAATCCTAGCGTTTGTAAAACCCTAGGATTTACTTTCACTTTAATTACTTAAACTTTACAATGACGCTTCTTTAGCAGATAGATGACTAATCTGGCTTCCTCCAATTGTTGCGTGCCCCATTTGGCGTCCAGCTTGTGGGGTACACATCGATTGGAGGAATCCGGATTCATCATCGATATGCTAACTACAGTAGGAGATGCGGGTGGAGGATCGCCGGTCTGTTTTCCATAAAACAAATGTAAGCATTTTAAACAAGAAGCGTCATTGTAAAGTTTAATGAATTAAAGTGCCCCTGTTTAAGATTTTTTTTAGATACTGGGCACTTATTCATTAAACTTTACAATCACTTTAAGAGCCTGTGATAACATTAGTAATAAATAGAGATAGGAAGGCCTGCAAAAAAAAAAAAAAAAAAACGGAAAAATGGGGGGAAAAAACACTGTGCTCACGCACGTGGAGTTCAAGTGAGCCTGCTCTGATTGGCTAAAAAGATGGCTGAAAACTGACCCCTTATTTCAGTTCTTTTGACAGAGACTTAGATACAAGGTAATCACAGAGGTAAAAAGTGTATTTATATAACAGTGTTAATTGTGCAAAACTAGGGAATGGGTAATAAAGGGATTGTTTATATTTTTAAACCATAAGAATTCTGGTGTAGACTGTCCCTTTAATGAAATTCTTCTGAGACTTTATGTATAGTCTCAAATCATTGCAAGTTTTCTCAGCTGAAGACAAGAAAATCCTGCAATACAATGCAAGTACACTGTACTTCTCAATGCAATGCTCAAATAAGAGAAATAAGCATTTCTGCCTCTAGGGGGCACTGCAGAGGAAAGGCTTCAGTTTAGTTTGCTTGCGGGCTCCATCTTGTACCTCCTACAGTGGGTGATTGTTGGTGTACAGTAGATGATAATTAAGGCTTGAGAGGACAGAAACTATGAGAGGAGGTTACATTTGTCTGACAAGTTAGTTTATCTTTATAACCTTAAGCTAAATGATTGCTTTTAATGTTCTTCACCATCACAGCACAATGTTTGCCTATAGTCTTGCCAGTAAATTGTTAGTTTTTCCCCTCTACTCAGTAAAATGGTGAGACCAACATCTAGAGTTTAAAAACCATTTCCACAGTGCAATTGCTGCTGAGAGCAACGCTGCAATTTGCAAATACTGTTTTCCAAATGCTACAAGGACGACAAAACACATCCTTGCATGCCAGAGTTGCCCTAAAGACATTAAAAATACTTTATGGAATTAATGATGATGGTCATAATGAAAGTGCAAGTAGATTTTCCCTCCAAAGTTCTCATTCCAGAAGCACTCTTTCTGCTGCTTCTGTATCATTACAAAGTGTTTCTTCACCAGCAGCATCTTTAAAGTGAAAGTCAATCCTAGCATTTGTAAAACGCTAGGATTGACCATGGAAACAAATAAAGGGGACCCTTAGGAGCGGGATTTCTGCACGGCTATTTGCCAAGAGGTGGAAACGTCAACTCTCTAGCAAAACAGCGTTCTCCCGTGGGCTGCTTGAGCAGCTCAGAACGGTGAACGCTTGAAACAAATAAAGAGCTTTCTCATAATAAAATCTTTCACTTTACTTTCTTCAGTAGTTGTAAGCTTGTTTCAATCCGTGCAAACCTTATGTTTTTAGAAGTCCATGAGAAAAATGACAAATATAAAGAGGAAGAAGAAATGGAAAATGATAGCAATAGTTCAGAAAATGAGATAGATTAAAAATTGGATGTATATGTTGTCTTTTCTCAATTTACTTTTTTTAAAGTTAAACCTCGCTATGGAGCTTAAAGTGATGGTAAATTTGCTTGTCTGCACAACCTCCCTAAGCTTACTCCCTTTCATTTATGTATGAGTTTAATTCATGAATTTTAATCATTTTAATTTTTTAAACTTTTATTACCTTTCAATCCTCAGATTTCTATCGTTCCGTAGTCCACCCGGCTGCTTTTTTTTTTAATGTTGGGATGAAGTTTTCTTTTTAGCCTATTGAAATCCAGGCCGATAGGCGACCTGGAGTTTTTCTGACACTCCCCATTGATCTAAAGCGCATGCGCGAGTCATTGCTAGATGTCAATCATCCCATGCGCGCACCCGTTTAATGTATGTCTGGTAGTTACACTAGGGAATTTCAAGTTACGTTAGTAAAATAGTTTAGTCTAGGCTAGGGGATCTGGATCGGAGCAAAACATATACGTGTTTCATTCACAAATGTAAGCAATGAATCTCCGATTTCATTGTTTACATTGTGACGTTTACTTGCATGCACCAATGGTATGTATTGTGAGCCGTGGGAGGAGCAAGCAACAGTAGACGATCTTTTAGAAAACGATTATAAAGGTTTATTTTCGATTTTTTAACAAATAAACATAGCGACTAATGTCCCACCTTACTCTTAAACATAAATAATGATAGCATAAGCAGCAACTTTACCATCACTTTAAATATGGAGGTGGGCCTTACACCCCCCAATTACCATATCCTATTGGCACAAGTAATGCCAGTTACTTAACTATTTATTTGCAATTGGCGTTAAGGGACAAATCTGATTATTTTTAATGTTGATGCGTGTTTTTTTTTGTTGCTTTTGAGGGAAAGGGGGGTGGTTACCTGTTCACATGTATAGTGAAGTGTTTTTAAAATATACAGACTTTGTTATTCCATTTGTAACAAAAAATAAAGCATAATACTTTTATAGTCACTGCATTTCATGTCCCCAGTGTAACAAAATGACTTTCTATTTGTAAAACTACTCCATGCTGCATTTTTTTTATTTTTTCTAGAGAGTGAGTGTGTGTGAGTGAGTGTGTGTGAGTGTGAGTGTGTGAGTGTGTGAGTGTGTGAGAAAGAGAGAGAAAGAAAGAAAAAGAAAGAAAAAGAAAGAAAAAGAAAGAAAAAGAAAGAAAAAGAAAGAAAAAGAAAGAAAAAGAAAGAAAAAGAAAGAAAAAGAAAGAAAAAGAAAGAAAAAGAAAGAAAAAGAAAGAAAAAGAAAGAAAAAGAAAGAAAAAGAAAGAAAGAAAAAGAAAGAAAAAGAAAGAAAGAGAAAGAAAGAGAAAGAAAGAAAAAGAAAGAAAAAGAAAGAAAGAGAAAGAAAGAGAAAGAAAGAGAAAGAGAGGGAAAGAAAGAGAGGGAAAGAAAGAGAAAAAGAAAGAAAGAAAGAAAAATAAAGAAAGAAAAAGAAAGAAAGAAAGAAAGAGAAAGAAAAAGAAAGAAAGAAAGAAAGAAAGAAAGAGAAAGAATTTCCCTGCAGTTCAGGCCATTTCAAATGGGTTGTGGTGTAAAAAAAAATAAAAAAAAATGCTATTTTCTAAACAAAAATAAACTTATAGAAACTTTTCATTCATTTTATACTCTTCCACTGGTATAACGAGTCATTGGAAACACATTAAGGGGAAACCAATTTTACAGTACACTGTCCCTTTATGCATATTTTGCACAGTTATATTTTCATATAAATGAGGTTTCTAAATAAACAGACTTTGCTGCTAGGATGGGTATCAAGAAAAGAAACATCAGAGACCAGAACATCATGTTCTCAGCAAAACAAATTCATGTAAATGGCCCAATAACATAACTTGTGCTATACCACTAACCAGCTGAGATACAACAGCACACTCTAGTGGAAGACATTACAGCATGTCATTTGCTTGTATACCAATGATAATTAGCAAAAACAAATCCCTGACCAACAGCTTGTAGGGTCACTTTTTAATGGGATTAAGCTTAATTGGAGTTTTTATTGTAAATCAGGTAGGATCTGTATAGGTTGAACGTCTGTCTTCTTTCAACCTCATCTATGTTACTATGTGTCATTTTAGCATTACTGACCCTGCGAGTCTATGGATTATCCACGGAGTACCACCTGGTAGCAACAGAGAACTGCTGGTCCCAAGCAGAAACAGCCCTTCAGCCAATCAAGAGGGGCAGTATCACAACCTAGCTGTGTGACTGCTGCTGCTGATAGTTAAAAGTATTGCTGAGCCTGTGTGCTTAACCCCTTTGCAGCAGTAAAAGACAAAGTTGTAGGGTCGGTAATTATAAAACTACATGCTCTTAACAAATTACAGCATGTCATTTTTGCAGTACAACGTCCCTTTAAGTATGAGCTTTAAAACACTATCATACTAGTTAAATATTAGCCTCACAATGGGGGTGAGAGATACAGAAAACTGACAATTTGAAAATGTTTCTTCAGCAATATAACACTTATCACTTGCTTGTCCGAGTACACCGTCTCTTTAAACATCAAACCTGCAAGTTTTCGTGATAAATATGGAATATATTTGGAAGCAATTAAAGAGCATTTGCACAAAGATATAAGCAGTCACCAAAACAAATATAGAAACATAATGTGTGTCAATCTTTTTTTCTAACAAACAGAAATATATTCGGATCCCCAAAGCTTGAATAGCTTCCTGCATTTCAAATTCTTGCAGTCTACTTACAAAACCAGCTGTATTTCATGAATTACTGAAGCAGGAGATTGGGCACAAGGAACGTATGAATGGCACGTACCTTTCGGGCTTGTTCTTCTGCTCTTTCCTTTTTGATTTTCTCAAGCTCAGCTATAAGGGCGGCAGTATCATCATCACTGTCGTCATCTGAATCTTCATCTTCTTCTTCCTGACACAAACATAACATCTTGTTCAAATATACAGATATATACACTTCAAAACATGATTTAGATGGTTTTAGATTACATTAAAGGGCCATTCCCCCCCTCCCAGGAATTAAAGGGACATTTTAGTTGAAAAATGACATCCTATAATTAGAGCATGTAATTCTAAGACTAGCAACCCTACTAATCCATGTTTTTAACCTCTGCAAAAGTTTTAACTGTAGAACTAACACTGGGAAACCAGAGCACTTATGGTCCTGAGCGGAAACTGACGCTGATCCAATCAGCAGCATTGGTTACACAGCTGGGTCATGTGATTAGTGCTGCAGACTTTATCACTGCCAGTTTCAACTCGGGACCAGCAGTCTCTTGTAATTCCTGAGTGGTACTTCTATGTGTTTAACCCCTTTGCAGGGTTTATATACGTAGGAGGTGCAGGGTTGCTAGTCTTACAATTACATTTGTCAACAAATTAGAGCATCTACTTTTTCAACTAGAAGGGCCCTTTTAACATTTGACTGGAATAAATTTATTAAAATGTATGAAGTAGCAAGAAATGTGCGCAGGGGTATATAAAACAACAATAATTTGTTCTTAAAGAGAAACAAAAAGATGTGAGAAATCTGTTCTTGAGCTACAATCATAGTAAATATAGATTAGGTTAGTGAAGGTATTAAGAAGGGTTTACTTTGACAGTAAAGTTAAAAAAAAAAAATCTCATGATTCAATATAACACGCGATTTTAAACAGCTTTCAAATTCAATTTTAAGAAAATTTGCTTTGTTCTTTTGAGGAGCAGTGCACTACTTGGAGCTAGCTGGTGATTGGAGGCTGCACATATAATCACTTGTTATTGGCAAACCGCAAAGCTCCCAGTAGTGCACGCCTCTTGAACCTACCTAGGGTTCCTCTTCAACAAAAGGATACAAAAAGAATTAAGCAAACTTTATAGAAGTAATAGAAGTGGTTTAAAATGGAATGCTCTATCTGAATCATAAAATAAAAAATGACTTTACTTTCACTTTTAAAAGAACATTATACTCCATTTTTCTTTGTTCTATTTAAAGAGATATTTCAAAACATACATTAAAAATAAATAAAAAAAATAACATTTATGGAAGCAATTCTAAGTCTACCAATAAAGCTTTAAGCTGTTCCCATCAACTAGTAATCATTAGATAACCATATTTGCTGCACCTTTTATATACATTTAATAACCTTTAAAGGGGACTAAAAGATCAAATTTGATAGGATTTTTTTTTTTTTATTCGTACACTATAAATCAATAAACAAATGAGACCAGAAGAAAAGTATTTGTCAAAACAGTCAGAAAAAAAGCCCATTATATAATTTTATTAATAATATAATTAGAATGATATACAAACGCAAGGTGTCCACAAAACTATTTAATACTTTGGTGCCACCCATACGATGCTTTAGGAGCCAGGGAACTATACTATAAGTTAAAGTTGGGCGCCATGAAAAGTTTTGGAGCCAAATAGTTTGTTGCAGACAAATTTATGGGATCTTTTCAGAAATAGAATATTTTTGGAATAAAAAATGATGCTGTGACAATCAATAGCATTAAAGCCTAACAGAAATTTAGTATCATAATCTCGTATAACAATCTGTATTTCCTCATAATCCCTGGGCACTATACACAAGTATGTTATGGTATAAGAGAAGGAATAGAGTACTCATCTGCAGTAATAAAGGATATATATGAATGAGCTACTTATCACTGCATAGAAAGTAGCCGGTAAACTTCTGAAGTTTGGAGCATGTACTTTTGTCTCTTTTGGATATTGGAAAAACCCCAATTTATTTACAGAAATAAGGGGTAAAATAAATAAAAACGTGTATCAAAGTATTTTACTATGTATAAACATTTTATGGTAAATAAGACATGAGTTTAATGTCCCTTTGATGCCGTTTAAATTAGTGTTTTTATAGCTACCATGTTTGTCCTGAACCACTTTAAGGCTAAGGTGCAGCATGGAGGTGACTTAAGTTCGAACTAATGTCACCTGAAACAAATGTTTGTACTTTTTAATCTTTAAAGTTGTTTGGATCTATCATAGGCATTTCCCCTACCTTAAAGATATCCTATTCATCAACAAGCCTGACATCTCCAGTAAGTAAAATACTAACAATACAATCTATGTGGTACTGAAAATAAAGAGGTGGTAGATTCGCCTACACCCTAGATACATTACCCAGGAGGCAAAGCAGCAAGTTGTTTGGAACTCTGCAAACTTAGCTCAGCACGTGGTTCTTTATCTTACTTTGCCAAACCACCAGTTTTGTCCTCCATAGACATTACTGCATCAAGCCTGTGCATTTTCTTGTGTTACAAAGCTGCAAACTTATATCTGTCAGTTCCATACTGCAGTCTGACTGTAAGAACTGAATAGCTCATTAATAGTCAATATGTAAAGCACATTGATTTGAAACGTTTTTGCGATACACATTTAAACAAATTGTGTCTAGTAACATCTATATTATGTAATCATTTGTTTTTTGTGTTATAATACGTAAAACTCCAATAAAGTGTTGTTTTTTTAATCAAGATCTCAGTCATTACTGTTACAGTGCAAACATATTAATAACCTATCCAGAGGATGCATGCACCAGCATAGAAATAATGCTCCCGCGCAAAGATCCTGTGGTGGCCAATATCGTGACATAGGCATGGCTGCAGAAATTTAAAAAAAAAAAAATCTACTTGTCCACGGGACTAAAGTGGTAGCCCAGTCTACTTGTCCCTTATGACAATCCACTTGTCCTGACACGCAAATGTAATGGGACATGTATATATATATGTTTTTTGTGGGGTACTCCCACCTCTGCCAACTCATAACAGGTAATATTTGTAATCATCATTTAAAATACTCTAGTTTTCACAAGAGGGTGCTGCAAAATACATCAAACATTGTAAATAATGTTGTCCCTTTGCTTTCCTCAAAGTTACTGAGCAGAATGTATCAATCAATCAATGCATGCAATCGTGCATGATTAACAGCCCCTCCTCCGCCTCTGGACTATCTCCACAGCTTCTTCTGCTGCTCCTATGCAGCTTTTCACACGCTTCCTGCTTTAGGCAGGAGAGTGGGACTAGCTGGGGGGGGGCGGACCTCCGATGTTGCCGAGCAGGAGAAACAGCTTGCCATGGGTCCGGTGCACTGCAAGCCCGCTGCAGGAGTAAAGGTGGGGAAAATCCACCTGCCCAGTGCCAAAAACTGCTTGCCCTGGGCAATATATATTGCGTATCCCTGTCGGTTGGCTTTGTGTATTTTATTGTTAATACAGGTGTTTAATCAAAACTGAAATGCAATGATATTAGACAGTCCCTTTAAAAAGGTATCATCTACAACAAGTTGGTTATTTGTGCTTTCACCAAAGGTTTTTTTTTTCCCATAAGAGATGACAGCTGTATCCGAGGATCAAACTGAGCATGATAATCATGCAAGATTAAAGAAAAAGCTACATACATCAGTGAGGGGGTCATCGGCATCAAGATTCGCTGCTGGTATTTGATCTAGACGAGGTTTCTTTGATATAGAAGATGCATGTTCTAAAAGAAGAAAAAATAATTAAAAAGAAAATCCAAAGATGTTTTATTCAGAGAACATTGCAATTTCCCACTTTAACCTTTTGGAATGCAATAGTTTGACTTTTCTCAAATAAATAAACTTCTAGGTTTGAGTAGTATTTTACTATATTTCAGCTTTAAATTGTACAAAAATGAGTCAATACTCTCAAACACATGCTAAATAAAAGCTAAACTAAAGCAAATGTATCAGTACCTCTTGTTGGCCTGTCTCTATTCTTCTCCCTCACAACAACCCGTTCTCTCTCTTCCAGTTCCCTTCTGAAGTCACGGCTACGAACCTCCTCGGGGGCATCCTGTGTAGTTTGTCTACATATACAAACAAAAGTGTATTTACAAATCTGCAACACCTGCTTGACAAGCAACAAACAGAACGAACTAGAATAATGTATTTAAACTATACAGAGGTCAAAAGATGAACATAAAACAGAGCACAAACACAATATGTATATACAATCTAAATAGCACCAGTGGTATTTATATTAAAAAAAAAAAAAGGTTTATTTTGTCTTTTCTTGACCTTAGTTGATTATAATTTTAACTGGAGATGTACCAAAGTTGTTGATGGAGAAATACACTATGGCATCACGTTATCCCTTTTCACAAGTTATTGTTTGGCATATTATATAGCAAATACAGGCTAGATATAATGATGTATTCAAATTTAAGATTAGCCTTAGAATAATATGTAGATGTATTTTTACCATTATATTAGTTGTTTAAATACTGATAAGTGTAAAAATTTTTTAATAAAGTGCTCTAGATTCTATAAAGTGCTCTAGATTCTATAAAGTGCTCTAGATTCTATAAAGTGCTCTAGATTCTATAAAGTGCTCTAGATTCTATAAAGTGCTCTAGATTCTATAAAGTGCTCTAGATTCTATAAAGTGCTCTAGATTCTATAAAGTGCTCTAGATTCTATAAAGTAATGGATGTCACCATGTTTGAACTAGTTTTCTATTTAAAGGGACAGTCTACACCAGATTTTTTATTGTTTTAAAAGATAGCTAATCCCTTTATTACCCATTCCCCAGTTTTGCATAACCAACAGTTATATTAATATACTTTTAACATCTGTGATTATCTTGTATCAAGGCCTCTGCAAACTGCCCCTTTGTTTCAGTTCTTTTGACAGACTTGCAGTTTAACCAATCAGTGCCTGCTCCCAGATAACTTCACGTGCATGAGCACAGTGTTATCTATATGAAAAACATGAACTAACACCTTCTAGTGGTGAAAAACTGTTAAAATGCATTCTGAAAAGAAGCGGCCTTCAAGGTCTAAGAAATTAGCATATGAACCTCCTGGGTTAAGCTTGCAACTAAGAATACCAAGAGAACAAAGCAAATTTGGTGATAAAAGTAAATTGGAAAATTGTTTAAAATGACATGCCCTATCTGAAACATGAAAGTTTATTTTGGACTAGACTGTCCCTTTAAATCTATTTATTGCTGAGAACATTTTGAGAAATATATATAAACCAGGCAATAAAGTGGAGTTTGTTTAAACAAGTATCTGTCCCTAATTGTTTGCAGCATGACAGTGAGATAAGCTGAAAACTTAAAGGGCCATGATACCCAAATGTTGAAACACTTGAAAGTGCTGCAGCATAGCTGTAAAAAGCTGACTAGAAAATATCAGCTAAACATCTCTATGTAAAAAAGAAAGATATTTCACCTCAAAATGTCCTAAGTATTCACACCCCATTGTAAAGGGTTTTAAGCAGCAAATCAGTATGTCTGTCCCGGAATCAGCAAGGGAGCGAGCATCGTGTACATTAATGTTATTTCCCTTTTCAGTTTAAGGAAGTTTACTATGAAATCTTATGAGAGTTAAGCGAAATCTCATGAGATCACAGTAAGAGAGTTCATGACCCTCAGCACTGTTGATGCAGATTGGCTGCTATTCCATTTCTTTCTTTTTTTACCTGCAGCTGAAGTATAACTTTTTACAGAGCACTTACTCTGGTGAGCTGAGGAAATTATGAGGTAAAATATCTTCCTTTTTTACAGAGATGCTAAGGTGATATTTTCCTGTCAGCTTTTTACAGTTATGCTGCATCACTTTCAAGTGATTTAGCATATGAGTATTATGTCCCTTTAAGTTCAAACATTACTTTATAGAAACTCAGTGGAATTTAGAAAACCAACAATTTTTAGAGTTAAATTATTGGAAAAGTAGACAAAATAATTAATGAAAGTATGTTGCAAAGTTTTTTTTAACTACACATTGTATATTACAATATCATACTACTGTTTAATATCCCTTTAAAATTATATTTGATGTCCTATAATTGATTCTTAATGATAATGGGATGATAGCAAATAAACCCAAATACCTGTATTTGATTTTAGTGTGAGACGGAAGGTCTCTGCTGGAATATTGTTTCGAGAGCTGACTGAGATCTCCCTCTCCTTTTCCTCTGCCTCCTCTTGCAGGCTCAAACGTTGGTCTGGCCGCAGTTGTCATCTTCTAAACAAGCTCTGTTTATAACAATATAATATTATTAGAAATAAAGTTAGTTTCTTGCAGCCAGAAAGTAAATATGTGAACACATTATGATAAATAAAACAGTGAAATCAATAAGACATCATTAAAACACTGATGCAAATTAACATTGAAGTGGCTGATAGTCATTATTTAGAATAATGCATCCTAGCCATGAAAATGGGAAGCCAGACATGAAAGTTATTGAACAAGGATCCCCCTGCTAAATTAATACACACACTACAGTATATATATATATATATATATATATATATATATATATATATATATATATATATATATATATATATATATATATAACAACTGATTACCCAACAGCAAACTATAACCTATAAACCAATAACCTGAGTTACTGTGCACATAAAATAACATAAAACAGAAACACAGTAGATAAATTAAAAAACGATCAACGCATTCAATTAATAAGAATCTCACTGAAAACTACATTTTGTCTTATTGTTTTTGTTACAGACCTCATAACTCAATGCTCACTATTAATACTTGAACTGATTTGAACATCATGTACGGAAGACGGAATTAGTGAGACCCACATAACTAGAAGTCACACAAACTAACCTCCCAGGCCAGGAAACGGCCGCCTCCTCCCCTGCAAGCCTCTATCTCGCTTCTCCCGGACCCGGAACAGTAAAGCGTTTCAGCAGCGGAACACGGTGAATGACGTCATCATTGCAAGACAGAGATTTCCGCTTTCCCCTGACACTTAATGATGACGTAAACACTACAACTATTTAGGAAGCGATGCACTTAGGTTTATTAGGCTACCATTATGGGAAACCTTACCTCACGCATCCCTCTGGCGGGCATAGCCTAGTATTACACACACCGCTAATGACATTTAATTTAAAACCGATTTGTACATCAAGGATTTAGGGGACCTGATGATCTCGGAAACAGTTTATTTTTTAAAGACGATCTTTAATGAATGTAGCTAAATTGTTGGGAGAGGTGTCTTAACTACCTACCAGCGTTATTTAACATTTACTCTTTTTCAAACATCATATTTTGTCCAATAGTCCAATACAAGGGATATCTTCAGGTTACATATGACTGAATGTATCTGCAAATAATCCATAAAAAGCAGCTATAATCCCACATAATCTCACTTTCACATATGCTATTGTACTAGAGGAACAGATGTTGTAATTATCTATGTGATATAGTTTGGTTACTATAACATTTAACTGTACACCCCATTAAAGTCTATGGGTATTCCTTTTTGCCATTCACCCTTGTCATTCATTTTAGTATATCCCCTATGTAGCCTTCCAATGTTGCATCAATTTGTAATTATATAGAGAAAAGAAAGGGCGTCTCCTAGTGTAGCCAATAGATGGTAAAATGAAGTACAATTTTGATGAAATATATTCATAATGTGTGAAGGCAAAGGTAATGCCTAGGGGGGCGGCCTGAGAACTTTACAGTGTCCCAGCAAACTGTGCACAAGTCAGGGCAGCTCCTTCCAGAATCTAGACCGGATTCAGTTAACTAGAGGGAAAAAGAAGAAGGGCGACTCCTAGTGCAGATCAATGCGATATTCTTAACCCCTTATCAGCAACCCAAGGTATAAGGGTACTCTCATTTAGCAGCGCACCCAGTGGTGCAAATCACACAAACTGGACTATTATAGTGGCCGAGTGCGCATAATCAATGGACGCCCAGGTGTGTAGACTCTGATGTTTCTACGGCAGGTAATCGTATCAAAGAGACTCAAAAAAGTGCTTGGATATAAAAATACTTTTATGTTTAAAAAAAAATGTAGAGAACATAAAATACAATGGTTAAAACCAACAGTATAACGCGTAGCGAATGATGGGTGCGCTGCTAATTGTGAGTACCCTTATACCTTGGGTTGGGTTAAGAATATCGCATTGATCTGCACTAGGAGTCGCCCTTCTTTTTACTGCTGTTTTACTGTACTTTTATTCAACTGCTTTTTTTTTTTCTCCAAACATTGGTTTGTGTTTAAACATCACTCTATATAATTAATTTCCACGTTAATCTATATTTATAGCTTCAATGACATACTGTACTACATTGCTGGATGGCAAAGGCTTGCTGTAGGTGACCAGAAAGCATATTCTAGGCCTGAATCTGACTGTAGCTAACACAGTAACATGGTGAATGAGGTTGAAAAAAAAAAGACAGCAGTCCATCGAGTTCAACCTATACAAATCTTAACCCCTTAAGGACCAGAGCACTTTTCCATTTTCTGTCCGTTTGGGACCAAGGCTATTTTTACATTTTTGCTGTGTTTGTGTTTAGCTGTAATTTTCCTCTTACTCATTTACTGTACCCACACATATTATATACCGTTTTTCTCGCCATTAAATGGACTTTCTAAATATACCATTATTTTCATCATATCTTATGTTACTATAAAAAAATGATAAAATATGAGGAAAAAATGGAAAAAAACACACTTTTTCTAACTTTGACCCCCAAAATCTGTTACACATCTACAACCACCAAAAAACACCCATGCTAAATAGTTTCTAAATTTTGTCCTGAGTTTAGAAATACCCAATGCTTACATGTTTTTTGCAAGTTATAGGGCAATAAGTACAAGTATCACTTTGCTATTTCCAAACCACTTTTTTTCAAAATGAGCGATAGTTACATTGGAACACTGATATCTGTCAGGAATCCCTGAATATCCCTTGACATGTATATATTTTTTTTTAGAAGACATCCCAAAGTATTGATCTAGACCAATTTTGGTATATTTCATGCCACCATTTCACCGCCAAATGCGTTCAAATAAAAAAAAAAGTTCACTTTTTCACAAATTTTTTCACAAACTTTAGGTTTCTCACTGAAATTATTTACAAACAGCTTGTGCAATTATGGCATAAATGGTTGTAAATGCTTCTCTGGGATCCCCTTTGTTCAGAAATAGCAGGCATATATGGCTTTGGCATTGCTTTTTGGTAATTAGAAGGTCGCTAAATGCCACTGTGCACCACAAGTGTATTATGTCAAGCAGTGAAGGGGTTAATTAGTGAGCATGTAGGGAGCTTGTAGGGTTAATGTTAGCTTTAGTGTAGTGTAGTAGACAACCCCAAGTATTGATCTAGGTCCATTTTGGTATATTTCATGCCACCATTTCACCGCCAAATGCGATTAAATAAAAAAAAAAGTTACATTTTTCACAATTTTAGGTTTCTCACTGAAATTATTTACAAACAGCTTGTGCAATTATGGCACAAATGGTTGTAAATGCTTCTCTCGGATCCCCTTTGTTCAAAAATAGCAGACATATATTACTTTGGCGCTGCTTTTTGGTAATTAGAAGGCCGCTAAATGCCGCTGCGCACCACACGTGTATTATGCCCAGCAGTGAAGGGGTTAACTAGGGAGCTTGTAGGGAGCTTGCAGGGTTAATTTTAGCTTTAGTGTAGTAGACAACCCAAAAGTATTGATCTAGGCCCATTTTGGTATATTTCATGCCTCCATTTCACCGCCAAATGGGATCAAATAAAAAAAAATAGTTCACTTTTTCACAAACGTTTTTACAAACTTTAGGTTTCTCACTGAAATTATTTACAAACAGCTTGTGCAATTATGGCACAAATGGTTGTAAATGCTTCTTTGGGATCCTCTTTGTTTAGAAATAGCAGACATATATGGCTTTGGCGTTGCTCTTTGGCAATTAAAATGCCGCTAAATGCCGCTGCGCACCACACTTGTATTATGCCCAGCAGTGAAGGGGTTAATTAGGTAGTTTGTAGGGATCTTGCAGGGTTAATTTTAGCTTTAGTGTAGAGGTCAGCCTCCCACCTGACACATCCCACCCCCTGATCCCTCCCAAACAGCTCTCTTTCCTCCCCCACCCCACAATTGTCCCCGCCATCTTAAGTACTGGCAGAAAGTTTAAAGCCATATTCTGCTGTGTAGGATCCCCCCTTAGCCCCCAACCTCCCTGATCCACCCCCCTAAACAGCTCTCTAACCCTCCCCCTCTATCATATTTGCACCATCTTGGGTACTGGCAGTTGTCTGCCAGTACCCAGTTTACAATAAAAATGTTTTATTTTTCCCCTATTTTTCTGTAGTGTTGCTTCGCCCCCCCCTCAAAAACCAACCCCCATCCCCTCTTAGATCCCTTAGATCCCAATTCCCACCCTCCTCTCTCCCACTTTATTTGGGCAAATGTTCCATAGTGTAGCGGTTCCCACCTGATCCCACCCCGTGCACGCGCCCGCCCCCCGTGCATGCGTGCCCGTCTGTGCTCCCGGCGACCCCGCCCACGATCCTGCCCCCTCTTACAGATTCCTCCCACCGATGGCCATCCACCCGCCTTCCACATCGGCTCCCACCCACCAACGATCGTGGCCATCAATGTCCGATGCAGAGAGGGCCACCACAGAGATGGCTAAAAACTGTTATTGCAGGATGCCTCAATATCGAGGCATCACAGGCAATAACAGGAAAGCGTCTGGAAGCGATTAGGATCGATTCCACCGCTTGAAGGAACCAACGACGTACAGGGTACGTCCTTGGTCGTTAACTAAATTTTTTTTGTAGGACGTACCCGGTATGTCGTTGGTACTTAAGGGGTTAATATACTTACAAAAAAGCTCCGGTTGATCTTAAATTAATCCCACTAAAAAAGGTGACCTATTGAAAACAAGCAATCATATCCCTGAATTCTGTTTCTAGCCAGAAATGTTTCTAAACAGATTTTAATTGTATCTAAGGTATTGGCATTTGCTACCTCCTTAGGTAATGAGTTCCACAATTTGATTGCTCTTAAAGTGAAAAAACATTTATGTTGCAGGAGATTGAATCTCCATTCCACCTTAAATTGTGACCTCTTGTCACAAACATTTTCTTGGAATAAACAGAGCTTTTGGCGACTTCCAGTGAGCGTCACGACACGCAGACGATGCACTCTGACTCTCCTGCTGTGGAGAGACAGCACGCCTCGCTTCAACCCTTTCAACGAATCCCTCGGGCCAGGCACCTCAGCACACTGAGCCTCTTCGTTTGCTCTGTGAAGGTAGATGACGGAGCACTTTCATCAGGGGGGAAAATAGCAGTGAGGCCCCACTGCCGGGCCGCGGAGACCCCGCGCTGTTCCGGTGAGCAGCACAAGGCATTCCACCTCCTCCTTTCCACTGCTGTTCTCAGAAGCTACCCCCCAGCTCGTGCTGTTAGCACGTGGTAACCCGCGCCGAAGTCTCTGCTTCTTGACATATGTCGATGTTGTTCGGTCACAGCTAGGATATGGCTGTGTTTTCTCTCTTCATCTGAAGTCAATCCTGGAAGAAGCTAGGTGAGATTAACATACTTTTAGTTTTCACCAGTTTGTGTATCTTGTTTTCTGGTAACCAAGTCTGGGGTGGGACAACCAATAAATAATATTAGCCATATTATACCTCTCAGCTTTTGTAAGGCATTTTCTGGCTCTCAGCTGTTTAGATCCCCACCCCCCATTGAAGACACCAGCAACCTATCATTCTGGGACTGCCTAAATATCTGCTGACTTCTACTCCCCTTGATTACTCCAGTTCCCTAGCAAATGGGATATAACTAAGGAAAGAACAGATACAAGGATTAACAGTATCTGTCACATGGAAATATTCTTTTCTCCATGGATTGCCATAAACTTTTGTAAAGGGTCCTGTACAACAAAGAGGACACTTTGTTAATTAACCTTTTAGGTTAAGGGAAAGCTCTCATGATTGCTCTATAAAGCTTATTTTTTCTCCCACCTACAGTAATACCTGTGGTTATGACTCGCTTACCTGTGTTTGAATTATTTTTTCTAGGTACCTATGTTAATGAAGAGCCTCTTCTTTAGTGATTTATCTGTATAAAAATGTATACTTCTGTGATGCCTAATTTTTAGCCTTGTATACTACTGAAGTCGCTCAGCTTTGCTGGTTTGACCAGCGGTTGGCCTATGGTATAAGAAATTAAGCTTCAATACTGCACAACACCAGACACCATCATCATTCTGCATTTTTTTAAATGAACAGTACTTATTAATAGTTATTGATATGAAACTTAACTGTTTGGCCTCTTCTTTACCCTAATAACTGTGTGGTGTCATATCCTATTTTAAAGATAAGTGAAGAAAGAAAGTCAAGCAAAGTATTAACCTCGGATTTACTGTTTGCCCCTTTGCTCTGATTTTTTTTCTTTCTTTTTTTTTTTTAGTCGGCTACCACCTCAGCTACAGGGAGCTTGTTTTATCTTAAACTATATTGAGGCCACATATTTCCTGCTACTGTATTACTTACCTTTTTTGTGGAAGATATAAGTGCTATTCTATTTGCTGCCTTGATTTTTTTTTTTACTTTGTTAATTATGTTGTACCTTTTAGTACTCGGCAAAACCTGCTGATTTACATCTGTACTAATGCAATATACTTAGTCTATAGAGAGCTCTTCACATTTCTATACATATTCTTTGGCCTACTTTGTTGATTTTTTTCATACTGATACTTGTATCTATATTTGTTTGATCAGCCTCTTATTGCCACTAGCTTAACTCTGAGATAAACATTTTTTTATTCCTCTCCCTCATTCATCTGCACTTTCACCTCAACCTTTTTTTTTTGTTTTGTTTGTACTCTCACTATTAGCAACTTATCACTCCCGCACATACTTTCCCAGTAAGTTCACTCGAACAGTTTTTGTTTTTCTTTCACACTTCACTTTTTTTTCTTCTCTCTCTCTCTCTCTCTCTCTCTCTCTCTCTCTCTCTCTTTATGGAGGGATTCATCACCAACACTAAACCTAAATCAGCCCTTATGGCTGGGAGGAACAAGGACAGAAAAGGCAGACAGGCTCAAGAGCCCACACAAGAAATCATAGATGATGTCTCTTTATCCCCATATAAAGATGATCAACAAGATCTTATAAAAAAAAAATTCTGAGCTAATTCTTCAACAGTTTGAACAGCTGAGGAAGGATGTGGCCTCCCTTTCGAGCGATGTCAAACAATATGCCAAAAGGCTTACAGAGGCAGAATCACGTATTTCTGATCTTGAAGATCAGTTCCTCAATCTTGAATGGCTCCAAAGAGAGGATAACAAAGAAATATTGAAACTACGAGATAAACTCTCTGAAGTTGAAGATCGCTCAAGACGTAATAATTTACGAATAATAGGCCTTCCCAAAACCCGAGAGTTTGACGACCTCTTACACTTTGTTACATCTATTCTCCCAAAGCTGCTACATATACCACCAGATGATTCACCATTAGTTGTCGAAAGGGCGCATAGGATAGGGTCCAGTATGTACAGAAATTATACCAGGCAGGGCCCTAGGCCAATCATCGTCAAAATGCTACATTTTCAAGATAAAACCAAGATTATGAGGTATTTTAAAAAGAAAAGAGATGTGCCTATTGCAGACAATAAAAAAAAATCTTATTTTCCAGGATTTCTCTGCCGAAACTCAGAGTAAAAGAAAGGAGATGCAACCCTTGTGTACATTTTTTATTGATAAAGGCATGCAAGCTTTTATAATTTACCCAGCTAAACTTAAAGTTAACACCAAAGAGGGATGGAAGATTTTTTCCTCCCCGAAAGAAGCTCATGACTTCTCTAAACAAGTATAATGATTTAAATTCTGTTTTTAGATTTTCGCTATATTGCTTTTATGTTTATTACCACTTCCTCCCCTCTTTTTTTTCTTTCTTCTTCTTCTTCTCCTCTGTATTCCCTCCCTAGGCAGCTATTGTGCTCAAATATGTATTCCATTTTTTCTCCTTTTCTTTTTTTTTTAAATGTACGGTTTTAATATGATATTATGGAATGTTGGGGGTATTTCCTCTCCCATGAAAAGAAAAGCCATCATTTAACACCTTAGAGACTTATATCACCCTGCTTCAAGAAACTAAGTTAAAACTCACTGTAAAGTAAATAAACTGAAAAGTAACTGGATAGGTGAAGTTATTTCAGCAGATAGTGTAGGTGTCAGGGTGCCAGGAATCAGACTGAGACGAGAAGTGTAAAAATAATCACACCTTTATTATTAACAAAAAATAATAAAAAGTCCACAAAACAAATAACAAGCCAGGAATCAAAACCAGAGCTGGTAGTCAGACGAGCCGAGTCAGGAGCCAAAGCGAATAGTCAGACGAGCCGAGTCAGGAGCCAAAGCGAGTAGTTAGACGAGCCGGAATCAGGAACAAGGAGAACAGCAGATTCAAGAACAAGCCAGGGATCAGGAACCAGGAGGGACGTCAGACAGCCAGATAATACACAGGAGCACTCACATACAGGTCTAAGACAAGGCCAGGGCAAAGCATACTGAACAGAGGCCCTTTAAATAATAAGTGATGACATCACAATTCTGAGACTGCATCCTGTCTCACACTGATGATGAACACTAGTCTGGCCATAAAAGGAAGTGCAGGAAATGAGCAGCATCACACAGTATGCACCAGAGTCAGCAAGAGAGGTGAGTAAAATGGCTGCCAGCAGCACATGGCAAACAAAGGAGGGAAAAAACCCTGACAGTACCCTCCCCTCAATGACCCCTCCCCCGCGGGAGGACAAAAGGCTTATTGGGGAAACAGGCATGGAAGGCACGGAGGAGGGCGGGAGCATGAACATCAGAGGAGGGAACCCATGAACGCTCCTCCGGACCGTAGCCCCTCTAGTGAACCAAATACTGTACGTGGCCCCTGGACATACGAGAGTCAATAATGCTGCTGACCTCATACTCCTCATGGTTGTCAACAAAGAAAGGACGGGGACGAGGCAACACAGTGGTAAACTGATTACAAACCAATGGTTTCAAGAGGGAGACATGAAAAACATTGGAGATGCGCATTAAGGAGGAAGGTCAAGAGCTTAGGCCACAGGATTGACCCGTCGGAGTATTCGAAAAGGACCAACATAACGGGGAGCCAGTTTATTGGAAGGCACACAAAGGTTCAAGTTGCGGGCGGACAGCCAAACTCTTACCAACCTGGTAGAAGGCGTGGGCAGACGCCTACGATCGGCCTGGAACTTTTGGCGCTACATAGAACGATGAAGGCAATCCTGAATCTGCACCCACGTGGAACGGAGTTGCCGGAGATGCTCCTCCAAAGCCAGAATACCCTGAGACATGAATGAATCGGGCAACAGGGATGGTTGAAACCCATAATTCGCCATAAACGGGTATAACTTAGTATAACTTAGGAGGAAGCATTAATAGCACTATTACGAGCAAACTCTGCCCAAGGTAACAGTTCAGACCAATTATTGTGGTGATCTAAGACATAGCAACGGAGGAACTGTTCCAGAGCTTAATTAGACCGTTCCGCAGCCCCATTGAATTGAGGGTGATATGCCGAGGAGAAGGAAAGCTGGATCCCCATTTGAGCACAAAAGGAGCACCAAAATCTGGAGAAAAACTGGCTACCCCGGTCCGACACTATCTCCTTGAGTAACCCATGTAAATGGAAGACCTAACGGGCAAAAATTGAAGCAAGCTCCTGAGCGGTAGGCAACTTCTTCAAAGGAATGCAATGTGACATTTTAGAAAAACGGTCAACCACCATAAGGATAACAGTATTGCCATTAGAAACAGGGAGCTCGACAATGAAGTCCATGGAAAGATGTGTCCAAGGACGCTCATCATTAGCAATAGGTTGAAGAAGACCCACAGGAAGACGCCGAGGAGTCTTATTCTGTGCACAAACTGAGCCAGAGGCAAAATACGCAGCAACATCAGAACGAAGACCTGGCCACCAGAATTGTCGAGTGATAGACCAAATCATTTGGTTCTTGCCTGGGTGACCTGCGGCTTTAGGATAGTGGTAAGTGTGCAAAAGTTTAGTTTGAAGACTCTCAGGAACAAAACACTTACCAATAGGTTTCTCAGGAGGTGCATTGGTTTGTGCAGCCAGGATCTCCTCCCCCAAGGCAGAAGTCAAATTAGTACGTATGTTAGCCAAAATATGGTCATGAGGTATAACTGCAGTAGGTAAAGACTCCTCCTTGGACAGAGGCGAAAATTGTCGAGAGAGGGCATCAGCCCTAACATTCTTACTACCAGGCAGGTAGGAGACCACATAATTAAACCGAGACAAAAATAGCGCCCATCTGGCCTGTCGGGGCGACAAACGTTTTGCTTCAGATAGATAAGTTAAATTCTTGTGGTCAGTAAGAATGAGCACTGGCACGCAAGTACCCTCGAGAAGAAGCCTCCATTCCTTGAGTGCCAAAATAATGGCCAGTAATTCCCTGTCGCCAATTTCATAATTGCACTCCGCTGGAGACAATTTCTTAGAAAAGAAACCACACGGATGCAAGGAACCGTCAGGCGTAGGACGTTGAGACAAGAGGGCACCTACTCCAGTTTCAGACGCATCAACATCAAGAACGAAAGGCAGGACAGGGTTAGGATGAGCCAGAACTGGAGCGGCAGCAAAGGCAGTTTTAAGACTATCAAAGGCCTTAATGGCAGTTGGTGACCAATGGAGTGGATCATTCTCTTTACGGGTCATGTCTGTGATAGGTTTGACCAAGAAAGAAAAGTTTTTAATAAACTTTCTATAGTAATTGGTGAACCCCAAAAAACATTGAATAGACCGAAGACCAACTGGGCGAGGTCACTGCAGAACTGCAGATAACTTGTCACCCTGCAACGGAGATAACATAACCTAGGAAGGTTACTTGAGTCTGATGGAACTCACATTTCTCGAGTTTATAAAACAGGCCGTTCTCACGTAGTCTCTGAAGAACCCGTGTAACATCAGAACGATGAGCCTCAAGTGTGGGTGAGTGTATGAGGATGTCGTCTAAGTACACCACAACACACTGTTGCAACATATCTCGTAGGACATCATTAATAAATTCCTGGAAAACAGCAGGAGCATTACATAGGCCAAAGGGCATTACAAGATACTCATAATGCCCGCTCCAGGTGTTAAATGCTGTTTTCCATTCATGGCCCTCCTTGATCCTAACGAGATTGTACGCTCCTCTCAAATCAAGTTTAGTAAAGACCGTAGCTCCCTTGAGGCGGTCAAAGAGTTCCGTATTGAGCAGAATAGGGTAAGCATTCTTAATGGTAAGACAATTAAGACCCCTATAATCGATGCATGGTCTTAACTCACCACCCTTTTTCTTCACAAAGAAGAAGCCAGCCCCTGCAGGAGTGCAGGATTTGTGGATGATCCCCCGCGACAGAGCATCGGCAACATACTCCTCCATAGCACAATTCTCTGCAACAGACAAAGGGTAAACCCGGCCCGAGGAGGAATGGCTCCGGGTTGCAGGTCTATGGCACAATCGTAAGACTGGTGAGGAGGCAACGTACCAGCACGCACCTTGTCAAAAACGTCTAGGAACTCTCGGTACTCCTCTGGCAATTGAGATACAGAAGAAGTGCACAAGACTTTAACTGAGTTCCAAAAACTAGTGGAAATACATTGCGGAGACCACGACAAAATTTCGGACCTGCGCCAGTCGAGACTGGGATTGTGCTTTTGGAGCCAGGGATAACCCAGAACAACCGGAAAATGCAGAGATTTTATCACCTGTAACTGGAGGGTTTCAAAATGGAGAGCCCCAACAACCATGGGTAACGGAGCAGTTTCGTGAGTAACAAGTGCGAGCTGAAGGGGCCTGCATCAATGGCCTCAATAGCAAGCGGAATGGACCGAGGCAAAACAGGAATGGAGTGCTTTGATACAAAAGCACTGTCAATGAAATAGCCCGCAGCACCGGAGTCAACAAGAGCCTGGGTGACTATGGAGGCGTCCACCCAGGAAAGGACAACCGTGACCAAAGGTTTCTCCTTTAGCGGTTCTGGGGACGAGGATAAACCACCCAATGTCTGCCCCTGACAGGACCTTAGGTTTGAGCTTTTTCACGGCCGTGTAGGACAAGACTTCAAAAGGTGGCCCTGTAACCCACAATAGAGGCAGAGCCCCTCCCTCCTCCTAAAGGCCCTCTCCGCCGCGGAGAGACGCGTGAATCCCAATGGCTCAGCAGTACCTGGTGACTCGGGACCAGGAGGCATGGGAGGAGAGGGAGGCATGGGTGGGAACGAACATGTAGGAGACAATGGAACAGGAGGCATCTGCAAGCGGTCCTTGAAAGAGGGCCTCTCTCTGAGTCTGATGTCAATTAGGATCAAAAAAGACACCAATGCCTCGAGATCCTCTGGTAAATCTCTGGCAGCAACTTCGTCATTAATCACATCAGAGAGCCCATGAAAGAAGGCGGCAACAAGGGCTTCATTGTTCCAACCTACCTCTGCGGCAAGCGTACAGAACTCAATGGCATACTGAGCAACAGATCTTGTACCTTGCTGAATGGACATGAGTCGTTAAGCAGCAGAGGAGGAGCGAACCGGAACATCAAATACCCTTCGAAAGGAGGCCACAAATTCAGGGTAATTTGAAATCACAGGTTTATTAGTCTCCCACAAGGGATTAGCCCAGGCAAGAGCTGTGTCAGAGAGTAACAAGATGAGAAATCCCACCTTAGCTCTGTCAGAGGGAAACGCCTGAGGTAACATCTCAAAGTAAATGCCCACCTGGTTCAAAAACCCTCTGCACTGATTAGGATCGCCTCCATAGCGCTGAGGTAGAGGTGCAGAACCGGACATGCTCCTGGTAGGACTAGGTGCAGCAGCGGAAACAGGAGCAGCCATAACTTGCAGGAGACTTTGGTCCAAATGTGCAGTGTGAGTCAGCAGGGTTTGCAGGGCTAGTGCAAATTGATCCAAGCGGTGATCCTGTTCATCCATCCTGTAAATTATGGCAGGTAAAGGTGGATTATTAGCACCATCAGGATTCATGGCCCTTGTGTAATGTCAGGGTGCCAGGAATCAGACTGAGACGAGAAGTGCAAAAATAATCACACCTTTATTAATAACAAAAAATAATAAAAAGTCCACAAAACAAATAACTAGCCAGGAATCAAAACCAGAGCTGGTAGTCAGACGAGCCGAGTCAGGAGCCAAAGCGAGTAGTCAGACGAGACGGAATCAGGAACAAGGAGAACAGCAGAGTCAGGAACAAGCCAGAGATCAGGAACCAGGAGGGACGTCAGACAGCCAGGTAATACACAGGAGCTCTCACAAACAGGTTTGAGACAACGCAAGGTCAAAGCATACTGAACAGAGGCCCTTTAAATAATAAGTGATGACATCACAATTCTGAGACTGCATCCTGTCTCACACTGATGATGAACACCAGTCTGGCCATAAAAGAAAGTGCAGGAAATTAGCAGCATCGCACAGTATGCACCAGAGTCAGCAAGAGAGGTGATTAAAATGGCTGCCAGCAGCACATGGCAAACAAAGGAGGGAAAAAACCCTGACACTAGGGAGGAAGTGTTGGGTTGCGATTCTTCTAAACAAAAATCTTTCTTATGAGTTGAAACAGATCGATAAAGATAACAATGGCAGATTTGTTATTGTACACCTATGTATCTTAGGTATTCCCTATGTTATTTGTAACATTTATGGACCAAATAACCATGATCCAGACTTCTGGAATTCAATAAAAATTAAGCTTTTACCATTTTCAAGTCAAAACTTAATTGTCACTGGTGACTTGAACATGGTGGCAAAAATCCTGATTGATAGAAGTAAAACCATGTTCCAACGCTTACCATAAGTATAAGAGAGAAACAATCATTTTAAAGTCATTTTGAGATACTCTAATAATAAAAGATATATGGCAAAATCTCCAACCGGATATTAAAGCTTATACATGCGAATCCCGCACTCATAAAGGATTTTCCCGATTGGACATGTTCTTAGTCTCAGAGAGAATGCTCTCCTTGGACCTGAAAGCTGATATCAAACACTTTATTATCTCAGATCATGCTCCAATTTCTCTTTCAATACATAAAGTGGTTGATAAAAGTCAGGCAGCCAATAACTTTACCCCCTAAATTTATGATAAACAACGAAAAATTTATACTGAAAAATAGATGGAGAGAATACTCTATTATTAATCAAGACTACAAAGATAAACCTAAAATTTTTTGGGAAGCAGCCAAAGTCGTTTTAAAAGGCGAAATAAAAGCATTCTTGATTAAGTTCAAAAAGAAATTGCTAGCCAGGAAAAAACAGCTTTCTAACCAAGATATGAACACATATAATGCTTATTTAATTAATTCTACCAGGATTAACTGGTTCAAATATATATCTGCTCGCAAAGAAAGGGATCTTTTTTCAATCCAAGCCTCTTGTAGGGAAGACTTAAAAAGACAGAGTTTTTTTTTTTAAGTTTAGTAATTCGGCAAGAATCTTGCTAACATGGCCAAAGCACATAAAAAATCTAATCGGATAGATCTTATTAAGATTGGAGCCGCACTTTTCTCTGAGACTCGGGATCAAATTGGTACCCCTACTATATTCTCTCAGGAATGTTTAGTCCTCAATGAACCCATCACAGAAATTGAGATTTTGACAGCTATTAAGACTCTATCTTTAAACAAAGCAGCTGGCCAAGATCAAATACCTAATGGATTCTACAGAATTTAAGCCCCTGATATTGTTCATACTTTACTACATTTATTTAATAATTACTATTCTCAGGGGAAGATACCATCCTATTACTTCAAAAGAGCCCTTACTACCTTAATTCTGAAAAAAACAGAAAGACCCTCTTAGTCTCAGCGCCTATCGCCCGATATCACTCTTAAACTCTGACTACAAGATTTTAGCTGGTATTCTTGCCAAAAGACTTCAAACACTGTTACCCAATCTCATTCATCCGGACCAAACAGGTTTCATGGTCAGTCGTAATTCATCTGCTAATATCCGCAAGACCTTGCTAGTGTTAGATTATTTCTGGGCTAAACGTAAAGACAAAAATGTATTCCACAGTCAGACTCTGCTATCCTCACCTTAGATGCTGAAAACATGTTCGATCGGGTCAACTGGGACCATCTCATTAGTTCTCTAACCAAGGCCTCGCTTCCATTGAGTCGTTAAAAATGGAGCCGTAAGCTACCGAAGCGGCCGACAGCTAAAAGTAATTTACGGCTGCATTTTAGTACCAGGTTTCCATTGAAAAGATTAGCGTGTTGCGCGCAGTCGCTCTTTTCGTGTAGCTGTAAGTTAACGTTGTGTTAACGCTTCCATCTGACGTCGGATTTCTTGAAAATCAATTAGTTGCTAAGGTAACCCGACCTTACGCTATAGAATTTACGTTTAACGTCCGTGCTTCTTACCTGTGATCGCCTCTCAAGAAAAATAAAAAATCACTTATCCATATTTTTAATAATCAAATACTATTTTCTAATATAATTATATTTAACACTTCATAAATATAAGTAATATTTCTTGCTGCCCTAGGCATAGGTCTAGTTTGCATTCTGTAGATATGTTCTTGCATATATTATTATATTTAAATATATACTGATATTTCTATTAGAATATAAGTTCAACTATTTCTATACATGAGACAACAATAAATATTACTTATAACAATTTATTTCTACATTAAAACACTTGCATTATTTGCAAGTTTTATAATTTCAATAGAAAATAGGTCTCAAAAAGCACAATTTTCCTCTTTTACACCTAGTTGAGCTGGGGGTAATATATCTCAATGTATCGACAGCCTCCGACAATGTATTAACGGTTAGCGCTTTCATTGGAAACCTGGTATAATTTATCGATTAACGGCTTCTATTACTTTCTATGGGACGCGAAGATCTTTTCGGCAGCCGAAGTCCGGCTGCCGATATCGAGGTATAACGCGCCATTGGAAACAGTCGATAAACGATATTGCTTCCGACAGCATATTTATCGGTTTGCGAGTGCACGCAAACTGAATTACGACTCAATGGAAGCGAGGCCCAAGTTTGGTTTACAAAGTAACTTTCTTAACTATATTCAAAACATATATAATAATCCCACTTCAGCTATTCTAGTCAACGGTCTCATATCTAGAGATGTCAAGCTCTATAGAGGAACAAGACAAGGATGCCTGTTTTCTCCTCTGTTATTCAACATTGCGATTGAACCCCTTGCTATCTTACTTAGACAGAAGTTGGAAGGTATTCATTTAGCTAATTCAAATCCAAAGATTTCTTTATATGTTGATGATCTCTTAATATATCTAAGCAACATGAAAAAGAATATTCCTGAACTTTTGCATATTAAAAAATTGTTTAGCTCTTTTTCTGGTTACAAAATAAACATACAAAAATCTCAAATTCTCTGGATATTCAGAAATAATCACTCTTATAAAGCTCCTTTATTCCAGAAAACAAAGAAATCTTTTTTATATCTGGGCATAAACATTAGTAAATCTCCAAGAGATTGGTATATGCTAAATATTCCTGGAGTTATCAACAAGATTACCTCTCTCTTGTACAATTGGACTAACCTTATGCTCTCACTTTCGGGAAAGATCAGTTTATTCAAAATGATAGCTTTTCCAAAGTTTTATATAAGCTACAACATCTTCCTATTTTTCTTTCAAGGAGTGACCTATAGAAGATAAACTCTTTGCTAAATTCTTTTCTTTGGGGTAAGAAAAAACCTAGAATTGCCGTAAAAAAAATCTACCAGCTGAAGAAATTTGGAGGTTTCGCACTCCCTAACCTTAAGTTTTATAATTGGGCCTCTCTAGTCAAATTTGCTGCAGAGTGGCTGATGGACACCCAATATTTGTCATCAAGAGAATTAGAATCTAACCTAGTTTGTCCCTATTTGTTAAGTAACCTACTTCACTCAGATAGTAATTTGCTCCCAGTTTTAGCTAAAGATATGATTTGTATAAGTAACTTAATTGCGGCATGGCACAAATATTTGAGACATTTGGGGATAAACAATAGAATTTCCAGGTTTTTAACTTTCAGAAACGACCCCAACTTTCCTGAAGGTATCACCTCTGAGGTGTTTTTAAGATGAGAGAATAAAGGCTTACTCTGTCTACGTCAACTGATTCATATCGACTCCCGCTCAATGAAATCTTATCAAGAACTAAAAGATGAATATAATCTAGACAATCATGACTTCTTCGCCTTCTTACAAGCTAGACATTACTTATTCAGCCTTCTCCCTATGGATAAAGACTTGGCAGAGGATTGGTACCCTCTATATTCCTGTCTGAACATCTATAAACAAGGCAATCATCACCTGTCTTACTGGTATAAGACCCTGCTAATAAGAGAAGGGGAAGAAACCATTCAAATTTTGTCAGATAAGTGTCGAGACATACCTCTCTTAAAGCTAGACAACAGTATGATCAGTTTAAGTATCTCTAAGGCTGTATCCACCTCACCATCAATTATCTGGAGAGAATCACATCTTAAAATGCTCCACAAAGCTTACCTGACCCTGTTAATACTTTCAAAATGGGACCCCGGAAATGCAAACTGCTCCAAATGTGGCTTCCCTAGAGCAGACTAACCCCAACCTTGTTAATACAGTAATTTTCCTGGTCAGACAGCAAATACTTAAGAACTGGAAATCCCGAAAACCAATTAGATTTAAGGAGTTTGTAGATAAAATTTATCATCAAATTTCAATAGAACAAAATTAAGTCGATACTCAGTCAGATTTGTGTGTTCATAACTTTATCTTCAAATAGGAGGATTTAATTAAGACCTTCCCCCCAAATATTCAGAAACGCATACTCTATCCCTTTATGAATTAAATTATTCTTCGAGTTTGAATTCTTTTTCCCCCTGTTCAGAAGAGAGGGAAGCCCTGCTGAGGGAGGAAATAGCAGATCGTTTTTTCTTTTTTTTTCTTTCTTCTGTTCTTCTCCCCTTTCTTTGAATTACTGTTTTTATTAAGTCCTAGGAAGCCCTCCTAGTTTAAACCTTGCGTAGCCTGTATTCTGTTTCTAGCTTTTATGACAACACTACACCACTAGCCACCCGAGTGGACATATCTGAGACACCTGCCTATTTTCAGAAAAAGGTCTGAAATTATATGTTAGTTAGTTTATGTCACCTGTAAAGTTCAAACTAAACTAACACCTAGATTACGAGTCTTGCGTTAGCTTTAAAAAGCAGCGTTGAGAGGTCCCAACGCTGCTTTTTAACGCCCGCTGGTATTACGAGTCTTGAAATGACAGGTGTACCGCTCACTTTTTTGGCCAGACTCGGAAATACCGCAAATCCACTTACGTCAATTGCGTATCCTATATTTTCAATGGGACTTGCATAACGCCGGTATTATGAGTCTAACCAAAAGTGAGCGGTAGACCCTCTCCTGTCAAGCCTGGTACCGCATTTAAAATTCAGTAGTTAAGAGTTTTATGGGCTAACGCCGTAGCATAAAACTCTTAACTAAAGTGCTTAAAAGTACACTAACACCCATAAACTACCTATTAACCCCTAAACCGAGCCCCCCCACATCACAAACACTAAAATAAATTTTTTAACCCCTAATCTGCCAAACCGGACATCGCAGCCACTATAATAAATATATTAACCCCTAAACTGCCACACTCCCGCATCGCAAACACTAGTTAAATATTATTAACCCATAATCTGCCTGCCCTAACATCGCCAACACCTACCTACATTTATTAACCCCTAATCTGCCGCCCCCAACGTCGCCGCAACTATAATAAAGTTATTAACCACTAAACCTAACCCCCCTAACTTAAATGTAATTTAAATAAATCTAAATAAAATAACTACAATTAAATAAATGATTCCTATTTAAAACTAAATACTTATCTTTAAAATAAACCCTAAGATAGCTATAATATAACTAATAGTTACATTGTAGCTATCTTAGGGTTTATTTTATTTTACAGGCAACTTTGTATTTATTTTAACTAAATACAATAGTTATTAAATAGTTATTAACAATTTAATAACTACCTAGTTAAAATAAAGACAAATTTACCTGTAAAATAAATCCTAACCTAAGTTACAATTACACCTAACACTACACTACAATTAAATTAATTCCCTAAACTAAATACAATTAAATACAATTAAATCAAATTATATAAAGTGCGAAACCCCCCCCCCCCACTAAATTACAGAAAATAATAAAATAATTACAAATTATCTAAAGTGCGAAAAATCCCCCCACTAAATTACAGAAAATAATAAAATAATTACAATTTTTTAAACTAATTACACCTACTCTAATCCCCCTAATAAAATAAAAAAGCTCACCGAAATAATAAAAAGCCCTACCCTATACTAAATTACAAATAGCCCTTAAAAGGGCCTTTTGCGGGGCATTGCCCCAAAGTAATCAGCTCGTTTACCTGAAAAAAAAGTACAATACCCCCCCAACATTAAAACCCACCCCCCACACACCCAACCCTACTCTAAAACCCACCCAATCCCCCCTTAATAAAAGCTAACACTAACCCCTTGAAGATCACCCTACCTTAAGAAGTCTTCACCCAATCAGGCCGAAGTCCTCAACGAATCGGGGCGAAGTGGTCCTCCAGAGGGGCAGAAGTCTTCATCCAAACTGGGAAGAAGAGGTCCTCCAGACGGCATCTTCTATCTTCATCTATCCGGAGCGGGTCCATCTTCAAGACATCCAACGAGGAGCATCCTATTCAAACGACTTCCAACTGAAGAATGAAGGTTCCTTTAAATGACGTCATCCAAGATGGCGTCCCTTCAATTCTGATTGGCTGATAGAATTTAGCACGTTTAGCCGCTAACGTAAGCAGCGCTGGTATTGAGGTGAGAGGTGGAGCTAAATTTTGCTCTCCGCTCACTTTTCTGCAGCTAACGCCGGGTTTGTAAAAACCCATAATACCAGCGCTGTCTGTAGGTGAGCGGTGAGCATAAACTGCTTGTTAGCACCGCACAGCCTTACCGACAAAACTCATAATCTAGCCGTAAATGTTTATGATATATTTTACTTTCTTGTCTATCACCTAGATTACAAGTTTTGTGCTATAGAGGCTGCAAAACGAATGCAACAAAAGTTGCGTTATTTCACCCTCCATAGCGCTGCCATTACAAGTTTTTGAAAAGCCGCCTTGTGCGTGCGATATGGTGGCAATAAGCTCCATACCGCACAAAATCCAAGCGCTGCTTTGACGTGCTCGTGCACACTTTCCCCATAGACATCAATGGGGAGAGAGTGTTAGAAAAAAAACTAACACCTGCAACCCCATTGATGTCTATGGGTAAAAAAGTTAAGTTTAAACCTAACACCCTAACATAAACCCCACTTCTAAACACTCCTAATCTGCCACCCCCAACATCGCCGTCACCTACATAATGTTATTGACCCCTTATCTGCCGCTCCCGATAATGCAGACACCTACACAATGTTATTAACCCCTATTCTGCCGTTTCCGATATCGCTGACACTATAATAAAGGTATTAACCCCTATTCCCCCCGCACCCCAACATCGCCCACACTATAATAAAGATATTACCCCTATTCCGCCACTCCCCGACATCGCCGCCACTAAAGTTATTAACCCCTAAACCTCTGGCCTCCCACATCACTGCCACTAAATAAACCTATTAACCCCTAAACCGACAGCCCCTCACATTGCCAAAAACTAAATTAAACTATTAACCCCTAAACCTAACAACCCCCTAACTTTACATTAAAATTGCAAGATCCCTATCTTAAAATAAATAAAAACTTACCTGGGAAATAAAAAAAAACTAAGTTTAAACTATAAATCAAACTAACATTACTATTATACTAAAATTAAAATAACTATCAATTAAATAAGTTAAAAAACCTAACACTACTAAAAAAAATGAAATCTACAATTACAAAAAATAAAAAATACTAAATTACAAAAAATAAAAAATACTAAATTACAAAAAATAACTAACACTAAATTACAAAAAATAAACTAAATTATCCAAAATAAAAACAATTACATCTAATCTAATAGCCCTATAAAAATAAAAAAGCCCCCCCAAAATAAGAAAAAAACCCTAGCCTACAATAAACTACCAATAGCCCTTAAAAGGGCCTTTTGTAGGGCATTGCCCTAAAGAAATCAGCTCTTTTACCTGAAAAAAAAAAATACAAAGATCCCCCCAACAGTAAAACCCACCACCCAACCAACCCCCCAAAATAAAAAAAACCTAACTAACAAAAACCTAAGCTACCCATTGCCCTGAAAAGGGCATTTGTATGGGCATTGCCCTTAAAAAGGCATTTAGCTCTTTTTCTTGCCCAGCCAATAGGATGAGAGCTACTGAAATTCTATTGGCTGATTGGAATAGCCAATATAATTTCAGTAGCTCTCATCCTATTGGCTGATTTGAACAGCCAATAGGATTTCAGTAGCTCTCATCCTATTGGCTGATTTAATATTCAAAAATCAAATCAGCCAATAGGAATGCAAGTGACGCCATTCTGAAAAGGCTCCCTTGTATTGAAGATTCAGTATACGGCAGCGAGTGTATGAAGAGGATGCATCGCGCCGGATGTCTTCAGGATGGACCTGCTCCGCACCGCCGGTATGAAGATAGAAGATGCTGCCTGGATGAAGACTTCGCCCCCTGGATATCTGGACTTTAGAAACTGTAAGTGGATCGTTGGCGCTTAGTGTTAGGTATTTTTAAACTTTTTTGGGTATTTTTTTTTAAGATTAGGGTTTGGGCTTTTTTTATCCTTTTCAGGGCAATGGTTAGCTTATGTTTTTTTTAGTTAGGTTTTTATTTTGGGGGGTTGGTTGGGTGGTGGGTTTTACAGTTGGGGGGTCTTTGTATTTTTTTTTCAGGTAAAAGAGCTGATTTCTTTAGGGCAATGCCCTACAAAAGGCCCTTTTAAGGGCTATTGGTAGTTTATTGTAGGCTAGGGTTTTATTTTTATTTTGGGGGGGCTTCTTTCTTTTTATAGGGCTATTAGATTAGGTGTAATTGTTTTTATTTTGGATAATTTCGTTTTTTAGTGTTTGTATGTATTATTGTGTGTATTATAGTGGCGGCAATGTCGGGCATCGTCGGAATAGAGATTAATTAATTTTATTAGTGGCGGCAATGTCGGGAGCGGGAGATTAGGGGTTAATAAGTTTATTATATTGTTTGCGATATGGGAGGCCTCGGTTTAGGGGTTAATAGGTAGTTTATGGGTGTTAATGTACTTTGTAACACTTTAGTCATGAGTTTTGTGTAACAGTTTTTTTGCGTAAAACTCATAACTACTGCTCTCAGATAGCGAAACATATCGTGTCGGTATAGGGTGTAACGCAAGCTTTTTAGCCTCACCGCAAAACTTGTAATGGCAGTGCTATGGAAATCCCATGCAAAAACGTAATTTTGCGTTACAGGCTAAAATGCTTGCGGTACAGCTATACCGACTAGACTCGTAATGGCTGCAGTCCGGTTTTAACGCTGAAATGGCCATTTTTTCAGCATTAAAACACGAACGCAAAACTCGTAATCTAGGTGTATGATAGCTCATATCTTTTATTTGCATGTATATCCGTGAAAATCGTTTGAAGTGAACTATATAACTTCTTGATTGTTATTTGTAGAGCCGAAATCTACTTGAATTATGATAATGTTCTTAATGTTTGTGGTGTCACTAACCCATATAATCTTTGTTATAGATTAAACGACTGATATATTTTGTTGTAACAAAAGAAAGAATGGATTGTAATTCAATAATTATGTGAATTTCTTAGTTAATATCTTCAGTTGATTGTTTAAACCTTTGACCAAAAATAATGTAAAAATGGGGAATTATTTATTTTATCATACATTATTCTACTACCATCTGTAATGTATACAGTATGTTTGTTAAGATATTTGTTTTGTAACTATGTATTAGTTGATTCCCTGAATAAATAAATATATATATATATAAAAAATGAATAAACAGAGCTTCTGCCATCTCTTTATAGGTGCGTTGAATGTATTTATATAAAGTAATCATGTTACCTTTTAAGTGCCTTTTTTCTAGAGAAAACAGACCCAGTTTGGCTAACCTCTCCTCATAGTTTAAATTCTCCATTCCCTTTATTCATTTTGTGGCCCTTCTCTGAACCTTTTCTAAGTCTGCAATGTCTTTTTTTGAGATTGTTCCCCAGAACTGCACTCCATACTCAAGGCAAGGTCTTACCAGGGATTTATAGAGTGACAGAATTATGCTTTACTCCCTTGCATCAATGTCTCTTTTAATACATGCTAGTATCTTATTAGCATTAGAAGTCACTGCCCTGCATTGTGCACCCATCTTTAGCTTGTTATCTATTACTACTAAACATATTATTTAAATGGGACTAGATTTAGCCAAACAGAGGAGGAAAGATATTTAGCCTCCTCTGTTTGGCTAAATCTAGTCCCATTTAAATAATATGTTGTCTGCTTATGTTTACTTCCAAAATGTAGATCCTTGCATTTTCCCATATTAAATCTAATTTTCCATTTACCTGCCCATACTTCTAATTTTTGCAGATCCCCTTGTAACGCAAGTTCATACTGCTCTGACCTTGCACATCTTTGTATCATCAGCAAAAATAGAGGTGCTGCTATTTAATCCTGCTCCAAGTCGTTAATCAAAATATTAAAAAAGAACAGGACCCAGTATTGATTTCACTGATTACCTTTGTCCAATCTGAGTATGATCCGTTTACTACTACTCGTTTCTCCCTGTCTTTTATCCAGTTATTTATCCATGAGCTAACATTTTCAGTTATCCCCAGTCCCTTAATGTTGTACAATAATCTCTCATGTGGCACTAAATCAAACACTTTTGCAAAATCCAAGTATATCACATCAACTGATTCCCCTTTATCTATATTTTTACTTACCTCCTCATATAATCTAATTAGATTAGTTTGATATGATCTATTTCTCATAAAATAATTCTGATTTGAACTCATAATCTTGTTTACACAAATATACTCATCAATATAATCTCTTATAATCCCTTCAAGTAACTTCCCCACTATTGATGTCAGACTAACTGGTCTATAGCTTCCTGGATCAGCCCTACTTCCCTTTTTTAAAAGTGTCACCACATCAGATTTATGCCAGTCCTGGCTATGTCTGAAGATAATGAGTCCTGAAAGATTAAAATTAGAGGTTTGTTTATAACAGTGCTAAATTCCCGTTAAACCTTTGGGTGTATTTCAGCTGGGCTGGAGTTTTTATTTACCTTAATATTAACCAGTTTTTTCCTGATATTCTCTAGAAATAAACCAGTTAATGCTTATATGTTCTAGTTTGTTTCAAAGTATCTCCCTGTGATATATGGACACTTCCCCTTTAAATTTTGATTTCACTCACCTGCACTATGACATTACTAGCCTACAAGTAGTTACCCAGCTAGTAAAACAATGCTTGGTTGTTAAACCTAAAAGCTACATTTAGAAGTGTGGAAGTATCCTTATACTTCAGCAAAACCTGGATTACAGAAAGCTTCTTATAATTAACCCTTATTTGACACTCTACTCATAATTTAAAAAGTGCTGAATCTAACTGTTCATCTAGCTGTTTTGAAAAATCTCTCAAACATACTCTGGATCACAGGCTGAATAGGAACAAGGCCAAAGGGGGAGGGAAGAACCAGAGCCAGGCCAGATACCAACTGAGAAGCAGACCACAAACGGAGTACAAACCCTCAGTATAATTAATCTATCCAAATTTCAACTCACCATACAACAAGAAAAGGTATTGTCTTATCGTTTGAATTTTGCTCCCGCCTCTAACTTTGATGTATTCCAAACATTCTTTGATATAAACCTTTAATTAGAAACATTACGCAAGCATTACAGGGACTCTGGTGAAAGGTTGAATTATATCAACCAGGCGAATACCCCAGATTTATTTGGGAAGTTTAGTTTCCAGAGTCCTGTGATATTCTTGCGTTAGAACAACTAAGCCACAGATGGGAAGGTGGAGACCAAAGATGATTCTTACCTCCAACGTAGTGTTAAAAGTTTTAAACAACTATCTACATTTTGTCCCATTCAGACCAGGGGACCTATTTTGGAGTTATTTTTATAGAGGGTAGAAAGAGATTTGATTCTACTCAATCAGAATCAGTGACCCACACAACATAATTTAACCAGGGAAGAAAAACAGGCTTTGGTTGAGCTACAGAGTAATAAGGAACTGGTTATTTGTGCCACAGATATAGGTAGGTTGGAAGTTCTCTTGATTAGGATTGTTTATGTAGAAGAAGCATTAAGACAACTAAATAATCCCCAGAATGCTACTAAATTGGAACGAGACCCTACTGATACATTTCAAAGTGAGTTGAGACATTTGTTGGAAATTGGTCAAGACCTAGGTATCATAGATAAACAAACAATTGATTTTTATTTGCGGAGCATCCTCAGATGCCAATATTTCAATATTTACAGAAGTTCCATAAGTCACTGACCAAAGTCCAAGAAAGACCTATCGTAAGTGGTATAGGGTCACTTTTTGAACCTCTATCGCAATGGTTCAATGAGATATAATAACCTTTTGTGAAAATACTTCCGAGTTTCTTACAAGATACTAAGCATGTTTTGAAAAGTATGGATAATACCTTTTGTTTTTTTAAGTTGATTTGGCTTACTATAGATGTTACTGCATAGTATTCATCAATCCAACATGATTCAGGTTTGAAAGCTATTAAATACTTTTTAACTGAATATTCTACATTTTCAAAATAGTTTCAGTCATATACACTATATGTGCTTTCTTTTGTCATACAATGTTTTTGAATTTGAGGGGTTTTTCTATCTCCAGAGATGTGGGACAGCAATGTGGCTAAAATTTGCCCCCTCCTATGCAAACCTATTTATGGGTTGGTGGGAGCTGTCCCACATCTTTGGGGATCTGAACCACTTCAGACAATATATTTTGGTTTATAAGTGCTTTATAGATAATCTTTCGATTTGGCAAGGTAGTCTAGAACAAGCTCATAAATTTGTTAATTAGATTAATGCCAATGATTTGGGTTTGCATTTTAGCTTTAAATTTGGTGAAAGATCTATTCATTTTTTAGATCTTACATTGGAAGGCCAACAGAATGGAAAAATTTCTACAAGGGTATATCCCAAATCCATCTCTGGAAATATGCTTTTTGAGGGCCAATAGTTGCCATCCCACACATGATCCACATGCAGTAGCAAAGGGACAATTCACACGGATTTAACTCATCTGTTCCAACTAGTTTGCTTATGAACAGGAGGCTACACTTTTGAATAAAAGATTGCAAGATAGAGATTACTCTGACCTAATAATTTCTAAAGCAATGGAGGTTGAAAACACATGTAGAGCTAAATTGTTGGCAGATTTAAAGGAGTAACTTTTGTAACCAATTATAGTGCCCAATTTTGGGAGGTGTGCCGCATAGCCCGCAAACATTTTACGGTGTTAACTGCAGATTTGGTTGATAAGGTACTAAGATGTTATTATAGTAAAGCTAATACCATTGCTAACTATATTTCCCCCTCACAACTTCCAAGATTAAGTGAGAGTCAATCATCATGGCTGACCCAGAAAGGAATGTATAAATGTAGACGTGTTCGCTGTAGACCATGTGAATATATGTGAGTGTTACAGCTGTTTTTTCCTCATTTATTACTCATGAAGTCTTCCTTATAAAACAATGTCTTAACTATACATCAGACTTTGTTATTTTTTTTATAAATTGTGAATTTTGTCACTTGCAGTACATAGGACTCACCACTAATAAGGATGTTAGCTCTAGGATTAGAGAACATCTCTTCACTATCAGTATTGGGAAGGCAAAAACGTCATTGGTAAAACAATTTGTAAGGGTTCATGCTAAAAAAGTTTATACCTTCTCATGGTGTGCTATTGAAAGTATCCCCAGACTAAAAAGAGGAAGTGATAGGGAGAAGGTACTAGGTAAACAGGAGATGTATTGGATTTTCACATTAAAGACTAGCGCCTAGATTTAGAGTTTTGCGGCCAAAGGGGTGCGTTAGCTACGCATGCTTTTTTCTGGCCGCACCTTTTAAATACCGCTGGTATTTAGAGTTCACAGAATGGCTGCGTTAGGCTCCAAAAAAGGAGCGTATAGCATATTTACTGCAACTTCAACTCTCGATACCAGCGGTGCTTACGGACGCGGCCAGCTTCAAAAACGTGCTCGTGCACGATTCCCCCATAGAAAACAATGGGGCTGTTTGAGCTGAAAAAAAAACTAACACCTGCAAAAAAGCTGCGTTCAGCTCCTAACGCAGCCCCATTGTTTTCTATGTGGAAACACTTCCTACGTCTGCACCTAACACTCTAACATGTACCCCGAGTCTAAACACCCCTAACCTTACACTTATTAACCCCTAATCTGCCGCCCCCGCTATCGCTGACCCCTGCATATTATTTTTAACCCCTAATCTGCCGCTCCGTACACCCCGCCACCTACATTATCCCTATGTACCCTTAATCTGCTGCCCTAACATCGCCGACCCCTATATTATATTTATTAACCCCTAATCTGCTGCCCCCAACATCGCCTCCACCTAACTACACTTATTAACCCCTAATCTGCCGACCGGACCTGAGCGCTACTATAATAAATGTATTAACCCCTAATCCGCCTCACTCCCGCCTCAATAACCCTATAATAAATAGTATTAACCCCTAATCTGCCCTCCCTAACATTGCCGACACCTAACTTCAAGTATTAACCCCTAATCTGCCGTCAGGAGCTCACCGCTACTCTAATAAATTTATTAACCCCTAAAGCTAAGTCTAACTTTAACCCTAACACCCCCCTAAATTAAATATAATTTAAATCTAACGAAATAAATTAACTTTTATTAAATAAATTATTCCTATTTAAAGCTAAATACTTACCTGTAAAATAAACCATAATATAGCTACAATATAAATTATAATTATATTATAGCTATTTTAGGATTTATATTTATTTTACAGGTAACTTTGTATTTATTTTAACCAGGTACAATAGCTATTAAATAGTTAAGAACTATTTAATAGCTAAAATAGTTAAAATAATTACAAAATTACCTGTAAAATAAATTCTAACATAAGTTACAATTAAACCTAACACTACACTATCAATAAATAAATTAAATAAACTACCTACAATTATCTACAATTAAACCTAACACTACACTATCAATAAATAAATTAAATACAATTCCTACAAATAAATACAATTAAATAAACTAACTAAAGTACAAAAAATAAAAAAGAACTAATAAATAAAAAAATGCCCTACCCTATTCTAAATTACAAAAGTTCAAAGCTCTTTTACCTTACCAGCCCTTAAAAGGACCTTTTGTGGGGCATGTCCCAAAGAATTCAGCTCTTTTGCCTGTAAAAAAAAACATACAAAACCCCCCCAACATTACAACCCACCACCCACATACCCCTAATCTAACCCAAACCCCCCTTAAATAAACCTAACACTAAGCCCCTGAAGATCTTCCTACCTTGTCTTCACCATGCCAGGTATCACCGATCGTTCCAGGCTCCGAAATCTTCATCCAAGCCCAAGCGGGGGCTAGACATCCATCATCCGGTGGCTGAAGAGGTCCAGAAGAGGCTCCAAAGTCTTCATCCTATCCGGGAAGAAGATGCGATCAGGACCGGCAACCATCTTGATCCAAGCGGCATCTTCTATCTTCATCCGATGAGGACCAGCTCCATCTTGAAGACCTCCACCGCGGACCCATCTTCTTCTTCCGACGACTTCCCGACGAATGACGGTTCCTTTAAGGGACGTCATCTAAGATGGCGTCCCTCAAATTCCGATTGGCTGATAGGATTCTATCAGCCAATCGGAATTAAGGTAGGAAAATTCTGATTGGCTGATGGAATCAGCCAATCAGAATCAAGTTCAATCCGATTGGCTGATCCGATCAACCAATCAGATTGAGCTCGCATTCTATTGGCTGATCGGAACAGCCAATAGAATGCAAGCTCAATCTGATTGGCTGATTGAATCTTCCTACCTTAATTCCGATTGGCTGATAGAATCCTATCAACCAATCGGAATTCGAGGGACGCCATCTTGGATGATGTCCCTTAAAGGAACCGTCATTCGTCGGGAAGTCGTCGGAAGAAGAAGATGGGTCCGCGGTGGAGGTCTTCAAGATGGAGCCGGTCCTCATCGGATGAAGATAGAAGATGCCGCTTGGATCAAGATGGTTGCCGGTCCTGATCGCCTCTTCTTCCCGGATAGGATGAAGACTTTGGAGCCTCTTCTGGACCTCTTCAGCCGCCGGATGATGGATGTCTAGCCCCCGCTTGGGCTTGGATGAAGATTTCGGAGCCTGGAACGATCGGTGATACCTGGCATGGTGAAGACAAGGTAGGAAGATCTTCAGGGGCTTATTGTTAGGTTTATTTAAGGGGGGTTTGGGTTAGATTAGGGGTATGTGGGTGGTGGGTTGTAATGTTGGGGGGGGGTATTGTATTTTTTTTTACAGGCAAAAGAGCTGAATTCTTTGGGGCATGCCCCACAAAAGGTCCTTTTAAGGGCTGGTAAGGTAAAAGAGCTTTGAACTTTTGTAATTTAGAATAGGGTAGGGCATTTTTTTATTTTGGGGGTCTTTGTTATTTTATTAGGGTTTATTTTACAGGTAAGTATTTAGCTTTAAATAGGAATAATTTATTTAATACGAGTTAATTTATTTTGTTAGATTTAAATTATATTTAATTTAGGGGGGTGTTAGTGTTAGGGTTAGACTTAGCTTTAGGGGTTAATCCATTTTTTACAGTAGCGGCGAGATTCGGTCGGCAGATTAGGGGTTAATAATTGAAGTTAGGTGTCGGCGATGTTAGGGAATGGCAGATTAGGGGTTAATACTATTTATTATAGGGTTATTGAGGCGGGAGTTAATAACTTTATTATAGTAGCGGTGCGGTCCGCTCGGCAGTTTAGGGGTTAATAAGTGTAGGCAGGTGGAGGCGACGTTGAGGGGGGCAGATTAGGGGTTAATAAATATAATATAGGGGTCGGCGGTGTTAGGGGCAGCAGATTAGGGGTACATAAGGATAACGTAGGTGGCGGCGCTTTGCGGTCGGCAGATTAGGGGTTATTTATTGTAGGTAGCTGGCGGCGACGTTGTGGGGGGCAGGTTAGAGGTTAATAAATATAATATAGGGGTCGGCGGTGTTAGGGGCAGCAGATTAGGGGTACATTAGTATAACGTAGGTGGCGGTCGGCAGATTAGGGGTTAAAAAAATTAATCGAGTGGCGGCGATGTGGGGGGACCTCGGTTTAGGGGTACATAGGTAGTTTATGGGTGTTAGTGTACTTTAGAGCACAGTAGTTAAGAGCTCTATAAACCGGCGTTAGCCCAGAAAGCTCTTAACTACTGACTTTTTTCTGCGGCTGGAGTTTTGTCGTTAGATTTCTAACGCTCACTTCAGACACGACTCTAAATACCGGCGTTAGAAAGATCCCTTTGAAAAGATAGGATACGCAATTGACGTAAGGGGATCTGCGGTATGGAAAAGTCGCGGCTGGAAAGTGAGCGTTAGACCCTTTAATGACTGACTCTAAATACCGGCGGTAGCCCAAAACCAGCGTTAGGAGCCTCTAACGCTGGTTTTGACGGCTAACGCCCAACTCTAAATCTAGGCCTAGGGCACCACATGGTTTAAATTTACAATATGACTTGATTAAACATTGGCAATAATGTTCTTTTGAAATAGGTTTTCACTTTATATATGCCATATGTCTACTGTGTTTCTGGCTCTAGATGTTGTCTCCCTAGTTTAATTAAAACATATATGTATATATGTCTAGATTGTGGTTTGTAAATTGCAAAATGAAAATTATAATTATAAATACTGATTTTGAAAGATTACTTTATGTAACATTTGTCAGATTACCTTATGTAACATTTGTCAGGCAATCTCTATATATCTCAGTGCAATCGTGTTACTTGCAATATCATTTTTTGTTTATTATATAGAGGAGGTTTTGATCTACATGATTTATAATTTATAATATATTATATATATATTGTTAAGTATAAAATACATAAAAATATATAAAAAAATGTATTGGAATATATAATTAAATTGAGTAGTAACACATACAGCTGGGACTTTTAACAGCTATAGTAACAACTTTGAGTAATTTCTAAACTATATAACTTTGCAGTAAGATGGCATAGTTTAATATTAGCAGTTGCACACACAGGTGAGGGTGTTTCTTTTAAGCAATGGCAGTTGTTTGATTATTTAAATCACAGCTGCACTCTTTGTAAAACAGGCTATGAGTACTGCTACGGCCGAAACGCGTAAGTCTTACTAGTATGCAGCATCCTACATTTGTTTGAGCTGATCCGGTGTTGGATGTTTTGACGTATTTAATAAAGAATTGAGCTTTTATTGGATGAAGCATTATAATTTGTTTTTTTCTGTGAATAGGAACCGCTCAAGTTGCACTGGGACCTCTGAACACCTCCCTGCAAAGTGGATTGGCATTTAGGGTTAAGCCTCCTTTTTCCTGCAAGTTTTTGTATCAACACAGCTACTACGGTTCACCAGCAGTTTAGGAGCACCTCACGTGGGAGGTATCAGTTAATGAAAAACACTGAGGCCTCAGGATCCACTGCTCTGCCTGTGAACTAACTCTCATCGGATTACATACTGCACATAGAGGAACGGGTCTGCAGTGTCAGGACTGACCAAGGCCTTACAGAAAGGTAAAGTCTGCATTCTTTTTCAATAAACCTGCTTCTGTTTTGATATATAATATATAGTCTGGCGGGAAGCCATCTTTCAAACTTTTTAACTCGGGAGGGATTTTTTTCTACTCAGTGGACTGTCATGATTTATGTTGTATCTGTTAAAACCAAACTTAGTAGATAATATGAACTTTAACTTTAAAAGTTAATCCTTCCCATTGATATCAACTCCTCTAAGATAAACTACTAAATACCAGTATAAAAACTACCTTTAAAGGGACAGTCAAGTCCAAAAAAAACGTTCATGTTTCAGACAGGGCATGTAGTTTTAAACAACTTCCCAACTTACTTATATCACCAATTTTGCTTCGTTCTCTTGGTATTCTTATTTGAAAGCTAGACCTAGGAAGGTTCATATGATAATTTCTAAGCCCTTGAAGGCAGTCTCTTATCACATGCTTTTTTATTTGCTTTTCACAAAAGGGGAGAGCTAGTTCATGTAAACCATATAGATAACATTGTGATCACGCCCGTGGATTGTGGCAGACACTGCACTAATTGGCTAAAATGAAAGTCAATAGATAATAAATAAAATGTCATGTGATCAGGGGGCTGTCAGAAGATGCTTAGATACAAGTTAATTACAGAGGTAAAAAGTGTATTAACATAACAGCTTTGGTTACGCAAAACTGGGGAATGGGTAATAAAGGCATTATCTATCTTTTAAAACAACAAAAATTCTAGTGTTGACTGTCTCTTTAGGTTGCACTAATACATTTAGTATCTTTCCTCTAGACACTTCCAATTGCAACATTATTGCTAGTGAAATTAAAAACTTTTATTGTGCTATATCTGCAGTTGAAGTTCTGACTCTAACCACTAGATGGAGTCAGATAGACAAGAATAAACAGGATTCATTCCTTACACTCCAACTGGTTCCTCTCTTGTGTAGTCTGAAGAAAAGAACTGGTTTAGTAACTCAGCTTTCTCTCTGTCACTATTAATCATGTTACCCTTCACACATTTGAATCAACTTTTTTTTAGCATGAACCCTTGCATAGTGTTATTGTCCTTTTTGCCATTTATGTAATTAAAGGATTACTTTCTGTTATAATTTTTAAGTTAAACAACTAACATATTAAAGTTAATAAACATTAATTAAAACCTACTGACCTATATTTTCTCCAAAACGAAGTTTCATAACGTTCTAAACGTTATATCTTTTATTCGCCGATGATGTCACGTTATCCTGCCCACTATTTTCAGCACTGAGTGTTCAAAATACTTAAACCAATAACTTTGTGTTTAAAGCCATTTTGAAACCTAGGTATTGTAAATGGATTGGTACAGAGCAAAGGATACCCACGGAGTGGGTTTGGAAAACAATTACATTTGCACACAAGATTTCTGATACACGGTAGAGATATGTTAATGAAATGCTATTGATAAAAAGCGTATTTGGGGTAGTTAGTTAGTAACAGGCATAGAAAATATTTACTTACAGTGGCCCTTTAAAAAACCTTTTAGGGTTTGACTTATAATTATTTGCAATTAATCTTTCATTTGGCTAATTTGATTGCTTTTTTGCATGCTTGTTACATTTCTTATATATTTGGCATGTTGAGTCTCTACTATTTACTTTGAAAAATGTAAATGTTCTAGGTTTTTTGCCTAATTTCTCTTAACATTTTTATTTAGCCATATTGTCTTGGATTTATTTCTTTTATTTTTATAACTATGTTGTATTTGTTGACATGTATAGTTATTTAACAAAGTTTTAAGTGTTATCCATTTACAGTGGGGCAAAAAAGTATTTAGTCAGCCACCAATTGTGCTCCCACTTAAGAAGATGAGAGAGGCCTGTAATTTTCATCATAGGTATACCTCAACTATGATAGACAAAATGTAGAAACAAATCCAGACAATCACATTGTCTGATTTGGAAAGAATTTATTTGCATATTATGGTGGAAAATAAGTATTTGGTCACCTACAAACAAGCAAGATTTCTGGCTCTCACAGACCTGTATCTTCTTCTTTAAGAGGCTCCTCTGTCCTCCACTCATTACCTGTATTAATGGCTCCTGTTTGAACTTGTTATCAGTATAAAAGACACCTGTCCACAACCTCAAACAGTCACACTCCAAACTCCACTATGGTGAAGACCAAAGAGCTGTCGATGGACACCAGAAACAAAATTGTAGACCTGCACCAGGCTGGGAAGACTGAATCTGCAATAGTCAAGCAGCTTAGTGTGAAGAAATCAACTGTGGGAGCAACAATTAGAAAATGGAAGACATACAAGACCACTGATAATCTCCCTCGATCTGGGGCTCCACGCAAGATCTCACCCCGTGGGGTTAAAATAATCACAAGAACGGTGAGCAAACATCCCAGAACCACACGGAGGGACCTAGTGAATGACCTGCAGAGAGCTGGGACCAACGTAACAAAGGCTACCATCAGTAACACACTACGCCGCCAGGGACTCAGATCCTGCAGTGCCAGACGTGATCCTGCTTAAGCCAGTACATGTCCGGGTCCATCTGAAGTATGTTCAAGAGCATTTGGATGATCCAGAAGCGGATTGGGAGAATGTCATATGGTCAGATGAAACCAAAGTAGAACTGTTTGGTAGAAACACAACTCGTCGTGTTTGGAGGAGAGAGAATGCTGAGTTGCAAACAAAGAACACCATACCTACTGTGAAGCATGGGGGTGGCAACATCATGCTTTGGGGCTGTTTCTCTGCAAAGGGAACAGGACGACTTATCCGTGTACATGAAAGAATGAATGGAACCATGTATTGTGAGATTTTGAGTGCAAACCTCCTTCCATCAGCAAGGGCATTGAAGATGAAACGTGGCTCGGTCTTTCAGCATGACAATGATACCACACACAGCCCGGGCAACGAAGGAATGGCTTCGTAAGAAGCATTTCAAGGTCCTGGAGTGGCTCAGCCAGTCTCCAGATCTCAACCCCATAGAAAACCTTTGGAGGGAGTTGAAAGTCCGTGTTGCCCAGCGACAGCCCCAAAACATCACTGCTCTAGAGGAGATCTGCATGCAGGAATAGGCCAACATACCAGCAACAGTGTGTGACAACCTTGTGAAGACTTACAGAAAACGTTTGATCTCTGTCATTGCCAACAAAGGATATATAACAAAGTACTGAGATGAACTTTTGATATTGACCAAATACTTATTTTCCACCATAATTTGCAAATAAATTCTTTCCAAATCAGACAATGTGACTGTCTGGATTTGTTTCCACATTTTGTCTCTCATAGTTGAGATATACCTATGATGAAAATTACAGACCTCTCTCATCTTCTTAAGTGGGAGAACTTGCACAATTGGTGGCTGACTAAATACTTTTTTGCTTCACTGTATTCTCTGTATTTTTATTAGAGAATACTTTGTCCCAATTTAAGTTATTTAACGATTTCCTTAAATCATTGAATTTTGCTTTCTTAAAATTAAAAGTCTTAGTTGAACCCTTATTACACTTATGGAAAGTAATTTCAAATGTGACCATGTTATGATCACTGTTACCCAAATGTTCTTTGAATGCTATGTTTGATATTATATCTGTACTGTTTGATCGCACTAAATCCAATATTGCTTTATTCCTAGTTGGCTCCTCTATTAATTGTGACAAGAAGTTATCCCTGAGAACATTTAAAAATCTATCCCCCTTAGCTGAATTACTAGTTTCATTGGCCCAGTTTATGTAGGGGTAGTTAAAATCTCCCATGATTATCACTGCTATTATTAGCAGCCTTTCCTATTTGCATCAGTAGTCCTGTTTTCCTGTTAATGTTGGGGGGGGGGGGGGGGATTGTAGCATTTTCCTAGTAATATTTTTTTCCCCACTCTTTATTTCTCTACATTATTACCTGTATCATCATAAACATCTTCCCTTATTGTAGGTTTAAATTTAGGTTTAATATACATGCAAATTCCATCTCCACTTTTATTAGTCCTGTCCCTCCTAAATACAGTATAATCCTCTTAATTAACTGCCCAGTCATGCGAATCATCCCACCAAGTTTCAGTCCTCTTCTGCAACAGTCTGCTTCTTGCATTTGCTGTCATACATGTCATTTTCATGTGCTTTCTACCGATATTTGGTGCGCTTTCCTCCAAACTTTCTAATGTGACATTTCCTAAATGTACCCTTCTGTCATTCCTTCCTTGAGATATTCTAGGTTTGACATATTCACAGACTGATATGTCTGTTCTATTATGCTTGGACTGACCTTCCCCCTTGTGCCTAGTTTAAAAGATTCTCTAAGCATGATACAATCCTCTCCCCCAACACCCTTGCACCCATGTCATTCAGGTGCAATCCATCCTTACTGTACAAATTGTACCCAAGTGAAAAGTTGGGGCAGAACTCTAAAAAGTCAAACCCCTCATTTATACACCATGTTTTTTTTACCATGAATTAACCTTAGCTCCTTCTGCCTTACTGAGTTAGCACATGGCACAGGTAATATCGCCAAAAATATTAGTTTGGAGATCCTAGCTTTATTCTTGCTACCTAACTCCCTAAAGTCATTTTTTAGGACACTCAATTTCCCGCTGGTTCCTTCATTAGTGCCAACTGCCAATATGCACCATGACTGCAGGATCAGACCCAGATCCCTATCTAAAAATCTATCAATACGCTCCACAATATGCCTAACACGAACCCCTGGAAGACAGCAAACTGTTCTATTTAAGGGATCTGGATGACAAATTACCCTATCAACCTTCCTAAAAATAGAGTCTCCTACAACCAATATCTGCCTAAGGCCCAGACATGTATGCCCCTCTTTCATGACTGAAGGACTGTTTACTATATTATGCCCCGCTTCCATCACTGAAGGACTGCTCAATATAGTATGCCCCGCTTCCATCACTGAAGGACTGTTCACTATAGTATGCTGTGCTTCCATGACTGAAGGACCGTTCACTATAGTATGCCCCACTTCCATGACTGAAGGACTGTTCAGTATAGTATGCCCTGTTTCCATCACTGAAGGACTGTTCACTATAGTATGCCCCGCTTCCATTACTGAAGGACTGCTCACTATAGTATGCCCCACTTCCATGACTGAAGGACTGCTCACTATAGTATGCCCTGCTTCCATGACTGAAGGACTGTTCAGTATAGTATGCCCTGCTTCCATCACTGAAGGATTGTTCACTATAGTATGCTCCTCTTCCATCACTGAAGGACTGTTCACTATAGTATGCCCCACTTCCATGACTGAAGGACTGTTCACTATATTATGCCCTGCTTCCATCACTGAAGGACTGTTCACTATAGTATGCTCCTCTTCCATGACTGAAGGACTGTTCACTATAGTATGACCCTCTTCCATGACTGAAGGACTACTCACTAAAGTATGCTCCTCTTCCATGACTGAAGTAATGTTCACTACACTAGGCAGAACAGCCCTCTCTGACATTGCCACCCCATAACTGATATCCCCAACATCTTTACTCAATCTGGCAAATCTGTTGGGGTGTACCAGCTCATAACTGGCCTGTCTCTTCCTCTTCTTCTTCTTCTAAATCCTCTCCATTCCCACTGCTAGAACCATGAACAACCTGCTCAGTCTTATTCATTTCCCTTTCAAGTGTCTCAATATCATGCAGTGTTGCAATTCGTTCCTCCAGAACTCTAGTTCTAAATAGATAATATGCTCACACTTACCACAGACATACAATCCCTGAAGTTGCTGCTCCAGTGATGCAAACATATGGCAAACTGTACGCTGAATGACATTCTCACATATTCTTACTTAAAAGGTTTATCTTAAAAATATAAAAGATTTATATTCACCATTGATTACTTAAATCCTTATTTGCTTTGACTCCCTTAGTTATCTAACTCTATAGAAACTGACTTAGCACAGAAAAACTGAATGCAGCAAACACTCACAGAGCAAGGCTCACAGAGTTAATGAGCTAAATTTATAGAGTAGGCCCACACAGGTGAAACTAATCCCTCCCTAATTACACAGGCTTGTTGTACTGCTACTAGAGGCAAGTAGTAGAGATGTGCTGTAGAATGCCAAGAAGCACAAATATGGATCCCGAGCTGTATTTCTACTGTATGTTTAACTCCTTTGCGGCTGTTAAAGGAACATGAAGCCCACATAATTCAGATATAGAATACAATTTTTTTTAAAGTTTTCATTTACTTCTATTATTAAATTTGCTTTGTTTCATGTTATTCTTTGTTGAATAGATATCTAGATAGGTAGCCTACACATGTCTGGAGCTCTACATGACAGGAAATAGTGCTGCCATCTAGTGCTCTTGCTAATGTATAACATTCTTACAAAACTGCTGCCATAAAGTTCTACAGACTTGTGCACGCTCCTGAATTTACCTTCCTGCTTTTCTACAAAGAATAACAAGAAACCAAAGAACCTGGTATTTCGAGGGCTAGACTGACCTTACTTGGCGGGATCAGACTGATATACTTCAGGAAAGTGAAAAGCACACTGGTCTAAAAGAGGCTGCTCCTGGGTGGTAAGTCGCCAGATAACTAGCTGATGAGCTATTGTTCGTTCCTGGGAGAGTGCTTCTCTCTTTGTATACAAATAATATGACCCTAGGGAGGTCTCCCTAAGGGTGATGGGGAAACCAGACTTGGACTCCTTGCCCAGTGTGCTTAGAGGAATGTGGCTGCACCTCAATGACGAGGCCCAAAGGATGCCAAAACAATTGTCTGGGGTTGTCATGTTCCTTGTTCAGAGGAGAATTGCCTGGTATTTCGGGGCTGGACTGACCTTACTTGGCGGGATCAGACTGATATACTTCAGGAAAGTTTTCTTCTGTGAAAAGCACACTGGTCTAAAAGAGGCTTCTCCTGGGTTGTAAATCGCCATAGAACTAGCTGATGAGCTGCTGTTAGTTCCTGGGAGAATGCTTCTCTCTTCATATGCAAGAAAACAAAGAACATTTTATAACAGAGGTAGCTTGGAAAGTTGTTAATAATTGTATGTTCTATCTGAATTGTGAAAGAGAAACAATGGGGTTTAAGTCCCTTTAAACGCACGGTAGTGTAGGGTTGATAGTCTTAAAATGACACGCTCTAACAAAGACACAAATGTAGGAGGCATCTGGGACTCCAGGCAGTGGCGGCTCGTGGGTTATTCAAATTGGGGTTCACGGATCAGTTATACAAAATACTGTAGTATTCTGTCAAAAGCAATTGTAGTCTATTGTACAGCAATACATAAATTGTAGTATCAGTTGTGCAAAATACTGTAGTATATAATAACAAAACAGACTCTCACCTCCAAGAGAATAAAATTCCATATTCCTTTTCCCAGGCCAGACACATAAATAATTCACTGGTGTGAGACAGTCTGATTAACTCTTTCCTCTCCAGATCTGGAATATTACATAAAGTACATTTAACACATTTTTTAATGTAATCACAGGACAGGTATGCTAATTAACACCTCTGCTACTGGACGGTAACTGCAAAGCATACCCTGGCCTGACAATGGAGTAAGTACTTTTAATCATTAATTTTTAGACAACATAATATTGATATAGACCCTATTTTACCCCTGCAGTGTAGGGGTTAATGAACATAGGCACTTTTATGAATGACAGTAGCAGGTATTGTGCAGGCTAAAAGGAATGCCTTCATTTGAGGAACTAAAGCACAGGAGAGTTTTCAAAGCTCAGCACATTTTTTACTATTCCATCTCTCATGCAGTCTTTTAAACTATGCTTCATTTTCTGCATTAGAGTAGACTTTTGCCTGACACACTAACAAAATCTTCAGTGTTTGACTGATTAGTGAAATGAAACCTCTAACCTTACCTCCAGCCTAATTAACAATAGATCAGAAACATCAGAAGAGGCATGGAATGCACATCTGTCTGATGACCCATGGCTTAGCAAATCCTATAATACTAAACACACTGTTAGACACCACAGGTCACAATCAGTGCAGGATGCCTTTAAATAACCGGCATCTTTGACAGTTATGTGACAGTCTGGTTACAGCAAGTTATCAGAATGGCCAGCAGAAGCAGATTGCTATGCCTCAATTATAGTATAAATCACCTCAGTCACATGAATTCCTGCTTAATAAAGTAAGAAGAAAAAAGTAAGAAGAAAAATATGCCAGTTGGAACAGAACAGATAAATAAAAGCTAAGAAGCTGCCTCACCTCACTACCTGCCTTCCGTATAGAGCCACTGCATATTTTCCTCCAGTCTCAGCAGTAATTAGTAGGATGAGAGAGAGCGGCAGAAAAAGTGAAACTGTCCCAATAGTGTACACATCTGTGGAAAAAAAAGTGCTGAAATGGCCCAGCTTGCACGCTAAAAATTGTGCGATTAGCAAAGGTATAGGCTCTGTTATGGGCGGCGCAGCAGGAAAAAATGTGCAAAGAGCTATGGCAGGCTATACCTCTCTACCCCACGTGCGGTAATTTTTTTTATTTTTTTATTATTAAAACTGCAGAGTCTGGACCAGAACCTTAAACCTTTATTTGATGAAAAAATATATTTTTTCCAATAGGGGGCTATTGGAGAAATTATATTTATTCAGCCAAAAAATTTATTTTCTTTCTTTTTTTCACAGAGGGTTCACGTGTGGCTATGCTCATATGGAGGAGAATCCACTGACTCCAGGAAATCTGGAGAGATTTCCTGGTAATTTCACTAACTGGTAATTTTTATGGTGATGGTGATTACCTGATAGGTCTACTAGATGTAACCTTTTTAATAGAGAGGAAGAAATACATTTTTTTTTTATTTTATGATTTGGATAACATACAATTTTAAACAACTCAATTTACTTTTATTATCAATTTTGCGTCATTCTCTTGGTATCCTTTGCCGAAGGAGCAGCAACACACTTCTGGAAGCTAGCTGAACATATTGAGTGAGTCAATGACAAGAGGAAAATATGTGCAGCCAGCAATCAACAGCAACAGCAAGCTCCCAGTAGTGCATTGCTGCTCCTGACTCCCAGTAGTTCATTGCTGCTCCTGAGCCTACCTATGCTTTTCAACGAAGGCTACCAGATTGGACAAAGGTAATCAGTGGAGTCCCCCAGGGATCAGTACTGGGCCCTGTTCTTTTTAATATTTTTATAAATGACTTGGAGCAAGGATTAAATAGCGACATCTCTATTTTTGCAGATGATACTAAGTATGGGCAGGCAAATGAGATTTAATACGAGAAAATGCAAGGTTCTACATTTTGAAGTAAAAATAAGCAGGCAACGTATTATTTAAGGACAAGACTTAGCCAAACAGAGGAGGAAAGGGATTTGGGAGTAGTAATAGATAACAAGCTAAAGATTGGTGCACAATGCAGGACAGCGGCTACAAAGGCTAATAAGATACTAGCATGTATTAAAAGAGGCATTAATTCAAGGGAGGAAAACATAATTCTGTCACTATATAAATCTCTGGTAAGACCTCACCTTGTGTATGGAGTGCAGTTCTGGGGACCGATCGCAAAAAAAGATATTGCAGAACTAGAAAAAGTTCAGAGAAGGGCCACAAAGCTAATAAGGGGATAGAAGAATTTAAACTATGAAGAGAGGCTAGCCAAACTGGGTCTGTTTTCCTTAGAAAAAAGGCGCTTGAGAGATGACATGATTACTTTATATAAATATATTAAAGGCCCATATACAGAGATGGCAGAAGCTCTGTTTATTCCAAGAAAATTGTTTGTGACAAGAGGTCACAATTTAAGGTTGAAGAAAAGAAGATTTAATCTCCTGCAACAGGTTTTTTCACAGTAAGAGCAATAAAATTGTGGAATTCATTACCAAATGAGATAGTTAATGCCAATGCCCTAGATACATTTAAAAACTGTTTGAAAACATTTCTGTCTAGAAACAAAATTCATGGATATGATTAATAGTATTAAATGGGTCACATTTAGTGGGATTATTTAAGTTTAACTGGAGCTTTTTGTAAGTATTTTAGATTTGTATAGATTGAACTCGATGGACTATCTACTCGATGGACTCATCTACTATGTTACCAAGAGAACAAAGCAAATTAGATAATAGAAGTACAGTGGAAAGTTGTTTAAAATTGTATGTCTAAATCCTGAAATAAAAATGTTGGGTTTCATGTCTCTTTAAAGGGACAGTAATATTTTTCTACAGTTGTGCAATAAATTAACATATAAGGTGAGTGTGAGTTTTTTTAATGATTTAACACCTTGTTTGTTGCAGGTGTTTTTTAAAAAAACAGACTTGTTCCTTATTTGGTAGACCTTACCCAGTCTTGCTTCTATAGCTGGGTACTGTCATTATGTTTACAAACAATACTTTGGTTTGCAGTTTGTATCTTGATATTTGCTGAAGCCAATAAGGAGCAAGTATGTGTCAGGGTTATGCTTGTGAAACCTGCCATGTGTATTTTGATTTGTTGGACCTGGAAAAACCCACCATTTAAGATAATAATTACAAGAAGAAGGGGGACAATAAATACATAGTAAAGGGGGGGGGATAAATACATGAAGTATATTGCAAAGCTGCCGTACTGTGTATAATTAAACGTTTTATATAAGAATCTCAAGATGCTTACTGTGTAAAGTGTAGGATTAATAAATAAAGTATTTTTGGTAAAATAATGCCATCTCCTGACAGTAAGACTCCATTTTAGTACCTGTCGTCTTCACAATCCTTTTCCTTGGGGGAAAAGTCTATAAAATATATGTTTACTTTTTAAACTGACCTAATTATCCTGAATAACAGATTTCCTGGATAGGCAAAAAATTACTACAAGATAGCACAAACCTTTTGATAGCAAGATTAAATAATTATTTATTATAAGCTGATACCATTTCCAGGCATTGGGATCCCATTTTATCCAACATGGGCCTAGATTACAAGTGGTGGCTAACGTTAGTGTGGGCGATATTGAAATATTGAGCCCCCGCTAATTTGTGTGAGTATTACAAGTTGAAAGTAAACACGTACCTTCAAGTGCAATCTAAATTTGCCATCATTGGATTAGTGTGACTGAAGACCGTGCATAAAGGGTTAGGGCTAAAAAGTAGCATTAAATACAACATAAATATATTAAAATAAAGCATTACACTTATATATCCAATATCTGATAAAAATTATTCATATAAATATGTTAAAAGGTATATGGTATAGGATAAGGTATTTGACTATGTCAGTATATGGCCGGGTTATAATACAAGTTATTATACAAAACAATAAAATCAATATTTTATTCCTAAATTCTTTATATTAGTTAAAGTTATAAACACATTGAATAATACATTTATAGGAATCAGATTATGAATCAAACTCTACAAGCTTAAACCATTACAATATTCTTTACAAAGCAAACCAAATATACCTTTAAAATTTACTTTACACACAATAATCTCCCAAATCAAAGTGGCATTAAAATACCAAAGCATGAGCCACTAACTTTCAGACCAGTACGATTAAGCTACTTAGCCTACAATTGATCCTATATAACTCCAATTTAAAACATCAGAACTTATATATATTATTAGTGCAAATAGCCAATTCCTATGCCAATTTATTTGAGCTGAAATAAATTCTTAATTATCTACAATTAAGACAAATTGTAATATATATATATATATATATATATTTGCAAAGATAAATTACTTAGCATTAATGATTAGTTTTAAACTACACAGGGCTATAAAACACAAGTTTAAAATACAAATTGGGCCCTTTTAAATTTACTAACTGCAATTAGGCTGTAGCAATAATGAATGTGTTTGCTTTAAAATATCAAATTATATACTTAACAGTTTCTTATACTTTACCCATATAACCAAATAAATGTTTCAGGTAGATTCAGGTCACCTCATATTAAGAAAGGTTATTGCATAGATCAAGAAAGGAGTCCCAGATTTCGCTTAAAGTGATTGTGTCCCAAATATGGCTGCCAGTTATTCAATCACAAGTTTCAGCAGACAAAATACTCTCTTCTATCTAATTTTGCATGAGGTTATATCATTATATATACCACACCCTTTTTTATTCTTATTCTATAATCATTGGTGATTATTTGGAAATGCCCCACGGAAGCTTGTCTTGATTGGCCCTTCGGATGCTTAGCATTGATTGGTTATTTGGGAGACGCCTCCCTGATTGGCTCATCTGGCTCTGCATGTGTTCCAATAGTTCATTTATTTGGCTCTCATACCAGTTTTTATCCCCTAGGGGGCAGCAGACAGCCGCAAATATAGTCTTACCATCCATTTTTGCTACAGTTTAATACATCCTTATAAAGTGATTATTTAAACCACTTTAATTTCTTGTATTAATCATTTACAATTGTAATTATAGATGGAATAATATAATGTCATTTTCTGATTGTTTTAATATGAAATATCAGTATATTTCTAATCATAATAATAAGCAATTGCACTGTCAATTATTTGCTCTCCCCAGAATCATAGTATTTAACATCCTGGCATTATATTCATACAAACACAGCATATTTCACATTTCTAATAATTTTTGAGTACACAGATCCATGTTTATACACAGAGAGAAGCAACAACAACGATGGCACTACAGAGGTTGTTGCCTTTAATACTTTATTTACCCTAAATATGGGGCTAAATATTGGAGTTGTACTGGGTGGGTGCTGTACACAGGACAGAAGTGGTATGCAAAGAAATTCAGTATATAACTGAAGGAGAGTGTAAATATATAGCACTTAACAAACCTATATTTCAGTGGTTTCCCAAATTACACATAAAGGGAAAGTATAAATGTAAATATCCGGTTCAAGAAGTATAAAACTTTTATTAATGCTTCAAAAATAAAAACAACATAACCTAAATGATTAAAAACACAGGAGCGGTAGATCTAAGGGGCATAGAATAATCGGGTTGAGTAAAGTACAATACCATATTCAAATACCAGGACGACTGAATGTTTCTCAAAATAAATTGGACTGACGGAGGAGCAGGAGAGGACATCGGTGATACTCATCGCCCCTGTATGACCTCGCAGGACTTGGTATGTCGATCTGGTGGACATGTCATCCCAGCCTCCGTGGAAACTTCCATTGAAGAACGACCTTCTCATTCAGGGACCTTTCCATCATCCGAATCAGGTTTATCTGCAGCTAACTGCTTGGAGATTGAACGCTTAATTTTATCTAAGCGAGGGTTTTCTGATTCGGTTATAGACACTTTGATTCAGGCTCGTAAGCCTGTGACTAGAAAGATTTACCATAAGATATGGCGTAAATATCTTTATTGGTGCGAATCCAAGGGCTACTCGTGGAGTAGGCTTAGGATTCCCAGGATTTTGTCTTTTCTCCAAGAAGGACTGGAGAAAGGGTTGTCAGCGAGTTCCTTAAAGGGACAAATTTCTTCTTTGTCTATTTTACTTCACAAGCGTCTGGCAGATGTACCAGATGTTCAATCCTTTTGTCAGGCTCTGACTAGACTCAGGCCTGTGTTTAGACCAATTGCTCCTCTGTGGAGTTTGAATTTAGTTCTTAAAGTTCTTCAAGGGGTTCCGTTTGAACCTATGCATTCCTTAGATATTAAGTTATTATCTTGGAAAGTTTTGTTTTTGGTTGCTATTTCTTCTGCTCGCAGAGTTTCTGAGCTTTCAGCATTACAATGTGTTTCTCTTTATCTTATTTTTCATTCGGATAAGGTAGTGTTGCGTACCAAACCTGGTTTTCTTCCTAAGGTTGTTTCAACTAAAAATATTAATCAGGAAATTTTGTTCCTTCCTTGTGTCCTAATCCTTCTTCTAAGAAGGAGCGACTGTTGCATAATTTGGACGTGGTCCGTGCCTTGAAGTTTTACTTACAGGCAACTAAGGATTTTCGTCAATCTTCCCTGTTTGTTGTATTTTCTGGGAAGCGTAGGGGTCAGAAAGCTACGGCTACCTCTCTTTGTTTTTGGTTGAAGAGTATCATCCGTTTTGCGTATGAGACTGCTGGACAGCAGCCTCCTGAATGAATTATGGCTCATTCTACTAGGGCTGTGGCTTCCTCATGGGCATTCAAAAATGATGCTTCTGTTGAACAGATTTGCAAAGCTGCAACTTGGTCTTCTCTTCACACTTTTTAAAAATTTTACAAATTTGATACTTTTGCCTCATCTGAGGCTGTTTTTGGGAGAAAAGTTCTTCAAGCAGTGGTGCGTGCCATTTAGGTTCCCTGTCTTGTCCCTCCCTTTCATCCGTGTCCTATAGCTTTGGTATTGTATCCCATAAGTAAGGATGAAATTCGTGGACTCATCGTATCTTGTAAAAGAAAAGGGAAATTTATGCTTACCTGATAAATGTGTTTCTTTTACGATATGACAAGTCCACGGCCCACCCTGTTTTTGTATGACAGGTCTTTTATTTTTGTTAAACTTCAGTCACCTCTGCACCTTGGCTTTTCCTTTCTTTTCTTAACTTCGGTCGAATGTTATCCATATGCAAGAACACTAGATGGCAGCATTATTTTGTGTCATGTAGTGCACCAGACACTTACCTAGGTATCTCTTCAACAAAGGATACATTTGGAAAAAAGCAATTTTGATAGAAGTAAATTGGAAGCTTTTTTTATTTAAATTGTATGCTCTTTACGAATCCCAAAAGAAAATTTTGGGTTTCCTATCCCTTTAATTTGCTTGTTTTCTTGGTATCCTTTGTTGAAAGGCATACCTAGGTAGGCTCAGAAGAACAATGCACTATAGGGAGCTAGCTGCTCATTGGTGGCTGCACATATATGCTATAGTCTCTAGGCTATTATAATAGGCCATTCAAAACACACCCAGATGCCCCTCTTTAAAATAAAGCCCCTATACAGGGAGTGCAGAATTATTAGGCAAGTTGTATTTTTGAGGATTAATTTTATTATTGAACAACAACCATGTTCACAATGAACCCAAAAAAATTAATTAATATCAAAGCTGAATAGTTTTGGAAGTAGTTTTTAGTTTGTTTTTAGTTATAGCTATTTTAGGGGGATATCTGTGTGTGCAGGTGACTATTACTGTGCATAATTATTAGGCAACTTAACAAAAAACAAATATATACCCATTTCAATTATTTATTTTTACCAGTGAAACCAATATAACATCTCAACATTCACAAATATACATTTCTGACATTCAAAAACAAAACAAAAACAAATCAGTGACCAATATAGCCACCTTTCTTTGCAAGGACACTCAAAAGCCTGCCATCCATGGATTCTGTCAGTGTTTTGATCTGTTCACCATCAACATTGCGTGCAGCAGCAACCACAGTCTCCCAGACACTGTTGAGAGAGGTGTACTGTTTTCCCTCCTTGTAAATTTCACATTTGATGATGGACCACAGGTTCTCAATGGGGTTCAGATCAGGTGAACAAGGAGGCCATGTCATTAGATTTTCTTCTTTTATACCCTTTCTTGCCAGCCACGCTGTGGAGTACTTGGACGCGTGTGATGGAGCATTGTCCTGCATGAAAATCATGTTTTTCTTGAAGGATGCAGACTTCTTCCTGTACCACTGCTTGAAGAAGGTGTCTTCCAGAAACTGGCAGTAGGACTGGGAGTTGAGCTTGACTCCATCCTCAACCCGAAAAGGCCCCACAAGCTCATCTTTGATGATACCAGCCCAAACCAGTACTCCACTTCCACCTTGCTGGCGTCTGAGTCGGACTGGAGCTCTCTGCCCTTTACCAATCCAGCCACGGGCCCATCCATCTGGCCCATCAAGACTCACTCTCATTTCATCAGTCCATAAAACCTTAGAAAAATCAGTCTTGAGATATTTCTTGGCCCAGTCTTGACGTTTCAGCTTGTGTGTCTTGTTCAGTGGTGGTCGTCTTTCAACCTTTCTTACCTTGGCCATGTCTCTGAGTATTGCACACCTTGTGCTTTTGGGCACTCCAGTGATGTTGCAGCTCTGAAATATGGCCAAACTGGTGGCAAGTGGCATCTTGGCAGCTGCACGCTTGACTTTTCTCAGTTCATGGGCAGTTATTTTGCGCCTTGGTTTTTCCACACGCTTCTTGCGACCCTGTTGACTATTTTGAATGAAACGCTTGATTATTCGATGATCACGCTTCAGAAGCTTTGCAATTTTAAGAGTGCTGCATCCCTCTGCAAGATATCTCACTATTTTTGACTTTTCTGAGCCTGTCAAGTCCTTCTTTTGACCCATTTTGCCAAAGGAAAGGAAGTTGCCTAATAATTATGCACACCTGATATAGGGTGTTGATGTCATTAGACCACACCCCTTCTCATTACAGAGATGCACATCACCTAATATGCTTAATTGGTAGTAGGCTTTCGAGCCTATACAGCTTGGAGTAAGACAACATGCATAAAGAGGATGATGTGGTCAAAATACTCATTTGCCTAATAATTCTGCACTCCCTGTACAGTATAAGTTTCAATAGCTAGCGGATCACCTGGGGTAAATAAATGTGCATGTATTTGAGTAGAGGCTCTTTTTTTGACTACAGAGTTTTGAAAACTTACACACATACTATTGTTTACAACCTATGAAAATTTTAATACAACAATGATTTTGTTTTCACAGTTGTTGAAGAATTGATAAAAATGGGATATACTTATTTTTTTATTTTTTTTTAATGTAAATTAAAATTGTGACTTTTCTTCATTAAGTTCATTTTTGGATTCATTAAAAACTGAGTGAAAATCTGAGCTGAAAATGACCCTTTGGGGTAGATTTATTAAGCAGCAGATGCTGCAATATACCCCGTAGTTTCGGGTCGCCGGAAACAGAAGTTAAAAAGCAGCGATTGTAAGATTTTGCCTCTGAGGTGGTGGACAGCAATAATCCAGATCGGATACGAAAAAATGTGCAGGGGGCGGCATTGCACAAGCATTTCACTAGAAATGCTTGTGCAATGTTAAATGCCAATTGAGCTTACATTCTATTGGCTATTCCAATCAGATGACATCATTTAAAGGAACATTCATCGTTGAAGAAGACGTTGAATGAAGAGGATGCTCCGCGTCGGATGTCTTGAAGATGGATCCGCTCCTCGCCAGATGCATGAAGATAGAAGATGCTGTCTGGATGAAGACTTCTGCCCAGTTGGATGAAGACGTCGGCCCGCTTAGATGAAGACTTCTGCCGACTTTGATGAGGACTTCTGCCGCTTCTTTGAGGATGGATGTCGGCTCTTCAGAAACTGTAAGTGGATCTTCGGGGGTTAGTGTTAGGCTTTTTTAAGGGTTTTTGGGTGGGTTTTAATTTAGATAGGGTTTGGGCTTTTGAAAAAGAGCTAAATGCCCTTTTAAGGGCAATGCCCATACAAATGCCTTTTCAGGGCAATGGGGAGCTTAGGTTTTTTTAGATTAGGTTTTTATTTGGGGGGTTGGTTGTGTGGGTGGTGGGTTTTACTGTTGGGGGGTATTTGTATTTTTTATTTACAGGTAAAAGAGCTGATTTGTTTGGGGCAATTGGTAGTTTATTGTAGGCTAGGGTTTTTTTTATTTTGGGGGGGCTTTTTTATTTTCATAGGGCTCTTAGATTTGGTGTAATTAGTTTAAATATTTGATCATTTATTTTGTGTAACTTAGTGTTTATTTTTTTGTAATTTAGTTGTTAGTTTTTTGTAACTTTGTAATTTTTAATAGTAGATTTTAATTTTTGAGTAGGGTTAGGTTTTTAAATATATAATATAGTTAATTTAATTTGTAGTTTAATATAATTTTAGTATAACAGTTAGGGTAGATTAATTATTAGTTTAATATAGTTTAATGTAATTTTAGTATAACAGGGTAGATTATTAGTTTAATATAGTTTAATGCAATCTTAGTATAATAGTTAGGGTAGATTAATTATTAGTTTAATATAGTTTAATTTAAATCTAAAGGTAAGTTTTAATTTATTATAAGATAGGGATGAGTTAATATTTAATATAAAGTTAGCGGGTTGTTAGGTTTAGGGGTTAATAGGTTAATTTTATTTTATGGCGATGTGGGGGGCTGGCGGTATAGGGGTTAATAGGTTTAGTAAGTGTTAGTGATGTGGGAGGCCAGAGGTTTAGGGGTTAATACATTTATTTAGTTGCAGTGGGCTCTGGGAGCGGCGGAATAGGGGTTAATAAGTATAATGTAGGTGGTGGCGGTGTCGGGGCAGCAGAATAGGGGTTAATAACATTATGTAGGTGGCAGCAGTGTCGGGGCGGCAGAATAGGGGTTAATAAGTATAATGTAGGTGGCGGCGGTGTTGGGGCGGCAGATTAGGGGTGTTTAGACTCGGGGTACATGTTAGGGTGTTAGGTATAAACATAACTTTTATTCTCCCATAGGAATCAATGGCATATCGGGCAGCAGCAAACATAAGCTTTCGCTGCTTTCAGACTCCCATTGATTCCTATGGCATCAGCCGCCTCCAGGGCAGTGGATTGAAAAGCAAGTACGCTGGGCCGGAATAGTGGCAATCGTACTTGTTAGAAGTTTGATAACTAACAAAAGTAGTCAGATAGTCTGCAATGACGTAAGCATCGATCTGTGTCGGACTGAGACCGGCGGATCGTATGTTACGTCACAGATTTCAACTTTTGCCGGTCTGTAGGCTTTGATAAATAAAGGGAATCAGGCTCTCCACAATTACGCTGCGGAATTCCAGCATATTTGCAGTTGACGGCTTGATAACTAGGCCTCATAGAATACAATTTTAAACAACTTTCTAATTTACTTCTATTATCTAATTTGTTTCATACTCTTGGTATCATTTGTTGAAGTAGCAGCAATGCACTAATGGTTTCTAACTGAAACTCATGGGTGAGCCAATCACAATCGATATAAATATATATATGCAGCTACCAATCAACAGCTAGAACTTCTAGGTTCTCTGCTTCTCCTGAGCTTTCCTAGCTAAAGCTTTCAGCAAAGCATAATAAGAGAAGGAAGCAAATTAAATAATAGAAGTAAATTGGAAAGTTGTTTAAAATTGTATTCTCTATCTGAATCATGAAAGAAAAAAATTGGGTTTCATGTCCCTTTAAGGACAAGTCTAAAAATGACTCTAATGTAATGTGATGTAATTTTTTACAACTACCAACCCTATGCTCCTGTGGGACCCACAAAGCACTGCTGGCCTCAAGCAGAAACCCACGGCAGATCAGCAGTTTAGAACATAGTAGAATTTTTCAACTATTATTCTTACTCAATGGCCATTTTGCTGGCATGTCAACAATGATTAATGGCTTCAGTGTAAACTCTGTCTGAGAATCTTCTGAAGATCAGTAAATATCAGGCATCAACATATTTAGACTCAGTTCTGAACTCAGTAGCGTCACCAGGTAATCCATTTATTACATTTCTACATTAAAAGGTAAAAATTTAAAAATAAAATGATTTTGGTGATTTATTATTGCGCTATTGCTTATACATAACTATATTTTTAAGCTCTGAACTGAGGTTTGCTCAGAAATAGAAATTTTATGTCATTCTATTACACATATGAATGAATTAGATGTGGAAGTTCTGTTATCAGGTCTGCACCATCGCTCTGTTCCTGGACATCATTTTATTATCTTACGACATATGAAATAGTTTAACAAGCTATCAGTGTTTTGACATTTTCAATGGTGTAATAAGCTATGATGTGCTGTGGTATTTTAACCTTTAAGACAGAATTAATTTAGAAATGCCAAATATTTATCATTGCCACAATACAATGGGGGAACATTCAGAGGCGTAATTAGGACTCACAGGGCCCCAAGGCAAAGTCTGCGGCAGGGTCCCCCTCTTTTTTTAAAAAAAAATATTTTTTTTATTGAGGTTTTTGAATGATACAACAAAAAGAAGAAAAGTACAGAGTTTGTGCCATAAACAATAAGTGAATATGCAATCGCTTTGCAGGCAAAAATTATTAAAGCTCATAGGAATATGTATGCTGTGTGTATAACAGTATAATGGTCATATAATAAGCAGGTGTGCAATTCAATATATATAGCTCACGGATTGCACAAAACTCTATTACATTAGAAGCAACACAGTAACAATGTCTACTTGTATCTGAAGAGTATTAAATTAGATCTTCTTAATACCACTAGATGTCTGAAACATAAATAACAATAGAAAGGGAAACTAGACAAACATAGATGAAGCCTCATTTTTCTTTTAATAGAGGAATGTGAAGTAACTACTGCGTCGGTCACTCTTGGACCAATTTTATCGTAGGTGTTATGACAAGTGGTAGTTACTTAAGGCAAGTGTTGTGTGAAATATTAGGGGAAGGGGTCCAGCGGACAAGAGCCGCTTGCATAATAGAGGGTAAAGGGAGGGCGTGACCTAGTTCCAAATGAGATATTTCCAGGTAAGTAAGATAACCAAAGCTGGATCAGGGCATGTAGAAATCTTAGACCTCATCTTATTTAAGAAGGGTATGCCAATACGTACAAATATAAATGCTTGTGTCTCATAGGGAATATGCTAGTGTATCTGTATTCACTTTGGCTATGGCTTATGTGAAACAGTTTATTCCCTGCATATAGGTTTAGGTTTATAGGGGATTGAGAGAGCTATGATCTGCTATTCGCAGTATGAAATATGTGGCGTCGATATGTAGTGATCAGGATTATAGCCTGCTACAAAAACGGACCATTGAGAGGTGTAGGAGCTATAGTAGTAGATAAGCTGTACAATGTAATATTATGAACACCAAAACTATTTATCTTGGGAATGAAGCGAGTCATGTAGAGATATTGCAGTAACTAACGTGTGATGGCATAAGATTGGAAATAGGGGGCTAACAAATATGACCTGGTCAAATTGAGAGGTATATATTGTTCTTGGAGGATGTTCGGTAATGCTAGTATATATGGTTGTTTCAAAATAAACATTATAAGAGTACATAGGAATTGTAGAGTATGATATAAAACCTTCTTAAAGGGGCAGTCTAGTCAAAAATAAACTTTCATGATTCAGATAGGGCATGTAATTTTAAACAACTTTCCAATTTACTTCTATTATCTAATTTGCTCAATTCTTTAGATATCCTTTGTTGAAGAAATAGCAATGCACATGTGTGAGCCAATCACACAAGGCCTCTATGTGCAGCAACCAATCAGCAGCTACTGAGCATATCTAGATATGCTTTTCAGCAAGTGATATCAAGAGAATGAAGGAAATGAGATAATAGAAGTAAATTAGAAAGTTGTTTAAAATGACATGCTCTTTCTAAATCACAAAAGAAAAAAACTGGGTTTCATGTCCCTTTAAGTTAAGTTACGTTGTCTCACTACATATAATCCTACTATCAGCTAATACAAACCACCTGTATGACTCCCTAGCAATGTTTTAGACTAATGTAGCCTGGTTAATCTAACAGAGCAAGCAAGATTCTATTAGCAGAGGCAGTACAAGAAAAAAATAAGTGAGCGTGGCTAGTATATGTAAACCTGGACAGATCCCCAATGCCCGCAAATACCTCTCTAAACAAATGTAAGGGCTTTGGAACGCAGGTAGTAAGTTAGGTAAAGACATAAGAAAGGGAACATGTATCACTAATATAACATGAGAAGAAGGAAATGAGTCCATGGTTTCATTTGAATATGAGGGAAATACAGGGTGATATATGTGCTAACAAAGCAGGGTCTAAGTGAGCATGGCTAACATAAGTAAACCTAGACAGATCCCTAATGGGATCTTTTTAGATAATTATAAGGGCTGTGGAACACAGGTAATAAGTGAGACATAAGAAAGGGCACATGTATAACTAATATAACTTGAGGAGAAGATAATAAGTCCATGGTTGCTTTTGAGTATGAGGGAAATATAGGGTGCTAACAAAGCGTTGTCTCAATAGGTGGGTAACCAGGTACCTCGTAGAAAACTGTTACCAGTGGCGATATAGTCACCCAACACCTCTCCTTCATAACAGGCTGAGCAAACAGCAAGAGAGCGAGCCAGGGAAGTTGCAGAAAGGCCGTATGTCAGGTAGGGACCACTGGCTATGCGCAAGTAAGAATTGCAGGAGAGTATATAATATATGTTTTAGAGGTTTCAGAGAGACCACTCTTCCTATGTGGCCCTGAGTAACCTTTCATTTCCTCTGTATATCAGGGGCCTGGTCAATGCTTCTCCATTCTCCAGCCGGAATCTCACCATGGGTTTCATACGAGAAGAGCTCAGTATGCGTGTCGGTAGTCCAAACGGAGGTGTGAGATCCAAGTTGGTCCCAGGTAGTCACGGGCACTCCCTGCTTCCTCGGTAATTCTTCTATCGCTAGAGTGAGACTCGCCTTAAGATGAGGGTATCTTTCTCTATCATTTGTGCCTTCATGTGCTAGATCGTCATTCTCACCATCCGCCATCTTGACCGCGCCACAGTTTCCCTTTTCTCTTACGGCTCTGATAATGTGAGAAAGATCTTCATAGTTGCGGCACATCTGATGCTCTAAATTTTCTAAGAGAGTTTGTGCCTGTAAGTAGAAGTCCTTCACCATATGTAGATAGATAGGGTAATGCTGGTTACATGATTGCTCCACCTGTCGCAGATTCAGCAGGTAGACACAACTCTACCCGGTTAGCCCTCAAACCGGGAGAGGGGGTAGATTGTTATGTGAGGTAGGCCGCAGTGTTCCAGTTGAGGTGGTCTGTATGGGACCTTCTGCTTGAAAGGACCGCAATGAAAGTAGTATCTCCAGAAGCGGAATTGACTCCTTAAAAGTAGGGAAGATTATTGTACAGAAATCAGTAAATGTAGCTAAATAAACCACTACTTACTCAGATTAAGATCAGAGCTACATAGTTATGCGTCCTTTCATGGCTGTGGCTTGGTCAAGCCCCCCAGCGTCCCCCTCTTTTGAACAGCACCCCTTCCAAAGCATAGCTAATGAGCTATGTGTGTGTATGTATATATATATATATATATATATATATATATATATATATATAAATATAGTATACACTCACCGGCCACTTTATTAGGTACACCTGTCCAATTGCTTGGTAACACAAATTGCTAATCAGCCAATCACATAGTAGCAACTCAATGCATTTAGGCATCTAGACGTGGTGAAGACGACTTGCTGAAGTTCAAGCTGAGCTTCAGAATAGGGAAGAAAGGGGATTTAAGCGACTTTGAACATGGCATGGTTGTTGGTGCCAGACGGGCTGGTCTGAGTATTTCAAAAACAGTTGATCTACTGGGATTTTCACGCACAACCATCTCTAGGGTTTACAGAGAATGGTCTGAAAAAGAGAAAATATCCAGTGAGCGGCAGTTGTGTGAACGAAAATGCCTTGTTGATGTCAGAGGAGAATGGGCAGACTGGTTTGAGATGATAGAAAGGCAACAGTAACTCAAATAACCACTCGTTACAACCATACATATGCATAATACCATCTCTGAACGCACAACACGTCGAACCTTGAAACAGATGGGCTACAGCAGCAAAAGACCACACTGGGTGCCACTCCTGTCAGCTAAGAACAGGAAACTGAGGCTACAATTAACAAAGGCTCACCAAAATTGGACGATAGACGATTGGAAAAACATTGCCTGGTTTGATGATTCTCGATTTCAGCTGCGACATTCAGATGGTAGGGTCAGAATTTGGCGTAAACAACATGAATACATGGATCCATCCTGCCATGTATCAACAGTTCAGGCTGGTGGTGGTGTAATGGTGTGGGGTATATTTTCTTGGCACACTTTGGGCCCCTTTTGCCACGGCCTACCTGAGTATTGTTGCTGACCATGTCCATCCCTTTATAACTACAGTGAACCCATCTTCAGATGGCTACTTCCAGCAGGATAATGCACCATGTCACAAAGCTCAAATCATCTCAAACTGGTTTCTTGAACATGGCAATGAGTTCACTGTACTCCAATGGCCTCCACAGTCACCAGATATTAATCCAATAGAGCACCTTTGGGATGTGGTGGAATGGGAGATTCGCATCATGGATGTGCAGCCGACAAATCTGCAGAAACTCTAAAATGGTAACATAATACAGCTTCAAAATCACATTCACTATTAATGCTACTGATTCCAAACAATTAAAACTCTAAAATGGTAACATAATACAGCGGACCTCTCTGGATCTCTCTAATATGTAGATAGGTTGTGTACAATTATATTTGAACAGATTACTGGTAATTAGTCCATCAATATATTGATCACTGAAAGGTAAAGCAAAGTCTATAAAAGTCGGTTCTTGCTTATTCATATAACAGCCACAGTGGTATTATCCTTGTTTTAAACTTCAAGTTTGTTATAGATGTAAGTCTTCTTCGGTATTGAATTAAAAAGTGATAATGTGTCTGAAGAAGCCTTTGTCCCTGGAGAGCTGAAACGCGTAGAACCTGTTACCCGACACGATTAGAAGGAAGACATCCAGCTGAATATTTGCGTCATGCTCCAGCTCCCAGAACCGCTACACTACTTGTGACCCAAATCATCCGTACAAGCAGAAAAATGGTAGGAGCATATTGAAGGAGCTGAGGAGATCATCGTAAGTGTGCACACTAAAATAGAGACTTTGTTTACAGCATTACGTTCCAATTTGATTGGATTTCTTTCAAATACAAGCGGCAGAAATAGAGAATCCGCCCCCACAGCTGATTCATTGGGTTAGTGTGAGACACCGCTTGAGGCTCTTCTTTTATCAGACACATTATCACTTTTTAATTCAATACCGAAGAAGACTTACATCTATAACAAACTTGAAGTTTAAAACAAGGATAATACCACTGTGGCTGTTATATGAATAAGCAAGAACTGACTTACATTTATAGACTTTGCTTTACCTTTCAGTGATCAATATATTGATGGACTAATTACCAGTAATCTGTTCAAATATAATTGTACACGACCTATCTACATATTAGAGTGATCCAGAGAGGTCCGCTGTATTATGTTACCATTTTAGAGTTTTAATTGTTTGGAATCAGTAGCATTAATAGTGAATGTGATTTTGAAGCATTTTAGTATAACACCGGTGTTACATTTGGAGATTATTTTATTATTTAGTCTGTTATGATTGACTGTTTTTATATAAAAAAATTAATAAATTGAAAACACTTTCTTCAGTATAGCAATTTGCATGTGCTCTTTTTTATATATAATTTTTTTTATATTTTCACTTATATATTATTCCTGTTTTTGTACTGACAAATATTCTATACATAATTAAGTAATATCCATGTACTGTTAGATAGCCGTAGGCACCACCTCCACTCGTTGTTGTTTTTTCCTAAATCCTATTTAACTGCATAAGTCGTGAGAGGTGCAGTTAGTGAGGTTGGCTTGTCTAACTTCCGCTTTAATCTCAGTTCTCACAAATCTTAGTTGTTTGTATGTAAATCTGCAGAAACTGTATGATGCTATCATGTCAATATGGACCAAAATCTCTGAGGAATGTTTTCAACACCTTGTTGAATCTATGCCATGAATAATTAAGGCAGTTCTGAAGGCAAATGGGGGTCACCCCCCGGTACTAGCAAGGTGTACATAATAAAGTAGCCAGTGAGTGTGTGTGTGTGTGTATATATATATATATATATATATATATATATATATGTGTGGAAGAATAAAGGACGCACTCTCCGGGTCTTGACAAACAAGTATTTAATAATACAACATTATACCTAATGTTGTATTATTAAATACTTGTTCGTCAAGACCCGGAGAGTGCGTCCTTTATTCTTCCACATGTGTATTCTTTGTATGCACCCCGGGCAGCTTTCAGTTGGTACAGTGAGTGCGGAGCCTAGGCGACTTTGTTTTTTATATATATATAATAAGAGGCGGCACTCACTGGTCTTTCCAAAGTGTACTTTGATATAACAAAGTGACGTTTCGGGGACACACTCCCCTTCCTCAGTGTGTCCCTGAAACGTCACTTTGTTATATTAAAGTACACTTTGAAAAGACCATTGAGTGCTGCCTCTTATCTATTATATTCAACCGTTGGCACCCTGGCGTTTGCTGTTGTGGTGAGAGTGCTCTTTTTTGAATTTTATATATATATATATATATATATATATATATATACATACACAAACTGCTTTCTATCTGTGCAGAGCTTTCTTCCTTTTGTTTCCCGGGTGTTTTTCAGTCAAACAAGTTTAGCGACCTCTAATGGTGATTAGAAAAACTGCAGCCCCTTTGAACAAGCTGATCTGAAATCTGATCCTCCTTGAGCAGCTCTCTAAAAGAACGGGCCCAGTAGCAGTAAAGACCCCTGTAGTTACGCCCCGGCAACACTGTAGTAGAATAAGTCTATATGTTTCCTATATGATGTACTGAATTTATTTTTAGAGCAGGTGTCTTTTAAGACGTATTAAAAGGCCAGAGAATTCCTCTAATCCTCTATTTGTTACACCCCATTATGGGATAGATTCTGAGTGGAACGGTAATTCTTGCTCTTTGAGCGCGTCGGAAGTAGCGTGCGTATTACAACTTGAAAGTAAACGTGTTCGCTTGAGCGCAATTGAATTTAATGCGCATCTGGATATCGTGACCTCAGAACTCTGGTTAAATGTTGCGCGAGACAAAAAAGTGGCACAAAACAGATCAAAAGTACATTTACACTCATAAAAACACTGTGTAATAAAAAGTATTAAAAACATATTGCATAAAAAAGTGGTGTTAGAAAAGAAAGGCATGCAAAAGGCTTTAACATAGAGATACTTACATATACATGGTATATGTATATATGTGTGTACATATGTATTTATGTATTTATATGTGTATATTTGTATTTACAGACATATATACACATATAAACACATAAATACATATGTTCACATATATAGACATATATAAATATATATATACGTGCATTGGAGCCCTTTGCAATTAAAGGGTTAGGAAACCCCAACATTTTCTTTCATGATTCAGATAGAACATACCATTTTAAACAACTTTCCAATTTACTTCCATTATCAAATTTGCTTCATTCTCATGTTATCCTTAGCTGAAAGAACAGCATTGCATTACAGGCAGCAAGATGAACACATCTAGTTAGCCAATCACAAAAGACAAATGTGTGCAGGCACCAATTAGCAGCAGCTCCCACTAGTGTAGGATATGTGCTTATTCTTTTTCAACAAGGAATACCAAGAGAATAAAGCAGCATCTGTTTAGAGAGTTAATGGTCGTGAAGCAAACCAAATTATTGCTGACATGATACAAAGGCTTTCTGAGCAGGTGTCATGTTTGACTGTAGGGGCACAGAACATACACAGCATATGTACATATGCTCTTAAAACAGTGATTATTTAATAATAATACAAATTTATTGCAAAAATATAAGTGAAAAGCACTTGTGTTATGCCGTATCTATGTACAGAATGAATCAGATTGAAAATATAAAATAAAATACATTTATCTGATCACTATCTAATGTAATGATGCATCAATTACAATAAACAGGTACAGAACCCTTTATCCTAACTGCTTGGGACCTGAAAAGGTTTGGATTTCTGAATATTTGTATATTTGCATCTGTAAAATGAGACAGCTTGGAGAGGAAATGGGACCAACTCTAAAGGACAAAATTGTGTGGCCGCATTATCAAGCTCTGTATGGAGTTTGATGCCCGTTTCCGCGTGAGCCTTCAGACCGCTGCTCCATAACTGATCTGCCTGCTCTGAGGCTGCGGATATCAATCCGCCTGATCCTATACGATCGGGCTGATTGACCCCCCCCCCCCTGCTAGCGGCGGATTGGCCGCGAATCTGCAGGGGGCGGCATTGCATAAGCAGTTCACAAGAACTGCTTGTGCAATGATAAATTCCTACAGCGTATACATCGATGTCTATCCGACATAATCCGCTGAGCGTATCATGTCGGACAGACCGATGATAAATCGGCCCCTGTATGTCATTTAGTTTAGGCATTAATTGCATTAATTACCTAAAGATAGTTTTATATCATTTGTTATACTTTTGTATACATAGTTCCAGTGCTTTTTTGCTCATTGATTATTGATTGATATATTGTTCTCTTTAACTTAGAGAAAAACAAAGGGACAAAGTTATTTACAATGCGTGAAATATTTTGCAGCCCCTTCTTGTGAAAACTAAAGTATTAATATGATGAGATGGCAGAGGTGTTGGTACCCAGTACAGGTGAGTACCCCAACAAAAAGTTGTGCATAGTAACATCAGAAAGATAGTACAGTACTGTAATAAGAAAGGTAGTTGTTTTAAAGAAACCCAATTTTTTATTTTATTTTATGGTTAGAACATGTGATTTTAACCCCTTAAAGACCAGCGACGTACCCCTGTTTATCATTAGTCTTTCTATGGGGATTGTGCAATTAATAGCACTGTCTCTCGCTATTTCCCGTCTCAAGAAGGAAGGAGGAAGAGTATAATAGCCCGGTCCCACGCTATTTTAAAAAAGAAAACCCTTAACGACTGGCGACGTAAATGGTATGTCACAGTCCTTAAAGGGACATGAAACCCAAATATTTTCTTTCATGATTCGGATAGAGCATTCAATTTTAAGCAACTTTATAATTTACTCCTATTATAAATGTTTGATCATTCTCTTGGTTTCTTTATTTGAAAAAGTAGAAATGTAAGCTTAGGAGCTGACCCATTTTTATTCAGCACCCTTGGTAGTTCTTGCTGATTAGTGGCTACATTTAGCCACCAATCAGCAAGCCAGTAAGTGCTACCCAGGGTGCTGAGCAACAAATGGGCAGACTCCTATGCTTACATTCCTGCTTTTTCAAATAAAGAAACCAAGAGAACGAAGAAAAATTGATAATAGGAGTAAATTAGAAAGATGCTTAAAATTGAATGCTCTATCCAAATCAAGAAAAAAAAAAGGATTTGGATTTCATGTCCCTTTAAAGGGGTTAAACAACTTCTATTATCTAATGTTCATTCTCTTGGTATCCTTTGTTGAAAATGATACCTAGGTAGGCTCAGGAGCTACTGATTTGTGGCTGCACATATATGCCTCATGTTATTGGCTCACCTGATGTGTTCATCTAGCTGCCAGCAGTGCATTGATGCTTCTTCAACAAACAATACCAAAATAATTAAGCAAATAAGATAATAGAATTACGTTGGAAAGCTATTTAAAATCAGGAGCTCTGGCCATGTCATACTTTTAAAACTTACTGTGGACCACTTCCAGCAGTTGATGATAGCCTTGGGAGTCCACTAAAGGCTTGCGAGACCTGTCCACATAGCTTAGCGATCCAAAGGCTTTCTTATCAGAGTGGTAGCTCCTCCTTCATGCTGGCAGCCTCCGCCGCAACAATTTATGGCCATCTTTAACAACGTTGTGGTGGTCTAAACCAGGAGATTCCCCGGGCCAGCAACAATGGTCTTCTTGACGCACAAATGGTGCAATGCAGGACTTTAGTGTTTGCCTCTTTTTGGCTATTGGGGATTAGCAGCAGCAGTATTGAAAGTAGATATCTTGCAGTCGCTATCATAACTGCACACTGACACCTCCCAGGTATGGCTCCCTAACAACTGGAAACATATATTTGGTGCAGACATCTTGTATTATTATTATTATCAGGTATTTTTAGAGCGCCAACAGATTCCGCAGCATTGTAAACATAGTCGATATACAGGAAAGCTTTTGTAGGGATCAAGTGGGTAGAGGGCCCTGCCGAGAGTTTCACTGTTGTAGTCGGCTCTTATGAAGGTGATCTGCAAAGAGCTAGGCTCATAGGCTTACATTCTAAGGGGTTCAAGGGAAAAGCAATGGAGTAAGGAAAGGTTAGTGTTGGTTGTATGCATCCCTGAATAGTAAAGTTTTTAGGAAGCGCTTGAAGCTGTAAAAACTAGGGGAGAGTCTTGTGGAGCGAGGCAGGGAGTTCCACAAGATGGGGGCCAGTCTGGAGAAGTCCTGTAAATGGGAATGTGAGGAAGTAACAAGAGAGGAGGAGATCCTGAGCTGATCGAAGGGGACAGGAGGGAGAGTATCTGGAGACAAGTTCTGAAATGTAGGGGGGAGCAGTGCTTGAGAGCTTTGTATGTCAGAGTGAGGATTTTGTGTTTAATCCTAGAGGCAAGAGGAAGCCAGTGAAGGGATTGGCAGAGAGGTGTAGCAGATGAAGAGCGACGAGTAAGGAAGATGAGCCTGGCAGAGGCATTCATAATGTATTGTAAAGGAGCTGTGCGGCAGCTAGGTAGACCAGAGAGGACGGAGTTGCAGTAGTCGAGGTGGGAAAGGATGAGAGAGTGGATTAAAATCTTAATTGTATCTTGTGTAAGGAAATGTCTAATTTTAGAGATGTTTTTAAGGTGGAAGCGGCAGGCTTTAGCCAAGGACTGAATGTGAGGAGTGAAGGAAAGATCTGAGTCAAGTGTGACCCCAAGACATCGGGCATGCGGGGTAGGGGTAATGATGGAATTATCAACAGTTATAGAAATTTTGGGGGTGGAGACATTGGAAAAAGGGGGAAAAATAAGGAGTTCAGTTTTGGAGAGATTTAGCTTAAGGTAGTGAGAGGACATCCAAGATATGAGAAAGACAGTTAGTGACACGGGTTAGTAAGGAAGGAGGTAGGTCTGGTGCAGAGAGGTAGATTTGGGTGTCATCGGCATACAAATGATATTGAAACCCATGGGACTTTATTAAGGAACCTAATGATGACGTGTAGATTGAAAAGAGAAGGGGACCGAGGACAGAGCCTTGAGGTACCCCAACAGAAAGTGGTAACGAGGCAGAGGATGCTCCAGAGAAGGCTACACTAAATGTACGGTTAGTCAGATAGGAAGAGAACCACGAGAGAGCTGTGTCGCAGATGCCGAAGGATTGGAGGGTTTGGAGCAGAAGAAGGTGGTCCACAGTGTCAAAGGCTGCAGACAGATCAAGGAGGATAAGCAGAGAGAAGTGGTCTTTGGATTTTGCTGTAAGTAGGTCGTTGGTAACCTTGACAATTGCTGTCTCTGTAGAGTGATAGGGACAAAATCCAGATTGCAGTGGGTCAAGAAGAGAGTTTAGTGTAAGGAAATGGGATAGACGTGCGTATACTAGCTTTCAAGGAGCTTTGAGGCAAGAGGGAGTAGGGAGATAGGGCTGTAGTTGGATGGGGAGGTTGGATCGAGGGAAGGTTTTTTGAGGATAGGTGTGACCAGTGCATGTTTTAGAGATGAGGGAAATATACCAGTGCTGAGGGAGAGGTTGAAAATGTGTGTGAGTATGGGGGTGAGGGTAGAAGAGAGGGAGGGGAGTAGCTGTGAGGGGATGGGGTCGAGTGGACAGGTAGTGAGGTGGGAGGACAGTATAAGGGCAGAAACTTCATCCTCGTTAACAGGGGCAAAAGAGCTGCATTTTTGGATATTTGGGTTTTGGATGATTGTGAGCTTTTGAGGGGGTGGGAGATTGGTAGTATGTTGAGAGCTGATTTCACTTCTGATGGAGTCAATTTTGTTATTGAAGTGGCTGGCAAAATCTTGAGCTGAGAGAGAGGTTGTATTAGGAGCTGAGGGTGGTCGGAGAAGAGTATTGAACGTGGAGAACAGATGTTTTGGGTTAGAGGAAAGAATAGAGATGAGATTAGAGAAGTATTGTTGCTTATAAAGATTAAGGGCAGAATAGTAGGAGTTCAGGATGAACTTGTAGTGAAGAAAGTCAGCTGAACTCCGAGATTTCCTCCAGTGTCGCTCAGCAGTATGGGAACATCTGTGTAGGTACCATGTCAGAGGAGTATGCCAGGGCTGAGGATGAGAGTGTGGTTTCTGAGCTATGGTTGGAGGGGCCAGATTGTCAATGACTGATGTAAGGGTGGAGTTATACAGGCAGATAGAGTGGCCAGGGCAGGAAAAGGAGCTAGCGAGACTCAGTGCTTCTGTGAAGTTTGGTGTGAGGGGTAGAGGGAGAGGGAGTTGTAGGTAGGGAAGTGATGTTGCAAGTTAGGAGATCATGGTCAGAGAGAGGAAAAGGGGAGTTTGTTAAATTTGAGATAGTGCATCGATAGGTGAAAATCAGATCAAGGGAATGACCATCTTTGTGAGTGGGAGAGTCAGTCCATTGTGACAGGCTGAAAGAGGAAGTGAGTTGAAGAAGTTGTTTTGCAGAGGAGGCAGTGGGATTGTCAAGAGGGATGTTGAAGTCGCCAAGAATGAGGGCAGGGGTGTCTGAGGAAATAAGGAAGCCAGGCAGCAAAGTGATCTAAAAATTAAGTTGGGTAGCCAGGGGGGTGGTATATGACGGCAACACGTATAGAGAGGGGAGAGAATAAACAAATCAGGTGTGCTTCAAATTAAGAAAATGTGAGTGAAGAGAAGGGCTGTATTTGTTGAAATGTGCAACGAGAGGAGAGTAAAATACCAACACCACCTCCTTGTCTATTGCCAGACCTAGGAGTGTGGCTGAAATGGAGACCCCCATGTGACAGTGCAGCAGTGGATGCTGTGTCTGAAGCAGAGAGCCAGGTTTCGGTAAGAGCCAGAAGGTTAAGAGAGTGGGAGATAAAGAGATCATGGATAGAAGTGAGCTGGTTGCAAACAGAGCAAGAGTTCCAAAGTGCACAAGTGAAGGGGGAGGTGGTTTTAGATGTAAGAGGAGTGCGATTAAGGTTACCAGAGTTTTGTTTATGAACTCTATTGAAAGGCACACTAGGATGTGAAAGGCTAGGAGGTTGTGAGGGACCAGGATTAGGGGAAATGTCGCCATCTGGTATGAGCAAGAGGGAAAGTGACATGAGATGAGAAGCGGATTTGCAGTAATGAGACTGTTTTTTGGCTGAAGTGCAGGGGGGAGAGAGAGTGTTTAGGAATAGGTAAAGTTCATGAGTACAAAAGTAAGGTGAGTATAAGAGAGATGGGCTAATGAACAGTGCAGGTGGAGAGGGAGAAGGAGTAATTGAGTAATGTAGTTTGCTATAGAGACAAGAGGTAGCAAAACGGAGTGTGAAGATATTGAGAATTATTATTAAAGTGGGGAACCAAGTAAATACATAAGACACAATGTTACAGCAGCACTTGCAAAAGGATACAATGAGATACATAAAACACAGTATTACAGGAGTACTTGCCTTGTTTCTTGCCCCTTGCCCAATCCTTGTTCAATTCTTGTATAATTCTTAAAATTAGTGCCTCACTTATAAAATGTTCACTTTGAAAATGTGAACATATGCTATTGTTAAAATGTACACTGCCCAGGCAATGCAACCCCTGTGCAATGCACCTCCCAAACTAGTATGAAATATATACAGGCAGGGCAGTCAGCTGAGTCCACTAAATTTAGTTGATTGCTAATCATAGACAATTGGAAAGGCCAATTGGAATGTTAGATTCTGGTCTGGTCAGGGTGAGATGAGTTAAGTAAACAGACAATAAAATTTGGAGGAGGTTGAAGCAATGGCATAAGACAACTTATAAATTTAAGAATAATAGCAAGTATTAATAAGGATTGAACATCACATGGCAATTAACTAAACATTAGAAGTAAGACATTGGGAATAACATTACAATAAATGCAGGACTTAATTTTAACAACCTAAATTTATGTGCTCAATATACATATACACATACCAAAAAGAGAGACTTGAAGTACAAATGACACAAAAGCAGGGGAATTAGCGGGATTTGAAAGCAGGGATTCAATTTACATACCAAAAAGAGAGACTTGGAGTACAAATGACACAAAAGCAGGGGAATTAGCAGGATTTGAAAGCAGGGACTCAATTCACATACCTGAAAGCAGAAGAGAGTATCAGGCAATCATTCATCTCAAAGATCTGCATTCAAACTGCACAGTGAGTATTGGAGCACCACATTACTCTTTACTTTATTTACCACGTGCTTCAACTTTTATATACCCCAGTAGCACCTATACAATTGCTTTTGGAACTTTACTTCAACATTAGAAGCTTTTTGTTATGTTCCTGAACAAATTGTTTTTTGTTTATGTTTTTGAAGAAATAAGAGTTATTGATTAGTCACAACACTGGAGTGAGCCTGTGTGTCTTTGATGTGGCAGTTTGCAACACCAAATATCCTGCCATACTGAAAACACTGCTGTTTATTCTGTCTCACCAATTAAATCTGCTCTAATTGTCAGTTTTCCTTTGGTTGGACTTAATGGGACTTATTTATCCTCCCTTATTCTTATATTGGGTCGCCATGTCACAGTCTTCCAAAAAGAAGCATAGGCCCCAGCCTCCTGTAAAATGCACTTTTTTATTATTTCTTTATTTGTCAAAACTCAAGTAGAGTTACAGGGTAAATTAAAGGCATCAACAATATTACATCAAGTGTTCGTCAGAGAAGAAACTGTGTACATACACTTATATATGACAAGTCTGTTAATCAGATGCAGAGAGAACTTGCGTAGTTCTCATTCTTGAGCATTTTAAACTTTTTATATTTAATAAATAACTTAACGTCTTACTGGGTAGTAGGGTTGGAGAGGCTGGGAAATAGGGGTTTGTTGGAGGGGAAAAAGCGCAGGGAAGAGGGGAAGGATGGGGGAGGTAGGTCTATCCCAGGGGAATGTTTGGCTTCTTCTGGCTGTAATGTCAGATTCTCAGAAATTCCAAGTTCAAGGATTTGTAAGTATGATGGTAGTCAGATGGGCATTTAAAATATGGTAGAACCATTCTTACCCTGGGAGGATTACAGTTGTAGTGCGTCACACTCTCTCTCTCTCCCCTGCAGCTCATCTCAAAAGCAGTCTCACTACTGCAAATCTGTATCTCATCTCATGTCACTCTCCCTCTTGCTTCTACTTACTGCTGGTGACATCTCCCTTAATCCTGGTCCCCAACCATTGACAAGCCGTGCACATGCATGTGTACCATCCCATAGACTCAGAAAACAAAACTCTGCACACCTCACTCACATTCCTCTTGCATCTAAAGCCACTACCCCTTTCACTTGTGCACTCTGGAACTCTCGCTCTGTTTGCAACAAGCTCAATTCTATACATGACCTCTTCATCTCCCGCTCCCTCAACCTTCTGGCCCTAACAGAAACCTGTCTCTCTCCCCTAGACACAGCATCCACTGATGCTCTGTCACATGGGGGTCTCCACTTCAGCCACACTCCTAGGTCTGGTAATAGACAAGGAGGTGGTGTAGGTATTTTACTTTCCTCTCGTTGCACCTTTCAACAAATACATCCTATCTCTTCCCTCACTTTTCCCTCATTCGAAACCCACATGATTCGCTTATTCTACCCTCTCTCTGTACGTGTTGCAGTCATATACCAACCCCCTGGCTCCTCAACTCACTTTCTAGACCACTTGGCTGCCTGGCTACCCTATTTCCTTTCCTCAGACACCCCTGCCCTCATTCTTGGCGACTTCAACATCCCCCTTAACAATCCCAATGCCTCATCTGCTAAACAACTTCTGCAACTCACTTCCTCTTTCGGTCTGTCACAATGGACTGATTCTCCCACTCACAAAGACGTTCTCTTGACCTGATCTTTAGCTATCGATGCACTCTCTCAAACTTCTCAAACTCCCCTTTTCCTCTTTCCGACCACCATCTCCTTACCTGCAACATATCATCCCTTCCTACAACTCTCCCACCTTCTACTCCTCACACCAAACTTCACAGAAGCATTATGTCTTTAGATCAGCAACAACTTGCTAATTCCCTTAAACCACTCCTCTCATCCTTCTCCTTTTCCTGCCCTGAACAATCTATCTGCCACTATAATTCCACCCTTATATCCATCCTTGACAATCTCGCCCCTCTTACCACTGCTCGGAAATCGCACACTCATCCCCAGCCCTGGCATACTCCTCTGACACGGTACCTACGCAGATGTTCCCGTACTGCTGAACGGCATTGGAGAAAATCACGGAGTTCAGCTGATTTTCTTCATTACAAATTCATCTTGAACTCCTACTACTCTGCCCTTAATCTCCACAAGCAACACTTCTCTACTCTTATCTCTAATCTTTCTTCAAACCCAAAACGTTTGTTCTCCACTTTCAATACTCTCCTCCGCCCTCCCCCACCTCCTAATACAACTTCTCTGTCAGCTCAAGACTTTGCCAGTCACTTCATTAACAAAATTGACTCCATCAGACATGAAATCAGCTCTCAACATAATTCCTTTCTCTCCCCCCCTCAAATGCTCTCACTCAACCACAACCCTCATAACCTGAAACTTAGTTCATTCTCCCCTGTTACTGAGGAAGAAGTTTTGGCACTTATACTGCGCTCTCACCTCACTACCTGTCCCCTTGACCCTATCCCCTCACAGCTATTCCCCTCCCTCTCTGCTACCCTTACCCCTATACTAACACACATTTTCAACCTCTCCCTTAGCACTGGTACATTTCCCTCATCGATGAAACATGCACTGGTCACACCTATCCTCAAAAAACTTTCCCTTGATCCTACCTCCCCATCCAACTACTGCCCTATTTCCCTCCTCCCTCTTGCTTCAAAGCTTCTCAAAAAAACTAGTATATGCACACCTATCCCATTTCTTTACGTTAAACTCCCTTCTTGACCCGCTGCAATCTGGATTTCGTCCCTATGACTCCACAGAGACAGCTATTGTTAAGGTCACTAACGACCTACTTACAGCTAAATCAAAAGGCCACTTCTCTCTGCATATCCTCCTTGATCTGTCCGCAGCCTTTGACACTGTCGACCACCCTCTTTTGCTCCAAACCCTCCAATCCTTCGGCATCTGTGACACAGCCCTTTCGTGGCTCTCTTCCTACCTATCAAACCGTACCTTCAGTGTAGCCTTCTCTGGGGCCTCCTCTGCCCCGTCACCACTTTCTGTCGGAGTACCGCAAGGCTCTGTCCTCGGTCCCCTTCTCTTCTCAATCTATACGTAATCACTAGGTTCCCTAATTAAGTCCCACAGTTTCCAATATCATTTGTATGCCGATGACACCCAAATCAACTTCTCTGCACCAGACCTATCTCCTTCCTTGCTAACCTGTGTCACTAACTGTCTTTCTCACATCTCTTCCTGGATGTCCTCTCACTACCTCAAGCTAAATCTCTCCAAAACTGAGCTCCTCATTTTCCCCCCTTCTTCCAAAATCTCCACCCCCAATATCTCTATAACTGTCGACAACTCCATCATTACCCCTACCCTGCATGCCCGATGTCTCGGGGGCACATTTGACTCAGATCTTTCCTTCACTCCTCACATTCAGTCCTTGGCTAAAGCCTGCCGCTTCCACCTTAAAAACATCTCTAAAATTAGACACTTCCTTACACAAGACACAACTAAGATTTTAATCCACTCTCTCATTCTTTCCCGCCTTGATTACTGCAACTCTGTCCTCTCTGGTCTCCCCACCTGCCGCCTAGCTCCTTTACAATCCATAATGAATGCCTCTGCCAGACTCATCTTCCTTACACGTCGCTCTTCATCTGCTGCACCTCTCTGCCAATCCCTTCACTGGCTTCCTCTTGCCTCTAGGATCAAACACAAAACTCTCACTCTTACATACAAAGCCCTCAACTGCACTGCTCCCCCTACATCTTGTCTCCAGATACTCTCCCTCCCGTCCCCTTCGCTCTGCTCATGACCTCCTACTCTCCTCCTCTCTTGTCACCTCATCACACTCCCGTTTACAGGACTTCTCCAGACTGGCTCCCATCTTGTGGAACTCTCTGCCTAGCTCCACAAGACTCTCTTCTAGTTTTAAAAGCTTCAAGTGCTCCCTAAAGACTCTACTGTTCAGGGATGCATACAACCTACGCTAACCTTTCCTAATACCAGTTCCTCTCCTCCATTGCTATCCCCTGAACCCCCTTAGCATGTAAGCCTAAAAGTCCAGCTGTTTGTAGATCACCTTCTTAAGAGCTGACTACAACAGTGCAACTCTTGGCAGGGCCCTCTACCCATTTGATCCCTATAATTGTTTTGTTGTACTCCCCCTTTGCTTATAGCGCTGCGGAATCTGTTGGCGCTCTACAAATAACCGATAATATTAAAAAGGTGTCCAACAGTGACACCTAACGACATAGCTATAAACATAAACAAGTCTAACTTAAATATACATAACACAATTAAGACTGCTTTAAATCCATCAACTAGCTTACCGCCCTCATGAGAGCTGTTAGGCTCACTCTCCTGGGTTTTCTCAGGGGGGTCCAGCATCTGGGAGGAGACTCAGGACCCATCCAGATATCTTGGCAACATTTCGTGAGTTGGGGATGACAAGTGTCGGAGCCGTCAGGGATTGTGTCTGGTGTCTCTCCTGTCCATAGGCCATCTGCCTTTCAGTTGTTAAGTCATAAGGTAAGTGCTATTCATGTAGGGGGTCAGGATTTGTTGCCTAACGTTGGGGGAGAGGTGTAGCAAGTAAGGTTCCTATTTTTCATGAATAATTTAATTCTTTTTTCTATGTCTCCTTTAACGTCTGCTTGTTCTATTAGGAGCTGGGTGTATAGTAGATGTGTAAATTGTGTCTAGTGTGGTGGTTTATTTGAGGATTAGTTTCCTAGCTATGAGTGTGTTTAAAAAAAATGGTCTTGGGGAGAGGATTGGGTATGGCTTCTTAGGACGAGGACATCAAACATTGATAAAGCAATGCAACTCCCACACACTTTCGAAAGCCAGTATTGTATTTTAGCCCAATATTGGAGTATCTTGGGGCAGTTCCTGAACAAATGTGCATTTGAGGCAATTATTAGTCTCTTCAGGAACCCACTTAGCGTGTAGTTTGGGGGTAATGTAGCTGAGGTGCATGTGTTTGAGGTGTGTTTCTGTATGATCAGATGTCAGTGTGGCCCATGACATCAGTTCAAAACTAGTTCTTGGGAGATATTCGGTAATATCTAAGTTTGCGTTTGCTTTCCAACTATCGCAACTAACGTGTTATGACATTTGCTTTGTTTTGAGTCAGAGAGCAAAGGCTGTCAATAGAGTTGCGAGTTGTACAGTCAAGCCCGTCGTTTATTAGTTTGCGAACATAGTGGGAGCACTGGAGGTATGCAAAGGTGCTGTGTTGGGGCAGGTTACATTTTTCTTGGAGTGCTACAAGGGGATGTATTTTGTTGGAAAGTGGGCAGCAAATGGAATGCAATCTCCCTGAAACTCCAAGTAACATGATCCAATGTGACCTAAATCCGGAAAAGTGTTTCTTTAAGGAATGCCTTTAGTTGCTGGGACGTTATAGAACCCTCAAAGCTTGCATCAGTAACCAAAAAGCCCCCACTGATTTTAATAAAACAAAACACAAATACTATTTTATTTACTGCACGTAATAAAACTTTGTATTCTAAAATATTTATGCATTCAACAAGCGTATGATCACTGGAAAATAGGTTTGTTGTATGTTGTTGTGCAATAAAGCAAAAATATTTAATGTGACTTTAGCGAGAAGCTACTTTAAAGATAAGTCTCTATCTTATTTATGGTTTCAAGGTGTCCAATATATAACTGGGAGGGGGGGGGGGGGGTGGGTGGCAGCGCAGTACTGGGTGAAGCCACCTCCCTGAAATGAGTTTTTGGCAGGTTGGGCTGTCTGAGAATATACCAAATAAAGCTCAAGTGAATCTAAGCAATGTGTGATAAAGTTTTATTCAGGCAGGAATATCACTGAATATGCACAGTTTATATGAAGTGAAACATACAGATAACTGGTTTTGGTCATTTTATTTGCATTACAATATTGTATGCATGAGCCCATGAAGGTAAAAGCCATAGTAACAGTTACTATCAATCAGTTTGCATTCTGTTTACATAACATGCGGTTGAGCATTATGTTAGCTACAAATTCTCTAGCTCTTTATCGCTTTTGTGTATAGAAAGAGCAAGGTGTGCCTAATTGTTGTGTAAATATTGTGTAACCTCTTCTTGTTGGAACAAGTCATAATAGGATTTGCTGTGCTTGTTCTTTTTCACATAAAGTATTTGAGACATTATTGTTATTGTTATACTTTTTTCCTATCAAATTATTGTGGGACCATAAATATTTTTTGTCTGGTTATTATAAATAATTAATTCTGCTTGTTGTAAAGGTAAATGAAGCTGAGGCCTGGCATAATGGAGGATAGTCTACAGCAGTCAGTTTTAAGACCCAAAACAAACAAATGTGGGTGGGTTTACAATCTATAGGCGCAGCCCACCAGGAATCTGCTTGATATCCAGCCCTAGACCTGGCCAGGGGCATCTAACCACTTGATTTGATGGTCAAAACTTCACAATTGATTTTATTTTTCTCTTGCAAAGTTAATAAACACATTTGGAAAATTGTAAAAGTATTTTTTATGCATAGGCATAGTATTTATCAGCAACTGGATTTAAAATTAAATAAAATAATTAAGAGCATAAATAGAGAGTTTCTCCTACACTATTTATGTTTAGATTTCAGCCAATTTTTTCACCCCACAAATTTTATTGTTTAAAACCACCATGTTAAAAAACCTTCAGATTTTTTTTATATATATATATTTAATCCAGAAAACGTGACTGATATTAAAATGTGTTTAATTTTAGAACATATATACACACTGAGACTCATTGGGTACTATTGGTTACTTTTAGGTACAAGCCTGAATTATTTGTGGTATAAATTCAAGAAGATGCTGGAGACATTCCTTATATATTCTGGCACTTGTTAACATGATAGCACCACACAGTTACTGCAGATTTCTCGGCTGCACATTTAAGCTGTAAAACTCCAATTCCACCACAATACAAAGGTTCTCCAGTCTACTAAGATCTGAATAATTAGCACAGGCCACAGCAGGTTTCTATAAACCTATTGAAAGATATTGTTTATAAAACAGCTCAAGGAAGGCATCTATATGTGGCAATGTTATATAACATCATTTAATTAAATATGAATTTGGCAGAAAAAGCCACACAAGCAAATACAGCACCTCTTTACAGATGCAGCAGAAGAGAATGCTCTATAAAGGGGTGAATAAAAATCATTTAGGAGGGTAGCGATTAATGCTGTTAGTATAGGACACACATGCTCGTCCTATCCTTGGCAAGTTGTGAATCCGAAAGGCTCATCAGGGATGTGCTGAGATATTCCTTGGCTCCAAGAACATGGGAGTTTTATGAAAGGTACAGAGAAAACTGTGATGATTCATTATGTTTTGTACCTGAACCAGGAAGGAGTCATAAATAGGTTGGTAAATGCAAGATTAGCAGCTATTTATTTTCTTAGTAAGTTCAATTTATGCAAAATATTACAAAGACATGGCAAGATGAGCCATAAACAGGTGGGCTGCAATACAGCACATAAGTAAACACCTTGTAAAGGGGAAGTAAACTGGAATGTAATATATATATATATATATATATATATATATATATATATATATATATAGGCAAAATGAGACAGTTGCACTCTCACAAACAATTTTCCAAGGGCCAGGGTGCTAGAGTAGGTGAATTGTAGTAAAGTAGAAAACAGCACTCTCTGGACTTAAATTTAAACAAATAGTTTAATAGGTAACGTTTCGGGGAATGCTCCCCTTCATCAGACCCGGTCAGCATTCCCCGAAACGTTACCTATTAAACTATTTGTTTAAATTTAAGTCCAGAGAGTGCTGTTTTCTACTTTACTACTATATATATATATATATATATATATATATATATATATATATATATATATATATATATATATAAATAACAAAAATGCATATCTGCCAAAAGGGCACCTACCATTTGTGTATTGAGGAGGAAACATTTCTGCATGGTTTTAAATATAGAATTTCTATAGCATTGTCAAATAATAATAAATACACTGCTGCTAAAAAAATGAGTTTTTTTGGACCCCTGGCCCCACCATAAAACTACTGCCACACTGAAGTTACAATCTGAAATTGCACAAAGAAATAAAAAACATTTGTTAAAGGGCCATAATACCCAAATGTTTAAACACTTGAAAGTGATGCAGCATAGCTGTAAAAAGCTGATTAGAAAATATCACCTGAACATCTCTATGTAAAAAAGAAAGATATTTTACCTCAAAAGTTCCTCAGTAGCCACCTCCCATTGTAAAGGATTTCTAAGCAGCTTATTAGTGTGTCTGTCCCGGGACAACTGAAAGGATGAGCTTCGTGCACTCTCATATTATTTCACCAATCAGGTAAAGGAAGCTTACTATGAAATCTCATGAGAGTTAAGTCAAATCTCATGAGATCACAGTAAGAGTTCATGACCTCAGCACTGCTGCTGCTGATTGGCTGCTGTTCATTTATTCATTTATTTATTTTTTTTACCTGCAGCTGGGAGCAGGTGAAGTATAACTTTTTACACAGAACTAACTCTGCTGAGCTGAGGAGATTGTGAGGTAAAATATCTTCTTTTTTTACATAGAGATGCTCGGGTGATATTTTCCTGTCAGCTTTTTACAGTTGTACTGCATCAGTTTCAAGTGATTTAGCATATGAGTATTATGTCCCTTTAAGTAAGTCCTACCTCCTCTGCAAATGAAAGTGATCTGCCATCTGACTCAGGCACACACTGTACAAAGTGCCAAGTCTGTCTCACACTGTGCATAGTGGTTTAGTGCATACTCAGAAATCCTCTCAAATGCTAATACTTTACTCCTTGTAATAACAGTTCCCACGCTCAATTAGCACTCTGCTGTAGTACCCACTGGTGGCTGCCAAAATTATTTTTATTTTTTTAGTTCTTGCCTCATGAGGCCCCCCTGGCCCATTGGGCCCCTGACAGGAGTCACCCCTGTCACCCCCTGATGGCGGCCCTAAGACACCTAAACATTACACTTATTTTGTCAATAATTAATCAGCTAATGAAACTTTCTAAAATACATCTACATATTATTATCAGAATAATCTTTGAGTGCATCATTCTATCTGGCCTTAATTTAGTGCTTAATGTCCCTTTAACCCCTATTCCACCATTTCCCGACATCCCTGCCACTATAATAAAGTTATTAACCCCTATTCCCCCGCACCCCAACATCGTCAACACTATAAAAAAGCTATTAACCCCTATTCCGCCACTCCCTGACATCGCAGCCACTAAATAAAATGATTAAACCCTAAACCTCTGACCTCCCACATCACCTCCACTAAATAAACCTATTAACCCCTAAACCGCCAGCCCCCCACATCGCAAAAAAGTAAATTAAACTATTAACCTTTAAACCTAACAACCCCCTAACTTAAAATTAAAATTACAATATCCCTATCTTAAAAAAAACAAAAACTTACCTGTGAAATTAAAAAAACCTAAATTTAAACTAACAATTAACCTAACATAACTATTATACTAAACTATTATATTTAAAAAAACTAAATTACACATTAAAAAAACCTAACACTACTAAAACAAATTAAGTCTGAAATTACAAAAAATAAAAAATAGAAATACAGGTCTATATAGAATAGAGGACACCCTTGTAAACGGCGAGATTATCACAAATCAACAATATAATGATTTAAATCCAACCTATAGACACACCTGGTTCCACTATCTACAATTAAGATGCTGGAGGCTCTGGGTAATTCCCCCCCCCCACATAACCTTACTTTCTTTGAAATAATATGTTTAGCAAAAACAAGAATAAAATTGCTCGATTGTACCTCATATTTAACATAACTGAACCCAACACTAAAACATCTCTTATGAATAAATGGGAGAGTGAATTGGGTAAAGAATGGTTGATCCAACATTGGATAAAAGCACTTAGACAAGGTACCTCCTTTTCCATTAATTCATCATTACAAGAAAATGTCATAAAATCAGCATTCAGATGGTATCTCTATCCTTAAAAGTTATGCAAGATAGTGGGAATAAGTACTAGCTGCTGTTTTAGAGGCTGTGGGGAAGAAGGTAGTTATATTCATATGTGGTAGTACTGTCCCAAAATTCAACCATTTTGGAAAAATGCAGCTACCTTACTAACGGCTAGATTTGGAGTTTTGTCGGTAACGACCCGAAAAGCTAACGCCGGCTTTTTTCTGGCCGCACCATAAAAATAACTCTGGTATTGAGAGTCCACAGAATGGCTGCGTTAGGCTCCATAAAAGGAGCGTAGAGCATATTTAATGCAGCTTCAACTCTCGATACCAGAGTTGCTTACGCAAGCGGCCAGCCTCAAAAACGTGCTCGTGCACGATTCCCCCATAGGAAACAATGGGGCTGTTTGAGCTGAAAAAAACCTAACACCTGCAAAAAACCCGCGTTCAGCTCCTAACGCAGCCCCATTGTTTGCTATGCGTAAACACTTCCTACGTCTGCACCTAACACTCTAACATGTACCCCGAGTCTAAACACCCCTAACCTTACACTTATTAACCCCTAATCTGCCGCCCCCGCTATCGCTGACCCCTGCATATTATTATTAACCCCTAATCTGCCGCTCCGTAAACCGCCGCTACTTACATTATCCCTATGTATCCCTAATCTGCTGCCCTAACATCGCCGACCCCTATATTATATTTATTAACCCCTAATCTGCCCCCCACAACGTTGCCTCCACCTGCCTACACTTATTAACCCCTAATCTGCCAAGCGGACCTGAGCGCTACTATAATAAAGTTATTAACCCCTAATCCGCCTCACTAACCCTATAATAAATAGTATTAACCCCTAATCTGCCCTCCCTGATAGGGGTTAATACTAGGATTCCGATCAGCCAATAGAATGCGAGCTCAATCTGATTGGCTGATTGGATCAGCCAATCGGATTGAACTTGATTCTGATTGGCTGATTCCATCAGCCAATCAGAATATTCCTACCTTAATTCCGATTGGCTGATAGAATCCTATCAGCCAATCGGAATTCGAGGAACGCCATCTTGGATGACGTCCCTTAAAGGAACCGTCATTCTTCAGTTGGACGTCGCCGGAAGAAGATGGGTCCACGGTGGAGGTCTTCAGGATGGAGCCGGTCGTCATCGGATGAAGATAGAAGATGCCGCTTGGATGAAGATGGTTGCCGGCCGGATCGCCTCTTCTTCCCGGATAGGATGAAGACTTTGGAGCCTCTTCTGGACCTCTTCAGCCACCGGATGATGGATCGCCAGCCCCCGCTTGGGTTGGATGAAGATTTTGGAGCCAGGACGGATCGGTGATACCTGGTGAGGTGAAGACAAGGTAGGATGATCTTCAGGGGCTTAGTGTTAGGTTTATTTAAGGGGGGTTTGGGTTAGATTAGGGGTATGTGGGTGGTGGGTTGTAATGTTGGGGGGGTATTGTATGTTTTTTTTTACAGGCAAAAGGGCCCTGTTCAGGGCTGGTAAGGTAAAAGAGCTTTGAACTTTAGTAATTTAGAATAGGGTAGGGCATTTTTTATTTTGGGGGTCTTTGTTATTTTATTAGGGGGCTTAGAGTAGGTGTAATTAGTTTAAAATTGTTGTAATATTTTTCTTATGTTTGTAAATATTTTTTTATTTTTTGTAACTTAGTTCTTTTTTATTTTTTGTACTTTAGTTAGTTTATTTCATTGTAGTTATTTGTAGATAATGTATTTAATTAATGTATTGATAGTGTAGTGTTAGGTTTAATTGTAGGTAATTATTATAAAAATTAATTTATTTCGTTAGATTAAAATTATATTTAATTTAGGGGGGTGTTAGTGTTAGGGTTAGACTTAGCTTTAGGGGTTAATACATTTATTAGAATAGCGGTGAGCTCCGGTCGGCAGATTAGGGGTTAATAATTGAAGTTAGGTGTCGGCGATGTTAGGGAGGGCAGATTAGGGGTTAATACTATTTATTATAGGGTTAGTGAGGCGGATTAAGGGTTAATAACTTTATTATAGTAGCGGTGCGGTCCGCTCGGCAGATTAGGGGTTAATAAGTGTAGGCAGGTGGAGGCGACGTTGAGGGGGGCAGATTAGGGGTTAATAAATATAATATAGGGGTCGGCGGTGTTAGGGGCAGCAGATTAGGGGTACATAGCTATAATGTAGGTGGTGGCGCTTTGCGGTCGGCAGATTAGGGGTTAATTATTGTAGGTAGCTGGCGGCGACGTTGTGGGGGGCAGATTAGGGGTTAATAAATATAATACAGGGGTCGGCGGTGTTAGGGGCAGCAGATTAGGGGTACATAAGTATAACGTAGGTGGCGGTCGGCAGATTAGGGGTTAAAAAAATTTAATTGAGTGGCGGCAATGTGGGGGGGCCTCGGTTTAGGGGTACATAGGTAGTTTATGGGTGTTAGTGTACTTTAGAGTACAGTAGTTAAGAGCTTTATGAACTGGCGTTAGCCCAAAAAGATCTTAACTACTGACTTTTTTCTGCGGCTGGAGTTTTGTCATTAGATTTCTAACGCTCACTTCAGACACGACTCTAAATACCGGAGTTAGAAAGATCCCATTGAAAAGATAGGATACGCAATTGACGTAAGGGGATCTGCGGTATGGAAAAGTCGCGGCTGGAAAGTGAGCGTTAGACCCTTTTTTGAGTGACTCCAAATACCGGAGTTAGCCTAAAACCAGCGTTAGGAGCCTCTAACGCTGGTTTTCACGGCTGCCGCCCAACTCTAAATCTAGGCCTTAGTAAGGTTCTTGAGAAAGAAATAGAGCTTCTCCCCGAACATGGATTATTACATTTCCCAATAGAGGGGTTCACATTACAACAAAATAAGCTCATAGCGCTAACAAGTACAGCAGTAAGGTTAACTATAGCTAAATTTTGGAAAACAGAACCTCCAGGATTCTATCTGATAGAACAGAAAATAGAGCAATTTTACAAGATGTCTAGTGCAGCTGCGGACTTGCTTTCCACCAAAGACCGATTTATAGCTCTATGGGAACCCTGGATCATGTACTGGGAAGCTAGACACAGAAACCCACAGGGCTCATCATAAGAAAAATAAGTCTCTTCTTTATATTGATGGTTTGTTTTAACCATATAAAATGATATAATATCTAGAGTGTAAGATATCAATATCCCCAGAGACTGACAATTGTGACTGATATGTTGACTTTTTCCTTCTCAGTGTTTTCTTCTCTTGTTGCTCCAGAGTTATAGATTGCCTGTTAAAATAACTATTGTATGAGTCATTGAATTATCTGTAAAAATGTTTTCATATGCAACAAGCAAAGTTCTACTATATGACATATGCTAATAACAGCGATTTAAAAAAAAAAACAACTCAATTGCTAAACTACGCAGTAAAAAAACCTAACACTACTAAAACAATTTAAGTCTAAAATTATGAAAAATAACAAACACTAAATGACAAAAAATAACAAATGAAATTATCAAAAATAAAAACAATTACACCTAATCTAATGTAATTGTTTTTATTTTGGATAATTTGATTTGTTATTTTTCGCAATTTAGTGTTTGTTATTTTTTGTAATTTTAGACTTAAATTGTTTTAGTAGTGTTAGGTTTTTTTACTGTGTAGTTTAGTTTTTTTAATTGGTAGTTATTTTAATTTTAGTATAATAGTTTAGTAGAATAGTTATGTTAGGTTAATTGTTAGTTGAAACTTAGGTTTTTTTAATTTCACAGGTAATATTTTATTTATTTTAAGATAGGGATATTGTAATTTTAATTTAAAGTTAGGGGGTGATAGGTTTAGGGGTTACTAGTTTAATTTATTAGTGGCGATGTGGGGGGGTTGGTGGTTTAGGGGTTAATCGTTTAATTTATTAGTGGTGATGTGGGGGGGCTGGCGGTTTAGGGGTTAATCATTTTTTTAAGTAGTGGCGATGTGGGGGGCTGGCGGTTTAGGAGTTAATAGGTTTAGTTAGTGGCAGCAGAATCAGGGGGCGGTGGAATAGGGGTTAATAACTTTATTATAGTGGCGTGGATGTGGGAAGGCAGCAGATTAGGGGTTAATACGTTGTAAATAGTGTTTGCAATGCGGGATGGTGGCGGTTTAGGGGTTAATAGATAGTTTATGGGTGTAGGTGTACTTTGTATCCGTTTAGTTATGAGTTTTGTGAAACATTTTTGTGGCGCAAAACTCATAACTACTGGTCTCAGATTGCGGAATAGCTCGTGTCGGAATAGGCTATAATGCAAGCATTTTAGCCTCACCGGCAAACTTGTAATACCGGCGATATGGAAATCCCATGCAAAAACATAATTTTTTTGAGTGCGGGATTGACATTGCGTTACAGGCTAAAATGCTTGAGGTATAGCTATGGTATGACTGTGTTACTGTTTTTACACTGAAATGGCCATTTTTTTCAGCGTTAAAACCGTAACGCAAAACTGGTAATCTAGGTGTAAGTGAATAAAAGTGAAAGCGATATTGGTGCTTCACTGAGTAATACTAGCGCATGGTAATGTGCGCTGCTATTACAAGTTAACAGCAACGTGAATGCGAACTTGTGTTCGAATTGCTGAGAAGCATTGCACTCAAGAGAACGCGCTTCCATAAATTTCAATAGGAGCCTCGTTCTGATGCTGTCAGAGATGGCACAGAACCTAAGCGCAATGAAGGGAATAAGTAGCGCAGCAATGTTAGCAATAATAAATATATATGTATATGATTATATACATATTTATTTAACATATTAACATATTAACACATAAATATATATGTGTATAAGCATATACATATATATTTACTGGGAACACATTCGCCTAGATTACGAGTTTTGTCGGTAATGCTGTGCGGTGCTAATGAGCAGTTTTCTCTCACTGCTCACATGCAGACAACACTGGTATTACGTTTTTTTTTTTTTATAGGGATCAATGGGGGAGTGCCGGCTGAAAAAAACCTAACACCTGCAAAAAAGCAGCGTAAAGCTACTAACACAGCCCCATTGATTCCTATGGGGAAATATAAGTTATGTCTACACCTAACACCCTAACATGAACCCCGAGTCTAAACACCCCTAATCTTACACTTATTAACCCCTAATCCGCTGCCCCCGACATTGCTGACACCTACATTATATTATTAACCCCTAATCTGCCGCTCCGGACACCGCTGCAACCTACATTGTACTTATGAACCCCTAATCTGCCGCCCCCAACATCGCAGACGCCTACATTATATTTATTAACCCTTAATCTGCCACCCCCAATGTCGCTGCAACCTACTTACACTTATTAACCCCAAATCTGCCGCCCCCAACGTCACCGCCACTATATTAAAGTTATTAACCCCTAAACCTAAGTCTAACTGATCGGAACAGCCAATAGAATGCAAGCTCAATCTGATTGGCTGATTGGATTAGCCAATCGGATTGAACTTGATTCTGATTGGCTGATTCTCCGTTCCAGATGGATGTCGATAGAAGATGCCGCCTGGATGAAGACTTCAATCGGATGGAAGACCTCTTCTGCCCCGCTTGGATGAAGACTTCTACCGGATCATGGACATCTTCAGCCCCCCGCTTGGGCTTGGATCAGGACATTGGAGGAGCTCTTCAGGACCGATCGGTGAACCTGGTATGGTGAAGACAAGGTAGGAAGATCTTCAGGGGCTTAGTGTTAGGTTTATTTAAGGGGGATTTGGGTTAGATTAGGGGTATGTGGGTGGTGGGTTGTAATGTTGGGGGGGGTATTGTATGTTTTTTTTACAGGCAAAAGAGCTGAACTTCTTGGGGCATGCCCCGCAAAGGGCCCTGTTCAGGGCTGGTAAGGTAAAAGAGCTTTTAACTTTAGTAATTTAGAATAGGGTAGGGCATTTTTTATTTTGGGGGGCTTTGTTGTTTTATTAGGGGGCTTAGAGTAGATGTAATTAGTTTAAAATTGTTGTAATATTTTTCTTATGTTTGTAGATATTTTTTTATTTTTTGTAACTTAGTTCTTTTTTATTTTTTGTACTTTAGTTAGTTTATTTCATTGTAGTTATTTGTAGGTTTTGTATTTAATTAATGTATTGATAGTGTAGTGTTAGGTTTAATTGTAGGTAATTGTAGGTATTGTATTTAATTAATTTATTGATAGTGTAGTGTTAGGTTTAATTGTAGGTAATTGTAGGTATTTTATTTAATTAATTTAATGATAGTATAGTGTTAGGTTTAATTGTAACTTAGGTTAGGATTTATTTTACAGGTAATTTTGTAATTATTTTAACTAGGTAACTATTAAATAGTTCTTAACTATTTAATAGCTATTGTACCTGGTTAAAATAATTACAAAGTTGCCTGTAAAATAAATATTAATCCTAAAATAGCTACAATGTAATTATAATTTATATTGTAGCTATATTAGGATTTATTTTACAGGTAAGTATTTAGCTTTAAATAGGAATAATTTATTTAATAAGATTTAATTAATTTCGTTAGGTTTAATTGTAGGTAATTATTATAAAAATTAATTTATTTCGTTAGATTAAAATTATATTTAACTTAGGGGGGTTTTAGTGTTAGGGTTAGACTTAGCTTTAGGGGTTAATACATTTATTAGAATAGCGGTGAGCTCCGGTCGGCAGATTAGGGGTTAATAATTGAAGTTAGGTGTCGGCGATGTTAGGGGTTAATACTATTTATTATAGGGTTAGTACGGCGGATTAGGGGTTAATAACTTTATTATAGTAGCGCTCAGGTCCGCTCGGCAGATTAGGGGTTAATAAGTGTAGGCAGGTGGAGGCGACGTTGTGGGGGGCAGATTAGGGGTTAATAAATATAATATAGGGGTCGGCGATGTTAGGGCAGCAGATTAGGGGTACATAGGGATAATGTAAGTAGCGACGGTGTCCGGAGCGGTAGATTAGGGGTTAATAATAATATGCAGGGGTCAGCGATAGCGGGAGCGGCAGAATAGGGGTTAATAAGTGTAAGGTTAGGGGTGTTTAGACTCGGGGTACATGTTAGGGTGTTAGGTGCAGACGTAGGAAGTGTTTACGCATAGCAAACAATGGGGCTGCGTTAGGAGCTGAACGCGGCTTTTTTGCAGGTGTTAGGTTTCTTTTCAGCTCAAACAGCCCCATTGTTTCCTATGGGGGAATCGTGCACGAGCACGTTTTTTAGGCTGGCCGCTTGCGTAAGCAACTCTGGTATCGAGAATTGAAGCTGCGTTAAATATGCTCTACGCTCCTTTTTTGGAGCCTAACGCAGCCTTTATGTGGACTCTCAATACCAGAGTTATTTTTATGGTGCGGCCACAAAAAAAACGGCGTTAGCTACGCGGGTCCTTACCGACAAAACTCTAAATCTAGCCGATAGATTGGAGATATATCGCATGGGGTTCCAGTGCCATATTAAATAATAGTGGGGATAATGGGCAGCCCTGGCAGGTGCCTCTGTGGAGGGAACTGGAGAAGAGTAAAGATTATTGACTAGCAGATATGCAATAGGGTTAGAGTAGATATTTTTGATAAATTAAATAAAGCATCCCTCTATTCTGAAATTCCCCATAGTGTGAAACAAGTGCTCCCACTCCACTCTGTCGAAGACCTTCTCTGCATCCAGAGACAGCAGGAAGGCGTCCGACAATCCAGCAGCCACATCTCTGCGGCCAGCTGCCCAGTAATGAGTCACTGCGTGGAGAACGCGTCAGATATTAGTAATCGAGGAGCGACCGGCTGTAAAGCCAGTTTGGTCAGTGTGTAGAATACATGGTAGAGTGTGTTTGAGGCAATTAGCTAGAATTTTCATTAATAATTTATCATTTACATTAAGTAGAGAAATGGGTCTGTAGGACTCTGGAAGTGTGGAATCCCTAAACGGTTTGTGTATAACAGAGATATTAGCTGCTGAAAAGTTTGTAGAGGGTTGTTGCTGATGTGTGAACTAGCAACCAAATAATAAGGTTAGAATAGGGGAGACTTGGCTGTTTAGCATGCAGTGCTAGTGTTTATATCATTAATTGCACTTCATCAATTTAGGTTATCAATTTGTTCTATAGACAATTTGGGGAGGGTAATTTTGTCCCAAAATTTGGTTTGAGCATCAACATTACTCAGTTGTGATGTGTATAGAGCAAAGTAGTACTCTGCAAATTCGGATACTATGTCAGCCGGATTATGCGTTAGAGAATTATCTTTCTTTCATGTAATTGGCAAGAGTACATGAGCTAGTGACGTATGGGATATACATTCCTACCAGGAGGGGCAAAGTTTCCCAAACCTCAAAATGTCTATAAATACACCCCCCACAACACTCACAATTCAGTTTTACAAACTTTGCCTCCTATGGAGGTGGTGAAGTAAGTTTGTGCTAGATTTCTACATTGATATGCGCTTCTCAGCATGCTGAAGCCCGGTTCCTCTCAGAGTGCAGTGAATGACAGAGGGATGTGAAGGGAGTATTACCTATTGAATACAATGGTCATCCTAACAGGTTCTCTTTTATTGGTAGTAGAGATTCATCTCCTACCTCCCTTTTCAGATCGACGATATACTCTTATATATACCATTACCTCTACTGATTCTCGTTTCAGTACTGGTTTGGCTATCTACTTTATGTAGATGAGTGTCTTTTGGTAAGTATGTTTTATTTTATTTAAGACACTCTCAGCTATGGTTTGGCATTTTATATGTAAAGTTCTAAATATATGTTTTGTACTTATATTTGCCATTATTCAGGTTAATCAGTATATTTCCTTTTTGCAGACTGTCAGTTTCATTTTGGGAAATGCATATAAAAAAAAAAAAAAAATTTTTTTTTCAAATTGACTCTCTTTTTTTAAAATTGCGGGCTGTTAGGCTCGCGGGAGCGCAAAATGTTATAATTTATTGCGTCATTCTTGGCGCAAGACTTTTTGCCTCGATAATTACGTTTGTTGACGTAATTTCGTCATTTCCGGCATCTTAGTTGGCGCCGAGAATTTTCACGTAGTTGCGTCATCTATGATGCTCGTGTTTGTTGCAGACGTTCTTGGCGCCAAAAAATATTTTGTCAGTTGTGGGCGTCATACTTGGCGCCAGATTTCTGACATTATTTAAGTTTTTATTTCATTTTGCTTCTGGTTTCCAGAGGCTTATTTTGTTTGCATTTTTTCCCATTCCTGAAATTATATTATATTATATTTTGCTTTATATGTTGTTTTTTCTCTTACATTTGCAAGATATCTCAAAACTGTTCCTGTATCAGAAAACGCTGTTGGATTCCTGCTGACTGATATCAGTCCTACCAAAGCTAAGTTAATTTATTTTAATGTTATGATTTTTTTATCTTTAGCTATGGTTTGTAATAAGTTATCATGATAAACTTTTGCATGCAGAGAAAATGTCCATCAGTATTAATGCATTGTCTGGGTATTTATAAGAATATTTTTCTGATTCTATTTAGAAGGCTTTGTCTGCCATCCCGCCATCTAATAAAATGTAAAGGTTTTTTTTAAACTTCTCATTTAGTTGATGAATTTTCAAATGACCCAGAAAAAAGAGAATGACCTGAGCGCTAGTACTTCTCCTAAAACTCGCTTACATAAAGTCCCCTAGCGGACTATCAAAAGAAAAGCAATAAAAATTGGGGTGTGTAAGAGAGTGCTAAAAAGCTGAATAGGTTAGGACCACAGTGTCATTTAATGAAACATAAAAATCAGACATAAAAAATTAGACATAAAAAATTAAGCATAAAAAATTACTGTCTTACAATAGTCTAAAAAGCTCATGGATCCATGTGAGAATTTTTGCCTCGATAATTACGTTTGTTGACGTAATTTCGTCATTTCCGGCGTCTTAGTTGGCGCCGAGAATTTTCACGTAGTTGCGTCATCTATGATGCTCGTGTTTGTTGCAGACGTTCTTGGCGCCAAAAAATATTTTGTCAGTTGTGGGCGTCATACTTGGCGCCAGATTTCTGACATTATTTAAGTTTTTATTTCATTTTGTTTCTGGTTTCCAGAGGCTTATTTTGTTTGCATTTTTTCCCATTCCTGAAACTGTCATATAAGGAAATTTATATTTTGCTTTATATGTTATTTTTTCTCTTACATTTGCAAGATATCTCAAAACTGTTCCTGTATCAGAAAACGCTGTTGGATTCCTGCTGACTGATATCAGTCCTACCAAAGCTAAGTTAATTTATTTTAATGTTATGAATTTTTTATCTTTAGCTATGGTTTGTAATAAGTTATCATGATAAACTTTTGCATGCAGAGAAAATGTCCATCAGTATTAATGCATTGTCTGGGTATTTATAAGAATATTTTTCTGATTCTATTTAGAAGGCTTTGTCTGCCATCCCGCCATCTAATAAAATGTAAAGGTCTTTTTTAAACTTCTCATTTAGTTGATGAATTTTCAAATGACCCAGAAAAAAGAGAATGACCTGAGCGCTAGTACTTCTCCTAAAACTCGCTTACATAAAGTCCCCTAGCGGACTATCAAAAGAAAAGCAATAAAAATTGGGGTGTGTAAGAGAGCGCTAAAAAGCTGAATAGGTTAGGACCACAGTGTCATTTAATTAAACATAAAAATCAGACATAAAAAATTAGACATAAAAAATTAAGCATAAAAAATTACTGTCTTACAATTGTCTAAAAAGCTCATGGATCCATGTGAGAATTTATAACCGGTTAAAGCATATCGGTATACAATAAAAAATAGTTTGTGCAGTGAACAATAAAAACTTTAAAATCAATGGTGTGATTGAGTGTTACACGTCAAATCTAAGCAGATCAATTAAATACTATCAATGTTCAAAGTAAGAAATAAATCCAAATACCCACAAGTGGGTGAATTCTAGAAACAAAAATCCAAAGTGATAATATCCATTGAAAACAAATGTCAGTGTGGTGTGTAAAGTCCCAAGTTGAAAAAAGGATTCTTTGTGTTCCATCAAGTGATTCCAGATAGTAATGGCCGTGATCTGAAAAATGAGCCAAACAATGATCCAAAAAAATAGTCCAAAATGAGTGACGCAAAAATAAATCCAATTAAACAGGGATGTGTAGTAAAAACAATCCAAATGTAGAATAAAAATACGAAAATGTGTAAAAAATGGTGTGGAGGTGAAAATTTAAAAAATCAAAATGAATGAAAAAACATACACATCAACCTTCAAAATAATAGTAAAAACCTGCAAAAAAACAGAAGAAAACATATATAAAGCAGCAGCTAAATATACTCAAAGGTATAAGGAAATGTGCTCACCAGTAAGTCGACGCGTTTCGGTCTTTAGCTGTTGCTTTATATATGTTTTCTTCAGTTTTTTGCAGGTTTTTACTATTATTTTGAATGTTGATGTGTATGTTTTTTCATTCGTTTTGATTTTTTAAATTTTAACCTCCACACCATTTTTTACACATTTTTGTATTTTTATTCCACATTTGGATTGTTTTTACTACACATCCCTGATTAATTGGATTTATTTTTGGGTCACTCATTTTGGACTATTTTTTTGGATCATTGTTTGGCTCATTTTTCAGATCACGGCCATTACTATTTGGAATCACTTGATGGAACACTAAGAATCCTTTTTTCAACTTTGGACTTTACACACCACACTGACATTTGTTTTCAATGGATATTATCACTTTGGATTTTTGTTTCTAGAATTCACCCACTTGTGGGTATTTGGACTTATTTCTTACTTTGAACATTGATAGTATTTAATTGATCTGCTTAGATTTGACGTGTAACACTCAATCACACCATTGATTTTAAAGTTTTTATTGTTCACGGCACAAACTGTTTTTTATTGTATACCGATATGCTTTAACCGGTTATAAATTCTCACATGGATCCATGAGCTTTTTAGACAATTGTAAGACAATAATGTTTTATGCTTAATATTTTATGTCTAATTTTTTATGTCTGATTTTTATGTTTAATTAAATGACACTGTGGTCCTAACCTATTCAGCTTTTTAGCGCTCTCTTACACACCCCAATTTTTATTGAATTTTCAAATGACCGACAACATACTGAATTATCCTTCTCTGATGATGATTTATCTCATTCAGACTATCCTTCATCAGATATTGACACTAACAAATCTACTTTTTTACTTTTAAATAGAGTACATTCATTCTTTGTTGAAAAAGTGTTGATTATATTGGATATTGAGGAGACTAGTCCTATTGATTTTAAGGCTAGTTAACATTTAGATTCTGTTTATTAACCTCCTGTGGTTACTTCAAAGGTTTTTTTCCAGTTCCTAATACTAGGGAATGGAATAGGCCTGGTACTTCTTTTATTCCTTCTTTAAGGTTTTAAAATTGTATCCTTTGCCAGCAGTTAGTTTGGAGTTTTGGGAAAAGATCCCCAAAGTTAATGGGGCTATCTCTACTCTTTCTAAATGTACTACTATTCCTATGGAAAATAGTATTTATTTTAAAGATCCTTCAGATGGGAAACTTACATCTTATCTAAGGAAAATTAATTTATTTTCAGGTCCTTTTCTTAGGCCTGCAATTTCTTTGGCTGATGTTGCAGCTGTTTCATCTTTTTTGGTTGGAAACTTTAGCGCAACAAGCATCGGATAATGATTTGTTTAGCATTGTTAATTTGATTCAACATGCTAATAATTTCATTTGTGATGCCATTTTTTGATATTATCAAAATTGAGGTTAAATCTATGTCTTTAGCTATTTTAGCTAGAAGAACTTTGTGAATTAAATCTTGGAATGCTGATTTGATTTCTAAAATCCAGTTTTCTATTTTCTTTCCTTCCAAGGTAATAAATTATTTGGTTCACAGTTGGATTCAATACTTTCAACTGTTACTCTGGGGAAGGGAGTTTTTTTGCTTCAAGATTAAGTTCTAAGGGTAAATCTTAAGCTTATATTAGTTTTTGTTCTTAATAAGGAACAAAAACCTAATTCTTCCCCAAGTAACTTGTTTCTAATTGGAAGCGTTCTTCAAAATGGAATGAATTCAAGCCATTTATGAAGATCAAAGCCAGCTCCCAAATTCGCATGAAGGTGCGGCACTTATTCCAGCTTAGCTGGTAGGGGGCAGGTTAAGATTTTTCTAAAGTTGTTTGGTTCAATTCGGTCCAAACTTTTTAGATTGGGGTACAGAATAGGATTCAGAGTAAGACCGCCTGTGAGAAGTCTTTTTCTCTCTCACATATTCCAGCTATTCCAGTAAAGGCTCAGACTTTCCTGAAGTGTGTTTCAGACCTGGAGTTATCTGGGGTATTCATACCAGTTCCGTTTCAGGAACGGGGTCTGGGATTTTGTTCAGAAATATTCATTGTCCCAAAGAAAGAAAATCTTTTGAATTGTCATGTAAGAGTACCATCTTTCAGAATGGTGATTATAAGGTCTATTCTGCCTTTTGTTCAGCAAGGGCATTATTTGCCTACAATAGACTTACAGGATGCATATCTTCATATTCTGCTTTAATTCAGATTATTTTCATTTTCTGAGATTCTTTTTTTTTAGACAAGCATTACCAATTTGTTGTTTTTCCTTTCTGGCCTAGCGACAGCTCTAGGAATCTTTTCAAAGGTTATTAGTGTTTCCTTATTTGGACGATATTGTGGTACTTGCTCAGTCTTTTCGTTCTGCAGAATCTCATACAATTCAACTTCTGTTATTTTTTCAAAGACATGGTTGGAAGATCATTTTACCAAAAGTTCCTTGATTCCTCAGACAAGGGTCACCTTTTCTCTTGTAAGATGTATCGAGTCCACGGATTCATCCATACTTGTGGGATATTCTCCTTCCCAACAGGAAGTGGCAGAGAGAGCACCCACAGCAGAGCTGTCTATATAGCTCCTCCCTTAGCTCCACCCCCAGTCATTCTCTCTGCCTGCTTAACTGCTAGGAAGGGCAAAGTGAGTGTGGTGACAAAAATGTTAGTTTTTATTTTCTCAAGCAAAAGTTTGTTATTTTAAATGGTACTGGTTTGTACTATTTACTCTCTGGCAGAAAAGGGATGAAGATTTCTGCAAGGAGGATGATGATCTTAGCATTTTGTAACTAAGATCCACTGCTGTTCTCACAAGGGCTGAAGAGTACTGGAAAACTTCAGTTGGGGGAAGAGTTTGCAGGCTAAACTGCATTAAGGTATGTTCAGTTTATTTTTTTCTAGACAGACTGTGTTATTTCTAGAAAAGGCTGCCAATATCCCCATGAGGGAAAGGTAAGCTGTATTCAGTAAAAGAGGAATCCAAGCTTGCATAAAGGGCTCATAGTTACTGGTGACACTGATAGGAAAAAAACGTTTTGGTTCAATTGCAAATATAACTTTTTTGAGGGACCTTAAGGGGTCTTTGTGGCGTGTTTAAGGGTTATTAACCCACATGGCTAGTTTAAGAAACACTCTGTGGTGTTTCTTTTAGACCCCATAACATCGAGTGAGGTGGGAGGGGCCTAGTTAACTTTACCTCAGAAGCATCCAGCTACTTCTCCAGAGGTTCCTGCTGTATTTGAGGGCTGTAAAGAGGATTTTTTCCCCACAAATTGTTCCTAAAGGGCAGGTAAGCGCCACAGCAGAGCTGTGGCAAGGTGCTGAACGTTATTTTACCGGTTTTGAAGTTTTTTTCAATCCGGTTTTTACATTAAGGGGTTAATTGTTTATTTGCATAGTGGTGCAAAGTTACTAAGGTTTTATGATGCTACTGTAAAAATTTCGTTTTGTTTACTGCTTTTTTACACTGTTTTGCAGAGTTTGTGCAGCTTTTTTTCTCTTAAAGGCACAGTACCGTTTTTGTTTAAAATGTTATTTACTTTGATTAAAGTGTTTTCCAAGCTTGCTTGTTACATTACTAGCCTGTTTAACATGTCTGACACCAAGGAAAATCCTTGTTCTATGTGTTTACAAGCCATTGTTGAACCCCCTCTTAGAATGTGTCCCACTTGCACTGATATGTATATAAATTATAAACAGCATATTTTAGCACTTAAAAATATTGCAATATATGATTCTCAGTTAGAAGGAAATGAGGGTTTAGCATCTAGCTCTCCCCAAGTGTCACAACCAGTAACGCCCGCACAAGTGACGCCAAGTACCTCTAGTGCGTCTAATTCATTTACTTTACAAGACATGGCCACAGTTATGAATAAAACCCTCACAGAGGTTTTCTCTAAACTGCCTGGTTTACAAGGAAAGCGTGACAGCTCTGGGTTAAGAACAAATGCTGAGCCGTCTGACACTTTAGTAGCCGTATCCGATATACCCTCACAATTTCTGAAGTAGGGGTAAGGGATTTGTTATCTGAGGGAGAGATTTCTGATATGACAGCCTATAAATTTAAGCTTGAACACCTCCGCTTATTGCTCAAGGAGGTATTAGCTACTCTAGACGATTGTGAACCTATAGTGGTCCCAGAGAAATTGTGTAAAATGGACAGATACTTAGAGGTTCCTATTTACACTGATGTTTTTCCAGTCCCTAAGAGGATTGTGACTATTGTTACTAAGGAGTGGGATAGACCAGATATTCCGTTTGCTCCCCCTCCTGTTTTTAAGAAAATGTTTCCCATATCTGACACCATACAGGACTCGTGGCAGACTGTTCCTAAGGTGGAGGGAGCTATTTCTACTCTTGCTAAGCGTACAACTATTCCTATCGAAGACAGTTGTGCTTTCAAAGATCCTATGGATAAAAAATTAGAGGGTCTCCTAAAGAAAATTTTTGTTCATCAAGGTTTTCTTCTCCAACCTATTGCATGCATTGTTCCTGTAACTACTGCAGCTGCTTTCTGGTTTGAGGCTCTAGAAGAGGCTCTCCAGGTGGAGACTCCATAAAAGGATATTATAGATAGAATTAAGGCCCTTAAGTTGGCTAATTCTTTCATTAACAGATGCCACTTTCCAAATGGTTAAATTAGCGGCAAAGAATTCAGGTTTTGCCATTTTAGCCCGCAAGGCATTATGGCTTAAGTCCTGATCTGCTGATGTGTCATCAAAATCTAAATTGTTGAACATGCCTTTCAAAGGAAAGACCCTATTCGGGCCTGCACTGAAAGAAATTATTTCAGATATCACTGGAGGGAAAGGCCATGCCCTACCTCAGGATAAAACAAATAAGATGAGGACCAAACAAAATAATTTTCATTCCTTTCGGAACTTCAAGGGTGGTCCCACTTCAGCTTCCCCTGCAGCAAAGAAAGAGGGGAATTCTGTCCAATCCAAGTCAGTCTGGAGACCTAACCAGGCTTGGAACAAAGGTAAACAGGCCAAGAAGCCTGCTGCTGCCTCTAAGACAGCATGAAGGGGTAGCCCCCGATCCGGGACTGGATCTAGTAGAGGCACACTCTCTCTCTTCGCTCAGGCTTGGGCAAGAGATGTTCATGATTCCTGGGCTTTAGAAATTGTGTCCCAAGGATATCTTCGGGACTTCAAAGACTCCCCCCCCAAGAGGGAGATTTCACATTTCTCAATTGCCTGCAAACCAGACAAAGAGAGAGGCGTTCTTACGCTGTGTAGAAGACCTACATACCATGGGAGTGATCCGCCCAGTTCCAAGAGCGGAACAAGGGCTAGGATTTTACTCCAACCTGTTGGTGGTTCCCAAAAAAGAGGAAACTTTCAGACCGATCTTGGATCTCAAAATTCTAAACAAATTCCTCAGAGTACCATCTTTCAAGATGGAGACTATTCAGACTATTCTTCCTCTGATCCAGAAGGGTCAATATATGACTACTGTGGATTTAAAGGATGCATATCTGCACATCCCTATTCACAGAGATCATCATCAGCTAGGGTCCCTTTTGGCGGTTCTAAGACCGCGGGGTATAGCAGTGGCGCCTTATCTAGACGACATCTTAATTCAGGCGTCGACTTTCCAGCTAGCCAAGTCTCACACGGACATCGTGTTGGCTTTTCTGAGATCTCACGGGTGCAAGGTGAACATAAAAAGAGTTCTCTCGTCCCTCTCACAAGAGTTTCCTTCCTAGGGACTCTGAAAGACTCGGTAGAAATGAAAATATTTCTGACGGAGGTCAGAAAATCTAAACTTTTAATCACTTGCCGAGCTCTTCATTCCATTCCTCGGCCATCAGTTGCTCAGTGTATGGAGGTAATCGGACTCATGGTAGCAGCAATGGACATAGTCCCTTATGCCCGCCTACACCTCAGACCACTGCAACTATGCATGTTCAAACAGTGGAATGGGGATTATGCAGATTTATCTCCTCAACTGCATCTGGACCAAGAGACCAGAAATTCTCTTCTCTGGTGGTTGTCTCAGGACCATCTGTCTCAGGGAATGTGTTTCCACAGGTCAGAGTGGCTCATAGTAACGACAGATGCCAGCCTGCTAGGCTGGGGTGCAGTCTGGAAATCCCTGAAAGCACAGGGCTTATGGTCTCGGGAGGAATCTCTCCTCCCGATAAACATTCTAGAACTGAGAGCGATATTCAATGCGCTTCAGCTAGCTGTGGCCAAATTCATCAGATTTCAGTCGGACAACATCACAACTGTAGCCTATATCAATCAGCAAGGAGGAGCACTGAGTTCTTTAGCGATGATGGAGGTAACCAAAATAATCCGATGGGCAGAGGATCACTCTTGCCATCTCTCAGCAATCCATATCCCAGGGGTAGAGAACTGGGAGGCGGATTTCCTAAGTAATCAGACTTTTCATCCGGGGGAGTGGAGCTCTATCCGGAGGTATTTGCCCAGCTGACTCAGCTATGGGGCACACCAGAATTGGATCTGATGGCGTCCCGACAGAACGCCAAACTTCCTTGTTACGGGTCCAGGTCCCGGGATCCCCAGGCGGTACTGATAGATGCTCTAGCAGTGCTCTGGTCCTTCAATCTGGCTTATGTATTTCCACCGTTTCCTCTCCTCCCACGTCTGGTTGCCAGAATCAAGCAGGAGAGAGCTTTGGTGATTCTGATAGCGCCTGTGTGGCCACTCAGGACTTGGTATGCAGACCTGGTGGACATGTCATCTGTTCGACCATGGACTCTGCCAATGAGGCAGGACCTTCTAATCCAAGGTCCGTTCAAGCATCCAAATCTAATTTCTCTGCGTCTGACTGCTTGGAGATTGAACGCCTGATTCTATCAAAGCGTGGTTTCTCTGAGTCGGTCATTGATACACTGATTCAGGCTAGAAAGCCTGTCACCAGGAAAATCTATTATAAGATTTGGCGCAAATATCTTTGTTGGTGTGAATCCAAGGGTTACTCATGGAGTAAGATTAGGATTCCTAGAATTTTGTCCTTTCTCGAAGAAGGATTGGAGAAGGGATTATCAGCTAGTTCCTTAAAGGGACAAATATCTGCTTTGTCTATTCTTTTACACAAACGTCTAGCAGATGTCCCATACGTTCAAGCATTTAGTCAGGCCTTGGTCAGGATCAAGCCTGTATTTAAACCTGTTGCTCCACCTTTGAGCCTAAACTTGGTTCTTAAAGTTCTTCAAGGGGTTCTGTTTGAACCTATACATTCCATAAATATTAAGCTTCTATCTTGGAAAGTTTTGTTTTTAGTAGCTATCTCTTCGGCTCGAAGAGTTTCTGAGTTATCTGCTTTACAGTGTGACTCCCCTTATCTTGGTTTCCATGAAGATAAGGTGGTTTTACGTACCAAACCTGGATTCCTTCCTAAGGTTGTTTCTAATAGGAATATCAATCAGGAAATTGTTGTTCCTTCGATGTGTCCTAATCCTTCTTCAAAGAAGAAACGTCTGTTGCACAATCTTTATGTGGTTCGTGCTTTAAAGTTCTACTTACAAGCAACCAAAGATTTCCGTCAAACATCTTCATTGTTTGTTGTCTATTCTGGTAAGCGGAGAGCTCAAAAGGCTATGGCTACCTCTCTTTCTTTTTGGCTGAAAAGCATCATCCGTATGGCTTATGAGACTGCTGGCCAGCAGCCTCCTGAAAGAATTACTGCTCATTCTACTAGAGCAGTGGCTTCCACATGGGCTTTTAAAAATGAGGCTTCTGTTGAACAGATTTGTAAGGCGGCGACTTGGTCTTCGCTTCATACATTTTCCAAATTTTTCAAATTCTATACTTTTGCTTCTTCTGAGGCTATTTTTGGGAGAAAGCTTTGGTATTGGTATCCCACAAGTATGGATGAATCCGTGGACTCGATACATCTTACAAGAGAAAACAGAATTTATGCTTACTTGATAAATTTCTTTCTCTTGTGATGTATCGAGTCCACGGCCCGCCCTGTCTATTTAAGACAGGTAGTATATTTTTATTTAAAAAACTTCAGTCACCACTGCACCCTATAGTTTCTCCTTTTTCTTACTAGCCTTCGGTCGAATGACTGGGGGGTGGAGCTAAGAGAGGAGCTATATAGACAGCTCTGCTTTGGGTGCTCTCTCTGCCACTTCCTGTTGGGAAGGAGAATATCCCACAAGTATGGATGAATCCGTGGACTCGATACATCACAAGAGAAAGAAATTTATCAGGTAATCATAAATTCTGTTTTTTAGGTTTCCAGATAGATTGTGTCAATGTCTTTATCTTTAACAGACAAGAGAATATTTATATAGGGTTCAGCTTGTCGGAACCTTCAGTCTCTATTATTTCCTTCAGTAGCTATATGCATGGAAGTTTTAGGTCTCATGACTGCAGCATTGGATTCGATTCCCTTTGCTCATTTTCATATGAAACCTCTCCAGTTTTTAATGCTGAATTAATGGTGCAGGGATTATTCTAGGATGTCACATTTAATATCCTTGAATCCCAATATTCAACTATCTCTGACTTGATGGTTAGATCACCATTGTATAGTTCTACGGGTTCTCTTTGGTTCATCCAACCTGGACCGTGATCACAACAGATGCAAGTCTTTTAGGTTGGGAAGCTGTCTGGGGATCTCTGACAGCCCAAGGGGTTTGGAAATCTCAAGAGACGAGATTATCAATCAATATTTTTGAACTCCGTGTGATTCTCAGAGTTCTTCAGTTTTTGGCTTCTATTTGAAGAGAGAGACGTTTATTGGTTTTCAGACAGACAATGTCAGGGTGGGACTCACAGTCCTCAGGCTATGAAAGAAGTATCTTGGATACTTGTTTGGGCAAAATCCAGCTCCTGTCTAATTTCTGCAGCCCATATCCCAGGTATACACAATTGAGAAGCGGATTATCTCTGTCATCAAGCTTTACATCCGGGAGAATGGTCTCTTCACCCAGATGTGCTTTTTCAAATTGTTCAGATGTGGGGGCTTCCAGAAATAGATCTGATGGCATCTCATCTAAACAAGAAACTTCCCAGGTACCTATCCAGGTCCAGGGATCCTCAGGCAGAAGCAGTGGATGTATTGACACTTCCTTGGAGTTATCAACCTGCCTATATTTTTCCGCCTCTAGTTCTTCTTCCAAGAGTGATTTTCAAAATCATCATGGAGCAATTGTTTGTGCTGCTGGTTGCTCCAGCATGGCCGCTCAGGTTTTGGTATGTGGATCTTGTTCGGATGTCGAGTTGCCAGCCTTAGCCACTTCCATTAAGGCCAGACCTTATATCTCAAGGTTCGTTTTTCCATCAGGATCTCAAATCATTAAATTTGATGGTATGGAAATTGAACGCTTAGTCATAGAGGTTTATCTGACTCAGTGATTAATACTATGTTGCAGGCTCGTAAACTGTGTCTAGAAAGATTTATTATCGAGTTTGGAAGACTTACATTTCATGGTGCTCTTCTCATAAATTCTCTTAGTGTTCTTTTAGAATTCCTAGAATTTTACAGTTTCTTCAGGATGGTTTAGATAAGAGTTTGTCTGCAAGTTCTTTGAAAGCACAAATCTCTGCTCTTTCTGTTCTGTTCCACAGAAAAATTGCTAAACTTCCTGATATTCATTGTTTTGTACAGGCTTTGGTTCGTATCAAGCCTGTCATTAAATCAATTTCTCTTCCTTGGAGTCTTATTTTGATTTTGAAGGCTTTACAGGCTCCTCCATTTGAGCCTATGCATTCTCTGGACATTAAATTATTTTCTTGGAAAGTGTTGTTCCTTTTGGCCATCTCTTCTGCTAGAAGAGTTTCTGATGTATCTGCTCTTTCTTGTGAGTCTCCTTTTCTGATTTTTCTTCAGGATAAGGCTATTTTTGCGGACTTCGTTTAAATTTTTACCTAAATTTGTGAACTCCAACAACATTAGTAGAGAAATTGTTGTTCTTTGTGTCCTAATCCTAAGAATTTTCTGGAGAGATCCTTACATTCTTTGAATGTGGTAAGAGCTTTGAAATATTATGTTGAAGCTACTAAAGATTTCAGGAAGACTTCTAGTCTATTTGTTACCTTTTCTGGTTCTAGGAAAGGTCAGAAGGCTTCTGCCATTTCTTTGGCATCTTGGTTAAAGCTTTTGAATCATCATGCTTATTTGGAGTGGGGTAAATCCACTTCCTGGGTTTTTAAGAATGAAGCTTATGTTGATCAGATTTGCAAAGCAGCAACTTGGTCTTCTTTGCTTACTTTTACTAAATTCTACCATTTTGATGTTTTCTCTTCTTCAGAAGCAGTTTTTGGTAGAAAAGTACTTCAGGCAACTGTTTCAGTTTGATTCTTCTGCTTATATTTTCAGTTTTTTTCATTATAAGATTAAAACTTTTGATTTGGGTTGTGGATTAATTTTTCAGCGGAATTGGCTGTCTTTATTTTTATCCCTCCCTCTCTAGTGACTCTTGCGTGGAGTTCTACATCTTGGGTATTTGCTATACCATACGTCACTAACTCATGGACTCTTGCCAATTACATGAAAGAAAACATAATTTATGTAAGAATTTACCTGATAAATTAATTTCTTTCATATTGGCAAGAGTCCATGAGACCCACCCTTTTTATGGTAGTTATGATTTTTTTGTATAAAGCACAATTATTCAAATTCCTTGTTGATGCTTTTGCTCCTTTCTTATCACCCCACTTTTTGGTTCTTCGTTAAACTGAATGGGTGTGGTGGGGGTGTATTTATAGGCATTTTGAGGTTTGGGAAACTTTGCCCCTCCTGGTAGGAATGTATATCCCATACGTCACTAGCTCATGGACTCTTGCCAATATAAAAGAAATGAATTTATCAGGTAAATTCTTACATAAATTATGTTTTTTTGAAGAACCAGAATACCTCAGTTACGGCTAGATTTAGAGTTTGGCGTTAGCCGTCAAAAGCAGCGTTAAGGGGTCCTAACGCTGCTTTTTACCACCTGCTGGTATTTAGAGTCAGCCAGGAAAAGGTCTACCGCTCACTTTCTTTCCATGACTCCAGGCTACCGCAGATCCCCTTACGTCAATTGCGTATCCTATCTTTTCAATGGGATTTGCCTAACGCTGGTATTTGGAGTCTTGGAACAAGTGAGCGGTAGACCCTCTACCGACAAGACTCCTACCGCCAAAAAAAGTCAGTACTTAAGAGCTTTATGGGCTAACGCTGGAACATAAAAATCTTAACTACTGTGCTACAAAGTACACTAAAACCCATAAATTACCTATGCACCCCTAAACCGAGCCCCCCCCCCCCCCCACATCGCAAACCCTATAATAAATTTTTTAACCCCTAATCTGCCGACCGGACACCGCCGCCACCTGCATTATAGCTATGAACCCCTAATCTGCTGCCCCTAATAACGCTGACACCTATATTATATTTATTAACCCCTAATCTGCCCCCCCAACGTCGCTGCTACCTAACTACACTTATTAACCCCTAATCTGCAGACCGGACCTCGCCACCACTATAATAAATGTATTAACCCTTAAACCGCCGCACTCCCGCCTCGCAAACACTATAATAAATTGTATTAACCCCTAATCTGCCCTCCCTAACATCGCCGCCACCTACCTACAATTATTTACCCCTAATCTCCCGCCCGCAAACGTCGCCGCAACTATAATAAAGTTATTAACCCCTAAACCTAAGTGTAACTCTAACCCTAACACCCCCCTAACTTAAATATAATTTAAATTAAACATAATAATATTCCTATAATTAAATAAATTAGTCCTATTTAAAACTAAATACTTAACTATAAAATAAACCCTAATATAGCTACAATATAACTAATAGTTACATTGTAGCTATTTTACGATTTATATTTATTTTACAGGCAACTTTGTATTTATTTTAACTAGGTACAATAGCTATTAAATAGCTAATAACTATTTAATAGCTACCTAGTTAAAATAATTGCAAAATTACCTGTAAAATAAATCCTAACCTAAGTTACAATTAAACCTAACACTACACTATCATTAAATTAATTAAATAAATTAACTACAATTACCTACAATTACATTTAATTAAATAAAATAAACTATAGTACAAAAAAAACCAAACACTAAATTACAGAAAATAAAAAACTAATTACACCTAATCTAAGCCCCCTAATAAAATAATAAAACCCCCCAAAATAAAAAAATGCCCAACCCTATTCTAAATTACAAAGTAATCAGCTCTTTTACCAGCCCTTAAAAGGGCTTTTTGCGGGGCATTGCCCCAAAGTGATCAGCTCTTTTAACTGTAAAAAAAAAATACAACCCCCCCAACATTAAAACCCACCACCCACATACCCCTACTCTAAACCACCCAATCCCCCCTTAAAAAAACCTAACATTAACCCCCTGAAGATCTCCCTACATTGAGCCGTCTTCACCCAATCCGGGAGATGTGGTCCTCCATTCGGGCGAAGTCTTGATCCAAGCGGCAAAGAAGAGGTCCTCCATCCGGGCGATGTCTTCCTCCAAGCGGCATCTTTTATCTTCTTTCTTCCGGCTCCTTCTTCAGACCGCCGACGCAGAACATCCACCTTCCCCGACGGACTAACGATGAATGATGGTTCCTTTAAGGGACGTCATCCAAGATGGCATCCCTCGAATTCCGATTGGCTGATAGGATTCTATCAACCAATCAGAATTAAGGTAGGAAAAATCTGACTGGCTGATTCAATCAGCCAATCAGATTGAAGTTCAATCCGATTGGCTAATCCAATCAGCCAATCGGATTGAACTCGCATTCTATTGGCTGTTCCAATCAATGGAAGATTTTCAATTGGTATATATTTGAGGTGGGTATTGGTATCCTAGGGTCATAGCTGCTCGGGTCCCTAAATCTGTCTATTACTGGGTTGGGCGTTAGGTTAAAGTCACCTGCAAGAATGAAAGCAGTGTCTAGAAATGGGGCTAAACGTCTAGTCAGTCCTTGCCAGAATTCCAGGTTATGGTGATTAGGACCGTACACATTGCACAAAGTATACCATCTTTCTTGCCATTTAAATTTCACAATAACATATCTGCCACTTGGATCAATCATTTTAGTGTCAACCTTGTACTGGAAATATTTATGGAAAAGTATTGCCACACCTGTACTGGAGTTATTGTAAGGGGCATTTCTGCTATCCAGCTTGTTTTGAATTTTGCATGTTCAAGATAATTAAGATGGGACTCTTGTTAACACATAATGTAGGCATGTTTTTTTTTAAGGTGGGTCAGGACAGTTTTTTGTTAGATGGGGGAGTTAATCCCTCCTGTGTTCCAGGAGAGATTTTTGCTGTCATTTAAGAAATGCAAGCGATGAGTAATCAGGAGAACTATGAGGAGGTGTCAGATAGAGGTTTGTGACCAAATTCCAGTAGAGATCTTCAAGCAGTAGTGTAGTATTTGACAGATCAAAATGTCTCACAATTATAACAAAACATAACCATATAACAATAAACAGTAAGTTATCCAATAATCATAACATATAGAGTCTAACATATGACCTTAATGGAAGCCAAGCCATATTAAGTCCTGAGGGTCTGAAATCCCCCGCGCGGGGGGGCAGTAGTAGCAAATAGTGAAAGTCATTCAGGAGAGTCCTGCTGTATTGGTTGAGGATGCGGCAGAGATTCTCTGTTTTGATCCAAAAAGGTCTGAGCCTCTTTAGGCGAGTCAAAGAATCTGGGTCCTTTCAAGGTGTGCCGGCATTAGTGAGCTGGGTAGAGTAGAATAGCTTGGCGGTTTTCCTTGTGGAGCAGTGTACATAGGGGTTCAAATTCTTTCCTTTGTTTCAGGACAATTGATGAGTAATCTTGGAACATATAAAGTCTTTTATCATCATAGAGGAGCATCTGCAGTTTTCTGTAGGCCCTCAGGAGCTGTATTTTAGACTGAAAGTTCAGGTATTTGATCATTATTCCTCTTGGGGGAGCTTTTTTGTCAGCAGACATTCTGTCATTGCCAACTCTGTGCGCTCTCTCTGCTTTCATGGATATGTATTGAGCTGGGATTTTAAGTTTATTCTGCAAAAAAGCGGTTTTCTAAGTCATCAACTTTCTAATGAAGGAAGATGTTTTATTGGATTAAATCTTTTATTTGTATAGTAGAGGTATTATGTCTATCCTCTAGGACTGAAATGCGTTGTTCTGCTATAGTTAATCTTCAATTAAATTGCTTGACCTCAGTTGTGAGAGTGTCCATGCCTTTCTGGAGGTTGTCCAGCTTGGCCAGAAGTAGAGAGTTCAGTTGCTGTTCAGTAGTGATTATAGGGGTATCTGATATAATGACTGCAGTTGTTTTCAACGGTGATGGAGGTAGGGGGTCAGGGGCCCCTCTGTTCTTTTTGTGTTGGGTTTTTGCCCTGTGAGACATTTTCTGTGATGTGAGAAATCTGTCTATTAACAGGAACTGTCTCAGAGTGCACCAGTGTGGGACAACCAGTGCAGGTCTCTGGGTACAGACTGAGGTGTGTCTTGCTCACAGTATAACTGTAATTCTAGAAGCAGCACTGTATGGTAAAACGTGGGTACTGGCACAGATGAGTGAAGACTGAATAAAAATCATTGAGATTATTCCCCTTAAGGCAGCCTTTTTCTTAGTTTAAGCAGGGCTCTACTCGTTTGCTTCACGCCACAAATAATAAAGCAATTCAGGCCGTAAGTCAGAATTCACTTCAGGCAGATCAACCCGATTATAGTCCCAGGTGCCCAGTAGGGAGATTAGGAATTAGTACACGATATATTAGCTAGTAGTAAGCTATCAAGAATTAAACTGACTGATCCGTTGTTGTAGATTTGTTCATTCCAGTCTAATGGCTGGCTGGAATAGCACTGTTGTATGTCTATGTATACACACATTAGGGATAATATTAAAGGCCAAGGGACTACGTTAAGGCCAAGTAGGTTCTCAGAAATGTTATTGTGTTGCGCAGTCCGGTAACGCAGCAGCACTATTAGGGCCTATGTGTGTCCTACAAAACCATGTGGGTGTAAGAGCACTCACCCCAGCTGATGTTCGATTCGGCTCTGCTTGTAAAGGTGATTGTGTTGTACAGTCAGCCGATGAAGCGAGGTCAGAGCAAACCGTCTCAGATGTCACCCATTTGGTGGTGCAACACCATTGTCAGTCGGGATTGTGCTGTACTTCCTCGGCAAGGTATTCAGTGTTATACCTCTAAAAAGGTAACACTGGAGCTTTGCAATGTTTCCAGGCTGTTTTTAGTCAGCCAAGGTCACTTTGATGGCCGGTATGGCGGTATATTACTGTGACGCTCTCAGGAGCTCTTCTTCACACCACCATATTCGATGCCCGTCCACCGGAAGTCCTTGTGAATTTTTTTTAACATATATCAATAACTATGTTTATATACACTATAATTTTTTACGGCTTTCTCAACATATAAAATATAAATTAGTTAAGACAATAAGAACACATAGGGCCAGATTACAAGCTGAGCGTTAAATATCGATTGTGTGCAAGCGATATCAGCACTCCACTTTGTAATACCACTGCACGATAATGTGCGCTAGTATTACAAGTTAATCGCAATGCAAACCCAAGCTCACAAACTGCTAGGAAGCATTGCGCTTCCATAGGCTCCAATGGGAGCATTGTTTTACACCTTGCGCAGTGAAGGGGGTAAGTATCGCAGTGATGGGCAGCAGTTAGGAAATATATATGTATATGACTATAGAAAGAACTGTTTTCAGAAAAATGCAAGTGAAGTCTATGTTGTGTGATTATTTTATTAGGTTTATAATGCTGTTTACCAAATATTTTTGTTCATTTAACTTAGTTTATTATATATTCTGTGTTGTGTGATTATTTTATTAGGTTTATAATGCTGTTTAGCATTTAAAGTCTTCATTTCAAAGCTTTTAAAATAATGTATTAGGTGTTACTTATGATAATTTTGAGAGGGGCCTGGAACCTAACTCCCTCACTTCCCATTGACTTACATTATAAACTGGGTTTTAATTTACAACGGTTTTGATTTACAACCATTCCTTCTGGAACCTAACCCCGGCGTAAACTGAGGGCTACCTGTATTTCTATATGTAGAACATATTCTTCTATGTGAAGAACATTGGAATGTAAAATATTCATAGTTCATGTCGGGTTAGTGTACTTGAGAATATGCGATCGGGTTTGCATGTGAGTAAGGTGTTTTTTCCAAGTTTTTGCTCCATTGACCTTTATAGGGGAATAGGTTATACTTGCGTGCACCAAGCTTAATTCTAGCGCAGTTAACGGTTGAGCGGGAGCGTTAAATAACGCTCCACTTGTAATCTGGCCCAGAAGAAATTACACTCTCAGTGGTGGGTAATTGAGATAACTAATAAAATGTTAATTTTCAAATGTCCTCTCTAAGTATTGAGCTTTGGTTTAGAGACAGACATAAGATAGGATAGGATAACATAAGGAAGCATTTGCGTGTACAAAAAGTGATAAAATGATTTCCATGTAAGTTCAGTCCATTTTAATGGGTTGTGGTGTCAATGAACAAACCCAGCTAGTTAATGTCCAAAAATAAACCTACAGGAGCAATTTCCCATACATTTTATGCTCTGCTGCTGGTATGACAAGTCATTGGAAACACATTTAGGGAAAAACAATTTTACAGTGCACTGTCCCTTTACTTGTGGAACCAGTTTGTTCTTGTTTGCGCCTGGAGGCATTTTTTTACTCTGTATTTCAGGGGAGTAACTGGAGTAACTGGTACTGTACCCTAGAGCTAGACAGCCTCTGTCATTCTTTTCCCCACCAGTCTTATGCTGCTGTGCTTAACAGGATGCACTGGTTGGTTGGTTGCTTAGTATAAAGGGATATAAAACACATTTTGAATTATTCCAGCTCCCCTGTGAATTGAAAGCGCATACTCCAGACTACAGAAGCCTAATCCTGCTTCATTCCTCCCAGGGTTTAATCACTGCAGTATGTCATATTGATTCAACAGAAGTGATAGGATGATTTAAAAGGGTATGTACTTGGATGGCATACATATGTAAAATTAAAGATTAAGGGCCAGATTACGAGAGGAGCTCTAACAGTTAAGCGTGAGCGATAAGCGGTTTACAGACATATATACAAATATTAACACATAAACACATATGTATTTACATATATAGACAAATAAAAGTGCATTGGAGCCCTTTGCAGTTAAGTAGATGAAAAAATGAAAAATCATATTTATAAATATTCATATTTAATAAAGGTTTTAACTATATATTTACTGTAAATATTTCACATTCCAATGTTCTTCACATAGGGAAATATGTTCTAGAGAGAGAGAGAGCAAAGAAACAGAGTGAAGTACTCACTGGACTTTGTATATCAGTGTAAAATACTTTATTATTAATGTTTTGGGACCTCAAACGTCCCTTCTTCTGACAACCAGAGTGTACAAATGAATAAACTTATAAAGGCCTGTCGGCCCCTCCCCCAATCCGGTCACCAATCTCTGGAGACCGTGTGCAAACGTTAAGGGGCTGAACCATATAGGTAGCCCAAATGTGAATAAAATCTAACAATGCTATATGACAAGAATCGCCATATCTAAAAAAATGGCATCTGTGTATGTCAAATCATGTATAGTGATCTTACCAAAAAGTGTCTCTTTGTGCAAAAAATGATCAGTGATCCCACCATACTCTCGCTCCCCCAGCCAGTCAGTGCCCCTGGACTGCATGCAAATGGAACAATCCACGCTGCAGGTAATACCATTGGACAACTCCCAATCACACCTACATTCTGGGTATCGAGTAGTAATAACAACTAAAGTAAACACTCCGGGAGAACACTCCCAGTTCCTGTTTATCCCTGCATTGACATTATGTAACACTCATGTGGGTACAAATGCTTTACCTTGGCTAATCCGATCAGCATCGCATATCAGTGAAATAATCTCACTACCTCAATTGTTCACTTGTATTCGCGCTATCCACAACGCTCAATCCTCTGATCACCTTCCCTGCCGTAACCCGAGGGTGAAGCCGTTATCTCACAACACACTTTTTCAAAACCACTCCCATATAACCTCATAGGAGCACCAGGGACACACCCCTTCTCCTATAGGTTGGGAGCATAAGTATAGTGACAGCTCTGAATATTATTATAAACAGCATATAAGGATAGCCATCTCGATCATGTCAATATAGCAGACCCAGATACCTGTAAGCGAACCTTACCTCGCGCATAACTGCACACTATTAAACTAGCCCCACAGAAGGGAATCCGATGCCCAATGTGAACTGTTAGATAAAAAATACCTCAATGATACATCAGTGAAACCGTGTGTTGTCTCCCTACTACTCATATCAAATCACAAAGGTTGCATCACTTCCCTTACCACCATGCTAAGTTCAAATGGAGAGTGTGTATACAATGTACCACGGACGAAACCAACCTTTATGTCACAATCTAAAGCCCCAGTTGTATCGGCTCTGGCTGTTTAAACACATAGTGATATAAACCCTTCTCATATCACCTAATAGGAGCAACAAGGTCGCACCAACTCCCCTATAGGTTGGAGTGTAAATAACCGTGTAAACACCCACAACTCATTTAAGGGAATAGTAACTACCATACCAGGCTCAAAACTCATTACAAAATCATCAGAACCCCATATAAAAGCTAAATGGAGTTAGAGTCCTACTCTAGGGGAAACCAAAACCAACCCCATATCCTCGATGATATTGTGCCTCGCACCTTCAACTAGTGAGGAGGATAACACAAAAACCAAAACTGGCATCAAAGAGGTCAGAGGACTACCCCTGCCTTCCATGGCTGAATAGGGCGAGAACCACAGATAACCTAGATACTGCGACAAATTTGGAGACCACTGCCCTCCAGGACAGGGCACAATATATTCAAGGTCATAATGCTCGTCTATCTGGTCCTTAGGACCATGCTCAACTCTATCAAATGTGCAAAACAGGGATGGAGAAATATCTAAAATCAGGGTAATACCGCACTCCCACTAAAGGGCAGAGGACAATCCTCAACAACTCCCAGTCGACAACCTACTGATCATATACACATAAGTTCCATGGGCCGCCACTGGTTACCCATCTTAGAACTTTATCCATAAGCAGGGACCCATCACTAATCCAGCACGGGAACGGAGATGTGGGATCATGAGCACCTTGTGTGTAAAACAGTGTAAGTGCTGTGAAAACAAAATAAAACAGAACATACACATAAAACAGAAATATGATAAAACCAAAAAGGCTCATATTAAGAACAAATATCCTACTTCAACCACACTAAATATACACTGGGTTCAACAATTCTTGGCTCCAACAGTGTTATCACATAGGATGGACCTTTCCATTAGCCAGCAGGATAAGTGACAATGTTGACAAGCTAGCCAGTAAGGTCACTAAATATATTCTAATATCATTGTGTACTCTCATAACAGAATATGATCAAAGACTCTCATGTGCTTCAAAGGATGAGCATCCGTCACAGGAAAACCTGCCAACCAGTTTGGACATTAAGACCCCTTGGTGCCAGAGTTCCCAGTTCATGTATCCATCTGGCCTCTTTCTGGAACAGGGTCTTAGCTCTATTGCCCCTCTTCTTGGTGCTGGCACATGATCGATTATATGGAATCTAAAATCTGTAACTGTATGTCCTCTCTTTAAGAAGTGTCATGCTACCGGTTGGTCCGATTTTCCGCTCTTCAGGGCAGTTCTTATGCTTGACCGGTGGTTAGCCATCTGGGTCCTGGCATCGTCAATGGTCTTCCCAGTGTAGAATAGCCCACATGGGCAAATAAGAAGATAGATAATATAAGGTGTTGTGCATGTGAGGTAGAAATTGATCTTATGCTTCTTTTTTTCTGGATGCTGAAACATGTTCCCTGTGCTGTGTGCATGCTATTGCACGTCACACAGCTCATGCACTTAAAACAGCCATTTTTCTTCTTCAGCCACACCTGTTTATCAGTCAACGGTGTTAGATCTGTCCTCATCAGAAAATCCTTGAGGCTTTTGCCTCTTCGGTATGCCAGACGTGGTGCCCCCCACTGTGTAAATGGAAATGAGGGGTCAGACTGTACCAACTTCCATTCTTCCTTAATGGCTCTCATAATATGTTGCCGATCCGGACTATAGGTTGTTACAAATGTGAGTTGGGGGGTGGTATCCTGTATACCATCGTCACATCCAATGTCTTCCTGGATTGCCTGTTCACACATGGTCTGTAGATGTTTACTTTTGTACCCATGTTGTGTGAATCTTTTCACCATTTCAGTTAGTTGGACTTTACACTGCTCTGGGTCTGTTGTTATGCACCACTCTTTGGAATTGTGCTTTTGGTATGTTCCGAATCAGGGCTGGTTGATGACAGCTGTGTGTAAAATAGAGTTCCGGTCTGTAGTCTTCCTGAAGAGGGTAGTGCCAAGTGTCCCATTGGTTTTCAATACTCTCACATCCAGATAGTCAACAGAATCTGTATCCGCCACATGCTGGAATATAATGGTACTCTCTAGTGTATTCAATGTATTGATCTATCTCTCTAGTGAATTTACATCATCTTGCCAGATCAGAAACAAATCATCTATGTATCTGCAATAAAAAAAAATTTCATACACCTTCATTTGTAAGGTCTCGTACTCAGCCATGTATAGAATCGCCAGCGATGGGGCCACATTGGATCCTCTTGCTGTTCCGGCTATTTAAAGATAGAAGTTATTTTCAAAGAGGAAGAAATTTATTTGCAAACAGATTGTCAAAAGTTCTATCAGGACATACTTTGGTGGGCCGATGTATGGAGTCCGTCTCAGGCAGTTGATAACTGTCGCAATACCTGCTGTGTGAGGAATTACTGTGTATAGGCTTGAGACGTCCATGGTGACTAATATGTCAGACTCGCTGATGTTCACCAGACGGACAATGCGTTGGATAAACGTAGATGAATCCTGTACGTAAAACCTCATGTGTTTAACCATGGGCTGAAGAAAGTGGTCCACGAACTCAGCTAATGGTTGTAAAAGTGATCCTCTGCCTGAGACAATCAGTCTTCCAAGAGGGCACTTCATATCTTATATCTCATATCTCTATAGCAATTCTTGTCATATAGCATTGTTAGATTTTATTTACATTTGGGCTACCTATATGGTTCAGCCCCTTAATGTTTGCACACGGTCTCCAGAGATTGGTGACCGGATTGGGGGAGGGGCCGTCAGGCCTTTATAAGTTTGTTCATTTGTACACTCTGGTTGTCAGAAGAAGGGACGTTTGAGGTCCCGAAATGTCACTAATAAAGTATTTTACACTGGTATCCAAAGTCTAGTGAGTGCTTCACTCTGTTTTTTTGTTGCATACTCCTCAAGAGCACCCTGGCAGTTGCAGAACGGTGGTGAGAGTGCATATACCCTTTGAATTTTTGCTTGCATATTTTCTGGCATAGTGCTCCCACATAGGGGCTGACTCAGCCTGTTCAGCATCCTCCCTTCATTTTATATATACCTACTCCTTGCTCCAACATAGGATGGAGACCAGCAGTGACCCTACAGAGGTGGATATGGCTATTAGGGGTGGTACCCTGGAAGATAAGTACGAGGACATCTTGATGTTCACCGACGGAACAACAAGTGGAGGAATCTAACCAAGCCCTGTATAATACATTGGCTAAACTTAAACAACGTGAGATTGATCTGAATCTTCACGGTACCTATTTATCAGAATATAAAAGAATGATGCCAAGAGGCTTCCGGATCAGAAATGTTCCCACAATTGGAAGGTCAAGCATAGAGTTTTGCACTAATTGGTGCAAAATTCTGAACAAGTGTTCATTCAATTTAATGTTGCTGGTGATACGTGAAGCTGGAAGATTACTTCAGGAGGTTAAAACAGAGATTCAACATTTCGAGAGTGAACAACTGAACAAGTTGAGGTCTGATAACTCATGTGATTGGCTGGATAAATTGGCCAAACAAGTTAAAGCATACAAGCAGGAAGTAGAAAAGAACAGAGCGCAACCGCAACTCAAGGTAAAAGTTTTAATAAATGGTATGGCGCTATCGATACAGTTGCACTTACAAGATCATAGTAGAAATATCGCCTTTGACAAACAATCCTCTAACAGCAACCCGGCTCTTTAACAACTGACGTCACTTCCGGCTGTGTTCTGTCCTTGTGTCTGTGTTAGGTCCAAAGGCACTGGTAAATATAACCACCGATAACAATTGTCCTTGTAGTCACAACTCAATCGTCTTGATTAAAAGTCTGTAATCTTGTTCTCCTTGTCTACGCGTTTCATCCGATTCAAACTGACTTTTTCAAGACTCAGGACTTATAAAACACAGTTCGCGGGGATCCTCCTTTTAAATATCTTGGTTGGATTTGATTGGATAGCATTACTCCAATCCTGTTGTTGGCACAGACACACCTCTCCTTCTATTGCAAAGCAGTTGTCAATTCATACATTACAAGACTTTGATTTTATTACCACTTGTATAACTAGCTACCATGTTGAACATTATAAACAATAAAAACTTAATTAATTTATTACAATTTTAAAAATTTACAATGACAATAGTTATATAAATGACAATAATTTTAACTTAATTAATAAAAAAAATTGAATTCTCTAATGCAAATATAACAATAAACATTGCGATACACCTAACGTTATATTCTTCATAACTACACTATTTGTGATATTTCTAAAATTTGAAAAGATTCCTATTATCACTAGCATTGACAGTATATACTCTGTCAAAATTACTCTACCTAAATTCTTTATATGTGACAAGATTTTATTACTTTATAATATAGAAATTTATAAATATTAAAAGATACAAAAAATAAATTAATTAAAATTGATGATACTAATACTGATATTACCATTAAAAATAGGCTTCTGTAAAATGTACCTTAGCAACTGACTAACACTTATTCACATCAATGATCGATATTTGTCTATACCATAAAGGCTTGAAGATCTATATCTATATTCAAGCCTTTAGGGGCCAGACATTCAAGAGTCTGGATCCATTTAGTTTCCTTTTTTCTTAATGTGGTGAGTCTTTGATGAGGGTTAGAACTGACTGGTACTGTTTCTAAAATGCTAATTTTCAGGCTACTAGGGTCTTGTTTGTTATGGATCCTAAAATGATCTGATTCACTATGTGTTTTGAGTCCTAATTCTATATTATTGATGTGGTCATAGCATCTACGTTTTATTTTTCTTTTCGTCCTTCCTACATACACACTCCCACATTTGCATGTTAGGCTATAAACTACATAGGTGGATTGACATGTACCCCTTGATTTAATAGGAATTGATTTTGTATGACTAGTATTCATAATTTCATCTCTATTCCAAATTATAGGGCACATACAGCAATTCTTGCGACCACACTTAAAGGTCCCTGGTTTTCCAGAGACCCATTGATCTAAAGTACCATTGCCTCTATGTTTATTGGATTCTGTGTTTGGCAATTTTGATGGAGCAAGAATATTTTTAAGATTCCTATTTTTCTTGAACACAATATTTGGTTTATCTTGAATTACTCCCTTGAGTAGTGGGTCCGCTTTGAGTATCCCCCAATGTTTATTTAAGATTTTTTTTAAAAAGCCTGCTCCTTTATTATAAGTGGTGACAAATCTAATTATATTATCATTAGTGTTTTCACTTTCATTCTGTTTCTTATTGGAACATAATAAGTGTTCCCTTGGACAAACTGTATTTTTGTTTCTAGCTTCTATAAAGAAATCTCTATTATACTCTTTCTCCAAAAACTTCTTCTCTAGAACATCAGCTTCTTTATTAAAATCTTCAATCTTTGTACAATTTCTACGGACTCTACGGAACTGACCAAACGGTATTATTCTGTATCCATGATTTTTTATGGCCACTTGTTGCATTTAAAAATCCATTGCTATCTGTTGCTTTGCGGAATTTTTTTACCATCACCACTTTAGATGTTTCTTCAGTAAAGAATTCCATTTTCTCTTTTGACATTTTACTGGTAAAGGATAGATTATGTGTGTTGTCATTGATATGATTAATGAATTCATGGGCCAGATTTATATCACCTTGCCAAATAATGATAATGTCGTCAATGTATCTCAGATACTTGACGACATTACTAGAATATGGATTATTATTCCATATTTTCATGTCTTCGAAGTGAGCCATATATATATATTGGCATACGATGGTGCCATTGGGGTGCCCATGGCCGTCCCTTGGATTTGCCTGTAGAAAGTCCCATAGAAATTGAAATAATTATTGCAAAGAATGAACTCTTTTCCCTTTATTATAAACTCCAGATGTTTAGTAGATATAACACTATCTGTACCTATCATTTTAAAGGCATTTATCCCTTTGTTGTGAGGAATATTAGTGTACAACGAAGACACATCACATGTTATCCACATATATTCCTCTTTCCATTGTATACCTTCCAATTGTGTGATCACATCCAATGTGTCCTTGATGTACGACTTGATATTCCTCACAATTGGCTGCATATAATAGTCAATATATGTTGACAAATTACTGGTGATAGATTCTAAACCTGAAATGATAGGTCGACCAGGGGGTTTTATTGGGTCTTTATGTAGCTTCGGAATATGATAAAAAATAGGAATTTTGGGGTGAGGATTATATACAAACCCAAACTCATCATTATTTAGTATAGCTTCTCTTTTGGCCTCTATTAAGATATTAAATAACTTTTTATTATATTCAATTGTTGGATCTTTGACCAATTTTTCGTATGTATTTACATCTCCCAATAATCGGTATGCTTCATTTAAATAATCCGCCTTGTTTTGGACTATGATCCCGCCCCCCTTGTCTGCCTGTCTGATGACTAATTGATTGTCATTTTTTAATTTATTAAGAGACTTTCATGAATTTGTAGATTATCTCTATATTTAAATTTATTCTTAAATGTCCCTGAATCAAAGTATTTATTAATTTCTTCAGTCACTAGAGCATTGAAAATTGGAATATATTCCCCCTTGTGTGTATATGGGGTTAAAAGAGGAGGGACGTTTAAATTTACTGTGTCTGATTTCATTCTCATTGTCATGTAAACTTAAGTTAATTAACTCATTCATTTCTATATTAGTGTTGTCACTCTCATTATTTGTTTCTATATCCTTCTGATCCCATGTATTGTTAGTACTATCTTTCATTTCTATCACCTTATATGACTTACTATTTTTTGCGTAGTATCTCTTTAAGTTTAATTTATGCACAAATTTCTGTATGTCTATATATGTGTCGAATTTATTCGGAAGTTTTTTGGGGGCAAATTTGAGCCCTTTGTTGAGCAACAATAGATCTGTATTAGTTAGTTGAGTACTAGAGAGATTAAAAACGTTCTCTTTTGCTTTCTTTAACAATTGTTCTTTTCTCTCTGTTTCTTTGGCTCTTTTTCAACTTCGCTTCCCTCGTTTAGTTCCCACTCTCTTCCCTCTCTTGGCCTTTTTCTGTTCTCCCTGTTCATCATCACTGGTTCTCCCCAACTCTCTCTGTGTGACGATGGGGGATATGGACCTGGTCCTTGCTCTAAAAAATGTGGTCCTCTCCATTCTAACTCCTGTTGCATAGGAATATGATTGTCACTATTATGATTATAATAATGATTGGGATTTTTATATGCTCCTTGTTGTTGTTGACTATTAGAAGAATCCCTATAGTGAACTTCATTCTGGTAATTATGATTTCTCCTTGTGTCGTAAGGGGATTGATAGTTACTTTTATGGCTCACATTTTTTTGACTCACATTTTTATTTCGATTAAATGTATTTTCTTTTGGTCTGACCCCTTTGTTCTTATTATTACCTTCTGTGTCAGTGTTCTGAGTAGTACATTGAATGCTAGAATGTTTTTCTTGGGTCTTATTTTCCCTTGTAGTTTTTGGATCTACTATTTGTTTGATCGTTTTCTGCGCATTTGAATTTGAATTGTGTTGAAACCTTTGATGTGAATAAGTATAATTTTGATTAGAATTGGAAATACGCCCTCCATTATTTTGTTTATATTGATTTACATTTCCTCTGAGTTAATTTCCTTTAAGAACTGTAAACTCCAAACGGTGGGATTGGATTATACGCATAAGAGTGTGCTAGCACCAGAGGAAAGAAGGAACCTCAGACCCAGAAGGGAGAGAAGATATACAAAGAAAGCCATTAATACAGTGGACACCAGCTCGGGAGATAGTTCTGACCCAGAGAGATATACGAACTCTGAAGCTCCCCAATTTAGGGGTAACACAACTAGATTCAGAGGGACCAGCATTTTAACACAATGGGATAACACCCGAGAAGATGGTTCTGCACAACCAACCACCACTTGCTCCATACTCAGCATCAAATCGTTTTTTAGACAAGGACCCGGCCGCACACGAGACGTGGGGGGGGGCATGTCCCGCCGCCCCCCATTTCAGAGAAGATAGAAAATAATGTTTTTAACATTAGCACTAGATCATTGAACAAAGCAGAAATGTCACTATTAAATAATTGACTGCCATTTGTACCCACTACGAAAATTAGTGCCTTTAACTCATTCATTGATATCCAAAAATTTGGGAGATCATTACGCCTAAAACAATACTTCAGAAATGAATCGGATGTCACTTCGAGATTTAGAACAGCAGGGACATTTGATCCCACCTCCAACAATCCTTCAATCTCCACCTATACGAATTATCTTACACGGCTGACCCAGAACCTATACCCACCAGAAGACGGAATGATAATTTATCACGGTAGGAGAGGAGAGCGCTGAGGTCACTCAGTGAAGATGCCATGATTGTGATATGCCCTGTGGATAAGGGTGGAGCTGTAGTGGTGATGGATGTGGGGGATTACAGTAAAGAGATTATCCAACAGCTTTCTGATAACACTACCTATATTGTCCTGCAGAATTATCCCACCTTTGTATTGAAGTGCAAAATTGATAATAAAATATCTGAATGGAAGGAGGCCGAGGTCATCTCTAAACAAGAGGCTTGGTTCCTGCAGAGGGATTTCCCAATAACACCAGTACTGTACACACTGCCAAAAATCCATAAAGATTTGAAGTGCCCTCCTGGAAGACCGATTGTCTCAGCCAGAGGATCACTTTTACAACCATTAACTGGGTTAGTGGACCACTTTCTTCAGCCCATGGTAAAACACATGAGGTCTTATGTACAGGATTAATCTACATTTATCCAACGCATTGTCCGTCTGGTGAACATCAGCGAGTCTGACCTATTGGTCACCATGGACGTCTCAAGCCTATACACAGTGATTCCTCACACAGCAGGTATTGCGGCAGTTATCAACTGCCAGAGACGGACTCCATACATCGGCCCCCCAGAGTATGTCCTGATAGAACTTTTGACAATCTGTTTGCAAAGAAATTTCTTCGGCTTTGAAAATAACTTTTATCTTCAAATAGCCGGAACAGCAATAGGGTCCAATGTGGCCCCATTGCTGGCGAATCTATACATGGCTGAGTACGAGACCTTACAAATGAAGGTGTATGAAATACCGTCCATCAAGTTTTATTGAAGATACATAGATGATTTGTTTCTGATCTGACAAGGTGATGTAAATTCACTAGAGAGATGGATCAATACATTGAATACACTAGAGAGTACCATCAGATTCCAGCATATGGCGGATACAGATTCTGTTTACTATCTGGATGTGAGAGTATTTAAAACCAATGGGACACTTGGCACTACCCTCTTCAGGAAGAATACAGACCGGAACTCTATTTTACATGCAAACAGCTGTCATCAACCAGCCCTGATTCGGAACATACCAAAAGCACAATTCCAAAGAGTGGTGCGTAACAATACAGACCCAGAGCGGTGTAAAGTCCAACTAACTGAAATGGTGAAAAGATTCACGCAACGTGGGTACAAAAGTAAACATCTACAGACCATGTGTGAACAGGCAATCCAGGAAGACATTCGATTTGACGATGGTATACAGGATACCACCCCCCAACTCACATTTGTAACAACCTATACTCCGGATCAGCACCATATTATGAGAGCCATTAAGGAATGGAAGTTGGTACAGTCCGACCCCTCATTGCAATTTACACAGTGGGGGGCATACCCCCGTCTGGCATACCGAAGAAGGAAAAGCCTCAAGGATTTTCTGATGAGGACAGATCTAACACCGTTGACTGATAAACAGGTGTGGCTGAAGAAGAAAAATGGCTGTTTTAAGTGCATGAGCTGTGTGACGTGCAATAGCTTGCACAGAGGGAACACGTTTCATCATCCAGAAAAAAAGAAGTATAAGATCAATTTCTACCTCACATGCACGACACCTTATATTATTTTTCTTCTTAATTGTCCATGTTGGCTATTCTACACTGGGAAGACCATTGGCGTTCCCAGGACCTGGCTGGCTAACCACCAGTCAAGCCTAAGAACTGCCCTTAAGAGCAGAAAATCGGACCAACCAGTAGCCCGACACTTCTTAGAGAGAGGACAGTTACAGACTTGAGATTCCATTGTGCCGGCACAGAGAAGAGGGGAAATAGAGCTAAGACCCTGTTGCAGAAAGAGGCCAGATGAATACAGGAACTGGGAACTCTGGCACCCAGGGGTCTTAATGTCCAAACTGGTTGGCAGGTTTTCCTGTGACGGATGCTCATCCTTTGAAGCACATGGGAGTCTTCGATCATATTCTGTTATGAGAGTACACGATGACATTAGAATATATTTAATGACCTTACTGGCTAGCTTGTCAACATTGTCACTTATCCTGCTGGCTAATGGAAAGGTCCATCCTATGTGATGACACTGTTGGAGCCAAGAATTGTAGAACCCAGTGTATATTTAGTGTGGTTGAAGTAGGATATTTGTTCTTAATATGAGCCTTTTGGGTTTTATCATTTTTCTGTTTTATGTGTATGTTCTGTTTTATTTTGTTTTCACAGCACTTACACTGTTTTACACACAAGGTGCTCATGATCCCACATCTCCGTTCCCGTGCTGGATTAGTGACGGGTCCCCGCTTATGGATGAAGTTCTAAGATGGGTAACCAGTGGCAGCCCATGGAACTTATGTGTCTATGATCAGTAGGTTGTCGACTGGGAGTTGTTGAGGATTGTCCTCGGCCCCTTAATGGGAGCGCGGTATTACCATGTTTTTAGATATTTCTCCATCGCTGTTTTGCACATTTGATAATGTTGAGCACGGTCCTAATGACCAGATAGATGAGCATTATGAGCTTGAATATATTGTGCCCTGTCCTGGAGGGCTGTGGTCTCTAAGTTTGTTGCAGTATCTAGGTTATCTGTGGTTCTCGCCCTATTCAACCATGGAAGGCAGGGGTAGTCCTCTGACCTCTGATGCCAGTTTTGGTTTTTGTGTTATCCTCCTCACTAGTTGAAGGTGCGAGGCACAATATCATCGAGGATATGGGGTTGGTTTTCGTTTCCCCTAGAAAACTCCATTTAGCTTTCATATGGGGTTGTGATGAGTTTGTGGTGAGTTTTGAGCCTGGTATGGTAGTTACTATTCCCTTAGATGAGTTTTGGGTGTTTACATGGTTATTTACACTCCAACCTATAGGGGAGTTGGTGCAACCTTGTTGCTCCTATTAGGTGATATGGGAGGGGTTTATATCACTATGTGTTTAAACAGCCAGAGCCGATACAACTGGGGCTTTAGATTGTGACATAGAGGTGATGCGACCTTTGTGATTTGATATTGGTCTGAGTAGTAGGGAGACAACACACGGTTTCACTGATGTATCATTGAGGTATTTTTTATCTAACAGTTCACATTGGGCATCGGATTCCCTCCTGTGGGGCTAGTTTAATAGTGTGCAGTTATGCGTGAGGCAAGGTTCGCTTACAGGTATCTGGGATCTGCTATATTGACACGATCAAGATGGCTATCCTTCCATGCTGTTTATAATAATATTCCGAGCTGTCACTATACTTTTGCTCCCAACCTATAGGAGAAGGGGTGTGTCCCTGGTGCTCCTATGAGGTTATATGGGAGTGGTTTTGAAAAGGTGTGTTGTGAGATATCTTCACCCTCGGGTTATGGCAGGGAAGGTGATCAGAGGATTGGGCATTGTGGATAGCGCGAATACAAGTTGAGAATTGAGGTGGTGAGATTATTTCGCTGATATGCGATGCTGATCGGATTAGCCAAGATAAAGCATTTGTACCCACAGGAGTGTTACATAATATCAATGCAGGGATAAACAGGAACTGGGAGTGTTCTCCTGGAGTGTTTACTTTAGTTGTTATTACTACTCGATGCCCAGGATGTAGGTGTGATTGGGAGTTGTCCAATGGTATTACCTGCAGCGTGGATTGTTCCATTTGCATGCAGTCCAGGGGCACTGACTGGCGGTGGGAGCGAGAGTATGGTGGGATCACTGATCATTTTTTTGCACAAAGAGACACTTTTTGGTAAGATCACTATACATGATTTGACATACACAGATGCCATTTTTTAGATATGGCGATTCTTGTCATATAGCATTGTTAGATTTTTTTCACATTTGGGCTACCTATATGGTTCAGCCCCTTAATGTTTGCACACGGTCTCCAGAGATTGGTGACCAGATTGGGGGAGGGGCCGACAGGCCTTTATAAGTTTATTCATTTGTACACTCTGGTTGTCAGAAGAAGGGACGTTTGAGGTCCCGAAACGCCACTAATAAAGTATTTTACACTGATATCCAAAGTCCAGTGAGTGCTTGCTGCATACTCCTCAAGAGCACCCTGGCAGTTGCAGGACAGTGGTGAGAGTGCATATACCCTTCCTTTGAACTTTTGCATATATATATATATATATATATATATATATATATATACATATACATATATACAAAACAAGGAAAGTGGAACAGTACTCCCAGACCGGACTGGAGACATATCACCTGACCCTGAAACACTGCTCAGCTATGGTGCTATAGCACTCTCAAAAAGCTGCACTATTTCTGGAGTCACATGCAGTCTTGGCCCAGACCAGCCTGGGAGCACATCCCTAGGGTAAATTACTAAACAGACATTACAATACACACAAAAATAAAGTCTAGCACTTGCTCACAAGCTCTCAGCTAAGTTTAAAAGAAACTGGAAGAGTCAGTTACCGCATTTGGCCAAATGGGACACGCCCAGGTACCACGTCAAGGTCTCTTCCAAAACCTGGGATCCTAATACAGCCACAGAAATGCAGGCTCAAACACAGGTGCAAGCTCATATTCAAACAGACTGGGAACTAGTCAGGGTTCACAGACTTTTGTAATCACCCTTAAACACAAGCAAAACAAGTCTGGGCCAAGACTGCATGTGACTATAGAAATAGTACAGCTTTTGAGAGTGCTATAGCACCATACCTGAGCAGTGTTTCAGGGTCATGTAATGTGTCCTCGGTCCGGTCTGGGAGTACCGTTCCACTTTCCTTGTTTTGCTTGTGCTTAAGGGTGATTACAAAAGTCTGTGAACCCTGACTAGTTTCCAGTTTGTTTGAATATGAGCTTGCACCTGTATGTGAGCCTGCATTTGTGTGGCTGTATTAGGGTCCCAGGTTTTGGAAGAGACCTTGAAGGTACCTTTGGAAGGTACCTGGGCTTGTCACATTTGGCCAAATGCGGTAACTGACTCTTCCAGTTTCTTTTAAACTTACACCTATATATATATATATATATATATATATATATATATATATATATATATATATAGTGGGGGAAAAAAGTATTTAGTCAGCCACCAATTGTGCAAGTTCTCCCACTTAAGAAAATGAGAGAGGCCTGTAATTTTCATCATAGGTATACCTCGACTATGAGAGACAAAATGTGGAAACAAATCCAGACAATCACATTGTCTGATTTGGAAAGAATTTATTTGCAAATTATGGTGGAAAATAAGTATTTGGTCAATATCAAAAGTCCATCTCAGTACTTTGTTATATATCCTTTGTTGGCAATGACAGAGGTCAAACGTTTTCTGTAAGTCTTCACAAGGTTGTCACACACTGTTGCTGGTATGTTGGCCCATTTCTGCATGCAGATCTCATCTAGAGCAGTGATGTTTTGGGGCAGTCGCTGGGCAACACAGACTTTCAACTCCCTCCAAAGGTTTTCTATGGGGTTGAGATCTGGAGACTGGCTAGGCCACTCCAAGACCTTGAAATGCTTCTTACTAAGCCACTCCTTTGTTGCCCGGGTGGTGTGTTTGGGATCATTGTCATGCTGAAAGACCCAGCCACGTTTCATCTTCAATGCCCTTGCTGATGGAAGGAGGTTTGCACTCAAAATCTCACGATACATGGCCCCATTCATTCTTTCATGTACACGGATCAGTCGTCCTGTTCCCTTTGCAGAGAAACAGCCCCAAAGCATGATGTTGCCACCCCTATGCTTCACAGTAGGTATGGTGTTCTTTGGTTGCAACTAAGCATTCTCTCTTCTCCAAACACAACAAGTTGTGTTTCTACCAAACAGTTCTACTTTGGTTTCATTTGACCATATGACATTCTCCAAATCCGCTTCTGGATCATCCAAATGCTCTCTAGCATACTTCAGACGGGCCCAGACATGTACTGGCTTAAGCAGGGGGACACGTCTGGCACTGCAGGATCTGAGTCCCTGGTTGCGTAGTGTGTTACTGATGGTAGTCTTTGTTACATTGGTCCCAGCCCTCTGCAGGTCATTCACTAGGTCCCCCCGTGTGGTTCTGGGATGTTTTCTCACCATTCTTGTGATCATTTTGACCCCACGGGGTGAGATCTTGCATGGAGCCCCAGATAGAGGGAGATTATCATGGGTCTTGTATGTCTTCCATTTTCTAATTATTGCTCCCACAGTTTATTTCTTCACACCAAGCTGCTTGCCTATTGCAGATTCAGTCTTCCCAGCCTGGTGCAGGTCTACAATTTTGTTTCTGGTGTCCTTCGACAGCTCTTTGATCTTCACCATAGTGGAGTTTGGAGTGTGACTGTTTGAGATTGTGGACAGGTGTCTTTTATACTGATAACAAGTTCAAACAGGTGCCATTAATACAGGTAATGAGTGGAGGACAGAGGAGCCTCTTAAATAAGAAGATACAGGTCTGTGAGAGCCAGAAATCTTGCTTGTTTGTAGGTGAACAAATACTTATTTTCCACCATAATATGCAAATAAATTATTTACAAATCAGACAATGTGATTGTCTGGATTTGTTTCCACATTTTGTCTCTCATAGTTGAGGTACACCAATGATGAAAATTACAGGCCTCTCTCATCTTCTTAAGTGGGAGAACTTGCACAATTGGTGGCTGACTAAATACTTTTTCCCCCACTGTGTATATATATATATATATATATATATATATATATATATATATATATATATATATATATATATAGTACTAAAATGCCATCAACTATATGTAGAAATATTTATTTATGAATACATAGAATATATTCATCTATGTGAAGAACATTGGAATGTGAAATATTCATATTTTCAAGTTGTGCACTTGAGAATATGCAATCAGGTTTGCGCTTGAGTAGGTTGTAAGTTATTTTGCTCCATTGACTTCTATGGGGGAATAGGTTATTGTGTCTGCAATATTGTAAGTTCGGCTTTTTACTTTCAATTTGTAATATAAGCGCAACCCGATGCCTGCAAAAAGCTTACTTCTAGCACAGTTAACGCTCAAGTGAGAGCGTTTAATAGCACTCCACTTGTAATCTGGCCCTAAACGTGTTTAAAACATTTATTAATCATACAGATTTTTCTGAATGTAAAGTTTCATTGCTAATATATACTAAGCTAATACATAGGGTTGCCAGTTCGGCTCCATAAAAATACCAGACAACTTATAGGTGACAACACAGGTGGTAGCTGGGGTTACACAATGTCCTCACAAAAGCTCAACCTTAGGTCCCACTATTAATCCCATAAGATATATTTTTTTCGCTACTGAGCAGTCATTTTATCTCTTCGGTTGCCGACGTCCTCTTCATGTGGTCACCAACCGCACATGGAATTTTGAATGCAAGGTACCCTCTTTATATAGGGATTGCCTTGCATTCCTATTGGCTAATTTTCAAATTCAAATCAGCCAATAGGGGGGTACCTTGCATTAAAAATTCAGTGTGCGGCTGGTGACCGCATGAAGAGGACGTCAGCGACCAAAGATAATAAAATGGATGAAGACAGAAGACCGCCTCCAGGATGAAGATAGACCACCGCTGGGATGAAGATGAAGATGGAGCGCAGCCCGGATTCAACTTTGGTGAGTACCATCTTAGAGGGTTTTTATAAAATGTTTTAATGGGCGGCTAAGGGCAATGCCCAGCCAAAGGCCCTTTTCAGGTCAATTTGTAAAGTAGGCTGTTTAGATATCTTTTTTTTTAGGGGGTGTGGGATTACTTGTAGAATGGTGGTGGTGTTTGAAAACCACTTTAAATCACTTTAGGGCAATGCCAATCAGATTCAAGTTCAATCCGATTGGCTGATTGGTTCAGCCAATCGGATTGAACTTGAATCTGATTGGCTGATTCAATCAGCCAATCAGATTTTTCTACCTTAATTCCAATTGGCTGATAGAATCCTATCAGCCAATCGGAATTCGACGGACGCCATCTTCGATGACGTCATTTAAAGGAACCTCATTCGTCGGGAAGTCGTCGTGCCAGATGGATGTTCCGCGTCGGAGGAGCGAAGAAAGAAGCTTGAAGATGCCGCTTGGAAGAAAACTTTGCCCCGATGGAGGACCTCTTCTTTGCCGCTTGATTGAAGACATCGCCCGGATGGAAGACTTCTTCTCTGCCGCTTGATTGAAGACATCGCCCGGATCGGATGAAGAGTTCTGCCCGGCTGGGTGACGACAAGGTAGGGAGATCTTCAGGGGGGTAGTGTTAGGTTTTTTTAAGGGGGGTTTTGGTGGGTTTAGAATAGGGGTATGTGGGTGGTGGGTTGTAATGTTGGGGGCTGGTATTGTGTGTTTTTTTTACAGGCAAAAGAGCTGATTGCTTTGGGGCATGCCCCGCAAAAGGCCCTTTTAAGGGCTGGTAAGGTAATAGAGCTGTTAACTTTTTTAATTTAGAATAGGGTAGGGAATTTTTTTTATTTTGGGGGGCTTTATTATTTTATTAGCGGGCTTAGAATAGGTGTAATTGCTTAAAAATCTTGTAATCTTTTTTTATTTTTTGTAATTTAGTGTTTTTTTTTTTTTGTAATTTAGTTTAGTTTATTTAATTGTATTTTAGTTTAGATATTTGTAGTTTATTTAATTTATTGATAGTGTAGGTGTATTTGTAACTTAGGTTAGGATTTATTTTACAGGTAAATTGGCAATTATTTTAACTAGGTAGCTATTAAATAATGACCGGACCATTTTTCAATTTTCTTACCCTTAAAGGGACATTATACACTAATTTTTTCTTTGCATAAATGTTTTGTAGATAATCTATTTATATAGCCCATAAAGTTTTTTTTTTAATTAATGTATAGTTTTGCTTATTTTTAAATAACATTGCTCTGATTTTCAGACTCCTAACCAAGCCCCAAAGTTTTATGTGAATACGCTCGACTACCTACTCCAGCTTGCTCCTGTTTGTGTAAAGGGTCTTTTCATATGCAAAAGAAGGGGGAGGGGGGGAGTGTCTTATTTGCCACTTGCAGTGGGCTTTCCAGCTACCTTTTCAACAGAGCCAAAGTGACAGCTTCTAAGTAAGTTTTTAAACAGTTTTATACTGGATTTTTATATCAGTATCTGTGCATATTATTCTTTATAGTAGTGTCTATTACATGCAGTTATATGAAAATGAGTGTATACTGTCCCTTTAATGACAATGGCTATTTTTACATTTCTGTAGTGTTTGTGTTTAGCTGTAATTTTCCTCTTACTTATTTACTGTACCCACACATATTATATACCATTTTTCTCGCCATTAAATGGACTTTCTAAAGATTTCATTATTTTCATCATATCTTATAATTTACTATAAAAAATATATAAAATATGAGGAAAAAATTGAAAAAAAAAACACTTTTTCTAACTTTGACCCCCAAAATCTGTTACACATCTACAACCACCAAAAAACACCCATTCTAAATAGTTTCTAAATTTTGTCCCGAGTTTAGAAATACCCAATGTTTACATGTTCTTTGCTTTTTTTGCAAGTTATAGGGCAAAAAATACAAGTAGCACTTTGCTATTTCCAAACCACTTTTTTTCAAAATTAGCGCTAGTTACATTGGAATACTGATATCTTTCAGGAATCCCTGAATATCCCTTGACATGTACATATTTTTATTTAGAAGACATCCCAAAGTATTGATCTAGGTTTTGGTATATTTCATGCCACCATTTCACCGCCAAATACGATCAAATAAAAAAAACTGTTACATTTTTCACAATTTTAGGTTTCTCACTGAAATTATTTACAAACAGCTTATGCAATTATGGCACAAATGGTTGTAAATGCTTCTCTAGGATCCCCTTTGTTCAGAAATAGCAGACATATTTGGCTTTGGCGTTGCTTTTTAGTAATAATAAGGCCGTTAAATGCTGCTGCGCACCACACTTGTAATTTGCCCAGCAGTTAAGGGGTTAATTAGGTAGCTTGTAGGGTTAATTTTTAGCTTTAGTGTAGAGATAAGCTTCCCACCTGACACATCCCACCCCCTAACCCCTCTCAAACAGCTCTCTTCCCTCCCCCACCTTACAATTGTCACCACCATCTTAAGTACTGGCAGAAAGTCCGCCAGTACTGAAATAAAAAGCATTTATTATTTTTTTTTATATTTTTTCATACAGTCTGCAGTGATGGATTCCCCCCTTACCCCACAACCTCCCTGATCCCACCCATACATCTCTCTAACCCTCACCCCTACCTATTTGCCGCCATTGTTTGCCCCCCAAAATTGTTTTTTTTTTTACTTTTTTATATGAAACATTTGTTTTCTGTAGTGTAGCTGGCCCCCCTCAACAATCTACATCCCTCCCCCTCCCAGATCCGTTACTAAACAATGGAGATCCCCCTTCATCTGTATCGGTCTTTTTTTTCACTTGAATGCATCGGTGGGTAAAATAGGGGATTGCAGTGATGCCTCAATATTGAGGCATCACTACAATCCCTTGTAAGCAGCAGGAAGTGTTCATGATCGCTTTCAGCACTTCAAACAACAGAGGACGTGCCAGGTACGTCAATTGTGGTTAAGGGAAGTTTTTTCTATGACGTACCTGGTACGTCCTCTGTCATTAAGGGGTTAAGGTAAGGATAGTTTTTTAAGGTACGGTTAGGTTTTTTAATTTTGAATGGTGCAGTTAGGTTTTTTTCAGGTAAAGTTATTTTAGGTTAACAGGTGGTGTTAGGTTAGTGGGGTTAGCTGGTTTAGGGGGTTTAGATGCAAGTGGGTATTTTGATGTGGGGGTTGTGGTGGTTTATGGGGTTAATAGTGTAGAGGGGTAATTTGCGATGTGGGGGTGTGGCGGTTTAGTGATTAAAAGTGTAGATGGGTATTTTGCGATGTGAGGGTGTGGTGGTTTAGGGTTAATAGAGTAGTTTAGTTCAACTGTTTCCTCCAGCCAAACTTTTTATGTGACCTTTCAGGTTGCATAAAAAGTTTGAGCGGTAAATGTGATTGCGTTTGAGCAATCACATTTACTTTCAACTTGTAATTACTGTCCGCACAAACTTATTCTAGGTAGTTTAAACAGCGTGATACTTGTAATATGGATCAGAGCATAAAGAACACTGTGATCTCACAATCACATGTATGCTCCTTGATAGAGCTCCACTCATGATCTGGCCAATAGATAGTCTATATAAAAAACTAAAAACACATATTTATATTTATTAATTTGATTTTTATTGCCTTTGATTTTTGTATTTTGGAATTATATTTCATTTAACAAGCACTTTGTCAATAAATGGCTTGGAATCACATAATTGTTTACAGACTAATGGTATCAGAGGACTAAATAAACCAACAACCAAACATGCAAAGCCGACATTAGCAATAGGAATCCATATATGCTATTAGGGTTATCGGTGGACGAGTTACTGGAAGAAAAAAGAGATGGTAAGAAAGTGAGGGAGTAGTGCAAGAGAAACGTCAGACAGGGTACAGAACAAATAGTTGATAAAGCAAGTCCCTAATGAGCTTAAAACCCCCAGTGCATCAAAATCTAGTTAAAGGCAGGCTTTGAATGGTTTGGGGTGTTTTGGATACTCCTATGGCATAGCCAGCTGTGTTTTTTTAATTTGTGAAATCAAGACATATAAACGACAGAAAAATAATTATTAATATGCTGTTGCCTTATTTAGGCCTAGATTTAGAGTTTGGCGGTAGCCGTCAAAACCAGCGTTAGAGGCTACTAACGCTGGTTTTAGGCTACCGCCGGTATTTGGAGTCAGTCAGGAAAGGGTCTAACGCTCACTTTCCAGCCGTGACTTTTCCATACCGCAGATCCCCTTACGTCATTTGCGTATCCTATCTTTTCAATGGGATCTTTCTAACTCCGGTATTTAGAGTCGTGGCTGAAGTGAGCGTTAGAAATCTAACGACAAAACTCCAGCCGCAGAAAAAAGTCAGTAGTTAAGAGCTTTCTGGGCTAACGCCGGTTTATAAAGCTCTTAACTACTGTGCTCTAAAGTACACTAACACCCATAAACTACCTATGTACCCCTAAACCGAGGTCCCCCCACATCGCCGCCACTCAATTAAATATTTTTAACCCCTAACCTACGTTATCCTTATGTACCCCTAATCTGCTGCCCCTAACACTGCCGACCCCTGTATTATATTTATTAACCCCTAACCTGCCCCCCACAACGTCGCCGCCAGCTACCTACAATAATTAACCCCTAATCTGCCGACCGCAAAGCACCGCTACTTACGTTATCCTTATGTACCCCTAATCTGCTGCCCCTAACACCACCGACCCCTATATTATATTTATTAACCCCAAATCTGCCCCCCACAACGTCGCCTCCACCTGCCTACACTTATTAACCCCTAATCTTCCGAGCGGACCGCACCGCTATTATAATAAAGTTATGAACCCCTAATCCGCCTCACTAACCCTATAATAAATAGTATTAACCCCTAATCTGCCCTCCCTAACATCGCCGACACCTAACTTCAAACATTAACCCCTAATCTGCCGACTGGAGCTCACCGCTATTCTAATAAATGTATTAACCCCTAAAGCTAAGTCTAACCCTAACACTAACACCCCCCTAAGTTAAATATAATTTAAATCTAACGAAATTAATTAACTCTTATTAAATAAATTATTCCTATTTAAAGCTAAATACTTACCTGTAAAATAAATCCTAATATAGCTACAATATAAATTATATTTATATTATAGCTATTTTAGGATTTATATTTATTTTACAGGTAACTTTGTATTTATTTTAACCAGGTACAATAGCTATTAAATAGTTAAGAACTATTTAATAACTAAAATAGTTAAAATAATTACAAAATTACCTGTAAAATAATTCCTAACCTAAGTTACAATTAAACCTAACACTACACTATCAATAAATAGTATGTTGGCCCATTTCTGCATGCAGATCTCATCTAGAGCAGTGATGTTTTGGGGCAGTCGCTGGGCAACACAGACTTTCAACTCCCTCCAAAGGTTTTCTATGGGGTTGAGATCTGGAGACTGGCTAGGCCACTCCAAGACCTTGAAATGCTTCTTACTAAGCCACTCCTTTGTTGCCCGGGTGGTTTGTTTGGGATCATTGTCATGCTGAAAGACCCAGCCACGTTTCATCTTCAATGCCCTTGCTGATGGAAGGAGGTTTGCACTCAAAATCTCACGATACATGGCCCCATTCATTCTTTCATGTACACGGATCAGTCGTCCTGTTCCCTTTGCAGAGAAACAGCCCCAAAGCATGATGTTGCCACCCCTATGCTTCACAGTAGGTATGGTGTTCTTTGGTTGCAACTAAGCATTCTCTCTTCTCCAAACACAACAAGTTGTGTTTCTACCAAACAGTTCTACTTTGGTTTCATTTGACCATATGACATTCTCCAAATCCGCTTCTGGATCATCCAAATGCTCTCTAGCATACTTCAGACGGGCCCAGACATGTACTGGCTTAAGCAGGGGGACACGTCTGGCACTGCAGGATCTGAGTCCCTGGTTGCGTAGTGTGTTACTGATGGTAGTCTTTGTTACATTGGTCCCAGCCCTCTGCAGGTCATTCACTAGGTCCCCCCGTGTGGTTCTGGGATGTTTTCTCACCATTCTTGTGATCATTTTGACCCCACGGGGTGAGATCTTGCATGGAGCCCCAGATAGAGGGAGATTATCATGGGTCTTGTATGTCTTCCATTTTCTAATTATTGCTCCCACAGTTGATTTCTTCACACCAAGCTGCTTGCCTATTGCAGATTCAGTCTTCCCAGCCTGGTGCAGGTCTACAATTTTGTTTCTGGTGTCCTTCGACAGCTCTTTGATCTTCACCATAGTGGAGTTTGGAGTGTGACTGTTTGAGATTGTGGACAGGTGTCTTTTATACTGATAACAAGTTCAAACAGGTGCCATTAATACAGGTAATGAGTGGAGGACAGAGGAGCCTCTTAAATAAGAAGATACAGGTCTGTGAGAGCCAGAAATCTTGCTTGTTTGTAGGTGAACAAATACTTATTTTCCACCATAATATGCAAATAAATTATTTACAAATCAGACAATGTGATTGTCTGGATTTGTTTCCACATTTTGTCTCTCATAGTTGAGGTACACCAATGATGAAAATTACAGGCCTCTCTCATCTTCTTAAGTGGGAGAACTTGCACAATTGGTGGCTGACTAAATACTTTTTCCCCCACTGTGTATATATATATATATATATATATATATATATATAGTACTAAAATGCCATCAACTATATGTAGAAATATTTATTTATGAATACATAGAATATATTCATCTATGTGAAGAACATTGGAATGTGAAATATTCATATTTTCAAGTTGTGCACTTGAGAATATGCAATCAGGTTTGCGCTTGAGTAAGTTGTAAGTTATTTTGCTCCATTGACTTCTATGGGGGAATAGGTTATTGTGTCTGCAATATTGTAAGTTCGGCTTTTTACTTTCAATTTGTAATATAAGCGCAACCCGATGCCTGCAAAAAGCTTACTTCTAGCACAGTTAACGCTCAAGTGAGAGCGTTTAATAGCACTCCACTTGTAATCTGGCCCTAAACGTGTTTAAAACATTTATTAATCATACAGATTTTTCTGAATGTAAAGTTTCATTGCTAATATATACTAAGCTAATACATAGGGTTGCCAGTTCGGCTCCATAAAAATACCAGACAACTTATAGGTGACAACACAGGTGGTAGCTGGGGTTACACAATGTCCTCACAAAAGCTCAACCTTAGGTCCCACTATTAATCCCATAAGATATATTTTTTTCGCTACTGAACAGTCATTTTATCTCTTCGGTTGCCGACGTCCTCTTCATGTGGTCACCAACCGCACATGGAATTTTGAATGCAAGGTACCCTCTTTATATAGGGATTGCCTTGCATTCCTATTGGCTAATTTTCAAATTCAAATCAGCCAATAGGGGGGTACCTTGCATTAAAAATTCAGTGTGCGGCTGGTGACCGCATGAAGAGGACGTCAGCGACCAAAGATAATAAAATGGATGAAGATAGAAGACCGCCTCCAGGATGAAGATAGACCACCGCTGGGATGAAGATGAAGATGGAGCGCAGCCCGGATTCAACTTTGGTGAGTACCATCTTAGAGGGTTTTTATAAAATGTTTTAATGGGCGGCTAAGGGCAATGCCCAGCCAAAGGCCCTTTTCAGGTCAATTTGTAAAGTAGGCTGTTTAGATATCTTTTTTTTTAGGGGGTGTGGGATTACTTGTAGAATGGTGGTGGTGTTTGAAAACCACTTTAAATCACTTTAGGGCAATGCCAATCAGATTCAAGTTCAATCCGATTGGCTGATTGGTTCAGCCAATCGGATTGAACTTGAATCTGATTGGCTGATTCAATCAGCCAATCAGATTTTTCTACCTTAATTCCAATTGGCTGATAGAATCCTATCAGCCAATCGGAATTCGACGGACGCCATCTTCGATGACGTCATTTAAAGGAACCTCATTCGTCGGGAAGTCGTCGTGCCAGATGGATGTTCCGCGTCGGAGGAGCGAAGAAAGAAGCTTGAAGATGCCGCTTGGAAGAAAACTTCGCCCCGATGGAGGACCTCTTCTTTGCCGCTTGATTGAAGACATCGCCCGGATGGAAGACTTCTTCTCTGCCGCTTGATTGAAGACTTCACCCGGATGGAAGACTTCTTCTCTGCCGCTTGATTGAAGACATCGCCCGGATCGGATGAAGAGTTCTGCCCGGCTGGGTGACGACAAGGTAGGGAGATCTTCAGGGGGGTAGTGTTAGGTTTTTTTAAGGGGGGTTTTGGTGGGTTTAGAATAGGGGTATGTGGGTGGTGGGTTGTAATGTTGGGGGCTGGTATTGTGTGTTTTTTTTACAGGCAAAAGAGCTGATTGCTTTGGGGCATGCCCCGCAAAAGGCCCTTTTAAGGGCTGGTAAGGTAATAGAGCTGTTAACTTTTTTAATTTAGAATAGGGTAGGGAATTTTTTTTATTTTGGGGGGCTTTATTATTTTATTAGCGGGCTTAGAATAGGTGTAATTGCTTAAAAATCTTGTAATCTTTTTTTATTTTTTGTAATTTAGTGTTTTTGTTTTTTTGTAATTTAGTTTAGTTTATTTAATTGTATTTTAGTTTAGATATTTGTAGTTTATTTAATTTATTGATAGTGTAGGTGTATTTGTAACTTAGGTTAGGATTTATTTTACAGGTAAATTGGCAATTATTTTAACTAGGTAGCTATTAAATAATGACCGGACCATTTTTCAATTTTCTTACCCTTAAAGGGACATTATACACTCATTTTTTCTTTGCATAAATGTTTTGTAGATAATCTATTTATATAGCCCATAAAGTTTTTTTTTTAATTAATGTATAGTTTTGCTTATTTTTAAATAACATTGCTCTGATTTTCAGACTCCTAACCAAGCCCCAAAGTTTTATGTGAATACGCTCGACTACCTACTCCAGCTTGCTCCTGTTTGTGTAAAGGGTCTTTTCATATGCAAAAGAAGGGGGAGGGGGGGGGAGTGTCTTATTTGCCACTTGCAGTGGGCTTTCCAGCTACCTTTTCAACAGAGCCAAAGTGACAGCTTCTAAGTAAGTTTTTAAACAGTTTTATACTGGATTTTTATATCAGTATCTGTGCATATTATTCTTTATAGTAGTGTCTATTACATGCAGTTATATGAAAATGAGTGTATACTGTCCCTTTAATGACAATGGCTATTTTTACATTTCTGTAGTGTTTGTGTTTAGCTGTAATTTTCCTCTTACTTATTTACTGTACCCACACATATTATATACCATTTTTCTTGCCATTAAATGGAATTTCTAAAGATTTCATTATTTTCATCATATCTTATAATTTACTATAAAAAAATATATAAAATATGAGGAAAAAATTGAAAAAAAAAACACTTTTTCTAACTTTGACCCCCAAAATCTGTTACACATCTACAACCACCAAAAAACACCCATTCTAAATAGTTTCTAAATTTTGTCCCGAGTTTAGAAATACCCAATGTTTACATGTTCTTTGCTTTTTTTGCAAGTTATAGGGCAAAAAATACAAGTAGCACTTTGCTATTTCCAAACCACTTTTTTTCAAAATTAGCGCTAGTTACATTGGAATACTGATATCTTTCAGGAATCCCTGAATATCCCTTGACATGTACATATTTTTATTTAGAAGACATCCCAAAGTATTGATCTAGGTTTTGGTATATTTCATGCCACCATTTCACCGCCAAATACGATCAAATAAAAAAAACTGTTACATTTTTCACAATTTTAGGTTTCTCACTGAAATTATTTACAAACAGCTTATGCAATTATGGCACAAATGGTTGTAAATGCTTCTCTAGGATCCCCTTTGTTCAGAAATAGCAGACATATTTGGCTTTGGCGTTGCTTTTTAGTAATAATAAGGCCGTTAAATGCTGCTGCGCACCACACTTGTAATTTGCCCAGCAGTTAAGGGGTTAATTAGGTAGCTTGTAGGGTTAATTTTTAGCTTTAGTGTAGAGATAAGCTTCCCACCTGACACATCCCACCCCCTAACCCCTCTCAAACAGCTCTCTTCCCTCCCCCACCTTACAATTGTCACCACCATCTTAAGTACTGGCAGAAAGTCCGCCAGTACTGAAATAAAAAGCATTTATTATTTTTTTTTATATTTTTTCATACAGTCTGCAGTGATGGATTCCCCCCTTACCCCACAACCTCCCTGATCCCACCCATACATCTCTCTAACCCTCACCCCTACCTATTTGCCGCCATTGTTTGCCCCCCAAAATTGTTTTTTTTTTTACTTTTTTATATGAAACATTTGTTTTCTGTAGTGTAGCTGGCCCCCCTCAACAATCTACATCCCTCCCCCTCCCAGATCCGTTACTAAACAATGGAGATCCCCCTTCATCTGTATCGGTCTTTTTTTTCACTTGAATGCATCGGTGGGTAAAATAGGGGATTGCAGTGATGCCTCAATATTGAGGCATCACTACAATCCCTTGTAAGCAGCAGGAAGTGATCATGATCGCTTTCAGCACTTCAAACAACAGAGGACGTGCCAGGTACGTCAATTGTGGTTAAGGGAAGTTTTTTCTATGACGTACCTGGTACGTCCTCTGTCATTAAGGGGTTAAGGTAAGGATAGTTTTTTAAGGTACGGTTAGGTTTTTTAATTTTGAATGGTGCAGTTAGGTTTTTTTCAGGTAAAGTTATTTTAGGTTAACAGGTGGTGTTAGGTTAGTGGGGTTAGCTGGTTTAGGGGGTTTAGATGCAAGTGGGTATTTTGATGTGGGGGTTGTGGTGGTTTATGGGGTTAATAGTGTAGAGGGGTAATTTGCGATGTGGGGGTGTGGCGGTTTAGTGATTAAAAGTGTAGATGGGTATTTTGCGATGTGAGGGTGTGGTGGTTTAGGGTTAATAGAGTAGTTTAGTTCAACTGTTTCCTCCAGCCAAACTTTTTATGTGACCTTTCAGGTTGCATAAAAAGTTTGAGCGGTAAATGTGATTGCGTTTGAGCAATCACATTTACTTTCAACTTGTAATTACTGTCCGCACAAACTTATTCTAGGTAGTTTAAACAGCGTGATACTTGTAATATGGATCAGAGCATAAAGAACACTGTGATCTCACAATCACATGTATGCTCCTTGATAGAGCTCCACTCATGATCTGGCCAATAGATAGTCTATATAAAAAACTAAAAACACATATTTATATTTATTAATTTGATTTTTATTGCCTTTGATTTTTGTATTTTGGAATTATATTTCATTTAACAAGCACTTTGTCAATAAATGGCTTGGAATCACATAATTGTTTACAGACTAATGGTATCAGAGGACTAAATAAACCAACAACCAAACATGCAAAGCCGACATTAGCAATAGGAATCCATATATGCTATTAGGGTTATCGGTGGACGAGTTACTGGAAGAAAAAAGAGATGGTAAGAAAGTGAGGGAGTAGTGCAAGAGAAACGTCAGACAGGGTACAGAACAAATAGTTGATAAAGCAAGTCCCTAATGAGCTTAAAACCCCCAGTGCATCAAAATCTAGTTAAAGGCAGGCTTTGAATGGTTTGGGGTGTTTTGGATACTCCTATGGCATAGCCAGCTGTGTTTTTTTAATTTGTGAAATCAAGACATATAAACGACAGAAAAATAATTATTAATATGCTGTTGCCTTATTTAGGCCTAGATTTAGAGTTTGGCGGTAGCCGTCAAAACCAGCGTTAGAGGCTACTAACGCTGGTTTTAGGCTACCGCCGGTATTTGGAGTCAGTCAGGAAAGGGTCTAACGCTCACTTTCCAGCCGTGACTTTTCCATACCGCAGATCCCCTTACGTCATTTGCGTATCCTATCTTTTCAATGGGATCTTTCTAACTCCGGTATTTAGAGTCGTGGCTGAAGTGAGCGTTAGAAATCTAACGACAAAACTCCAGCCGCAGAAAAAAGTCAGTAGTTAAGAGCTTTCTGGGCTAACGCCGGTTTATAAAGCTCTTAACTACTGTGCTCTAAAGTACACTAACACCCATAAACTACCTATGTACCCCTAAACCGAGGTCCCCCCACATCGCCGCCACTCAATTAAATATTTTTAACCCCTAACCTACGTTATCCTTATGTACCCCTAATCTGCTGCCCCTAACACTGCCGACCCCTGTATTATATTTATTAACCCCTAACCTGCCCCCCACAACGTCGCCGCCAGCTACCTACAATAATTAACCCCTAATCTGCCGACCGCAAAGCACCGCTACTTACGTTATCCTTATGTACCCCTAATCTGCTGCCCCTAACACCACCGACCCCTATATTATATTTATTAACCCCAAATCTGCCCCCCACAACGTCGCCTCCACCTGCCTACACTTATTAACCCCTAATCTTCCGAGCGGACCGCACCGCTATTATAATAAAGTTATGAACCCCTAATCCGCCTCACTAACCCTATAATAAATAGTATTAACCCCTAATCTGCCCTCCTGTCAGGGTTACTGCTTGCTAATGATCTGTCCCTTTAAGAGCCTCCTATATCAAGCACTTCCCCCCAGCATTCATTGCTGGTTAATTGAGAAAGGATTCACAGCACAAGCGTTACACTGAGAGTTTTCCTCACTCTCCAACAGCCTCATAAATTCTTAATTGAAGAGTTACTGATAACTTCTCTTATTTTTCATTCCTACATCTAGCAGCTCTTCTACTCAATTCAACACTGGAAGATATTTCATACTATAAGGAAATCAAACTAACTCGACATCAAACCCTGAAGCATTTACAAGGTAACAGGATTCAAGCAGCTTCATACACAGCACAGCAAGTAGCGGTGACGTCATCAGCTGCAGCCGCAACCGCTCTCCCTCTGAGTACCACGCTGCTGTTCATAACAAACGGACAAGTAACAATTCCTGTGTTCTCAGGTCAGACCTAATTATTTTATTATTAATCGTTATCCTTACTTATTTTGATGAACTTTACCTGCCTAATTAAGGAATACTATATTTTAAGTTACTGCTTAATTTGAACTGTTTGCATTATCAAATGCCCTGAAAGTAATACAGTTTATGAAGTTAATAAACTGTCACTTATTGGGCAAATAGTAATACATTATATGAAGCACTGACAACGAATTCATCAAGCTTCTTTTATGTTACAAACCTACTTTTGAGGAAATTGTTGGTTCTTATTTATAAAACAAAATTAAATGCTTGTTCAAATTGCTACAAATACAGACTATTACAGAATTAACCAGCCATAAGGAAGAAAGGATTTAGTGTTTGTGTACACAGAATTATCCTATACTAAACATATACTTTCAACAGCAATTATGGAACAAGATCTTTTAAGTGATAAAGTTCAAGTCCTGTCAGACAGATTAGAAGCTTTATCAGGTTCTTTCCATGAATTACAAGTGGAAAATCAGGCTTTGAAGGCCTGCTTAAGAGAGACTCTGGCACCTAAACCTGCAAGTGCAGATTCTATCCCTGAACCTATGGTCTCCCCCCCAGAAAAATTCTCTGGTGACCGTTCAAGATTCAGAGAGTTTAAAAACTCCTGTTTGTTGCTTTTTCAATTAAAGCCACGTACTTATCCCACAGAAAGATCAAGAGTGCTCACTGTGATATCATATTTGAGGGGGGAACCTAGGGCTTGGGCTGACTCTTTTTTTGAAAATGATGATGCAATACTGGGATCTCTAGATGAATTCTTTGATCAAATGTCAGCATTATATGATGACCCTTTCAAACAGGTCACAGCTGAAAACTTACTTAGATCTTTAAAACAAAGAAAGAACCCAGTGGAGTCTTACATCACACAATTTAAAATTTCTGCCCGTGATTCGGGATGGAATGAGGTCTCCCTTAAAACTCAATATCGTTTAGGATTATCTGAGGATATAAAGGATGAGCTTTCACGCACAGGTATTCCAGATTCATTGGAAGATTTCTTTTCTCTCACTATTAACATAGATAGACGGCTTAGGGAACGCCGCTCTGAAAAGGCTAGCGGTACAAAAAGCTTTCTCTCCACACCTGTTTATCAAACTAAGGAATCACCACAACCTATGGACATAGGCTTCATAAAGGGTCCCCTCTCCTCTCAGGAAAAGACTAGGAGGAAGTTGCATAGTTTGTGCATGTATTGTGCCTGCCCTACACATGAAGTAAAGGACTGCCCAGTTCTGGCTAGGAATAAGAAGGGTAGGTTGCCTAACATCTCTGAATCCCTGTTAATGAAAACCATTAAACCATCATATTTAACTATCCCTATTATTTTACAGTGGGATCAAATCAGGATAACAACTGAAGCTATCCTGGACACCGGCTCATGTAGAAATTTTGTTGATTTTTCTTTTGTGAAACAGAATAAAATACCTCTGGTCTCTAAGAAAACTCCAGTCTCTGTGAAGGTCATTGATGGCTCTTTTTTAAAATCAGGTCCTGTCACACACCAAACTACACCATTACAGGTAATATCTTGCACACACATCACAGAAACACTCACTTTTGATGTCATATCTTCACCAATGTTTAATGTAATCCTTGGTATAAATTGGTTTTGTAAACACAAACCAACTATAAACTGGAATGACCTCAGTTTATCTTTTCCTCATCTCACTCAAAATAGTGAGACATCATCAGATTTAATTATGCTACAGGTTGAGGATAATATTTTACCCAAACAATATGCAGACTTCTCAGATGTTTTTAATAAAAAAGAAGCTGAATGTTTGCCCCCTCATAGGGATTACGATTGTCCTATTGATTTACTCCCAGGAGTTTCAATTCCCTATGGACATATCTACCCCCTTTCTAAACCAGAACTAGAACACCTTAAAAATTATATCGATGAGAACCTCCGAAAAGGTTTTATAAGACCTAGTACCTCTCCTGCAGGTGCAGGCATATTTTTTGTTACCAATAAAGATGGCACGTTAAGACCAATCATTGATTACAGGGAATTGAACAGGCGTACCAGAAAAAACAGATACCCCCTACCTTTAATCCCTGAATTAATTGAAAGATTAAGGGGGGCCTCAATTTTCACTAAATTGGATCTTCAAAGTGCCTATAATCTTATACGAATGAGAGCTGGCGACGAATGGCTCACTGCTTTTCGGACTAGATATGGGCTATTCGAATATACAGTGATGCCATTCGGTCTGTGCAATGCCCCAGCAACATTCCAATGCTTAATCAATGATCTTTTCAGAGATATTTTGGATGTATATGTTGTTGTCTATTTGGACGATATTCTAGTTTACTCACAAAATTTAGATCAACATAGAATGCATGTTAGAGAGGTTCTCACTAGGTTACGAAAAAATAACCTATACGCTAAACTAGAAAAATGTATATTTGAATCAAATAATATCTCTTTTCTGGGGTATAACATCTCTCCTGAAGGAATCAAGATGCAAGATGACAAGGTTCAGGCCATTCATAATTGGCCGACTCCTCAATGTAAGAAAGATGTTCAACGTTTCCTTGGCTTCTCAAATTATTATAGGAAATTCATTCCTGGATTTGCTGCTATTACCAAACCTCTTACTGAACTCACCAAATTGAATCATCCTTTCAGGTGGACAAGCCATACTCAACAGGTATTTGACCTTTTAAAAAATAAATTCACTACAGCACCCATTCTCCAATACCCGGATTTAGAAAAGCAATTTATCCTGGAAGTTGATGCTTCTGAGTTCGCAATAGGGGCAATCCTCTCTCAAAGGAAATCATTCAAAGAACCCTTACATCCGGTCGCATTCTTCTCTAGATTGATGCAACCAGCAGAGTTAAATTATCCAGTTGGCGAGAAAGAATTACTTGCAATAAAGTGTTCCTTCGATCACTGGAGGCACTTGCTTGAGGGTGCAACACAACCAACTGTCATATATACTGACCACAAAAATCTGCAATATCTTCAGTCTAATCGAACTCTATCCTCCAGACAATTACGCTGGAGTCTTTACTTCTCTTGTTTCCATTACATCATTACCTACAGGCCTGGTACAAAAAATGGCAAGGCTGACGCCCTCTCTAGACAAGGTCCTAAACCTATAATACCATGCATTCCTACTACTATTGTTCCTAAGGACTCTATCATTGGAGTTATAACAAGTCTAACTACAGTGATAAAAGATGCTACTGCTATTGATCCATCAGTACCTCATACAGATCTTACTTACAATTCTGATGGCTTACTCTATAAGGACGGGAAGCTATACATACCTCCAAATCTTAGATCTTCAATCTTGAAAACAGTTCATGAGTCTCCCCTTGCTGGACACATGGGAAGGGATAAAACTTTGGATTTACTTAAGAGATCTTTTTGGTGGCCTACTCTTAACCTCGATCTCAAAGAATATATTTCTAAATGTGTTATATGCGCAACCTCCAAACCTTCTAAACAACTCCCTGTGGGTCTTTTACAGCCTTTACCTGTACCTCAAGTACCCTGGGAGGCGGTATCCCTAGACTTTATCGTGGACTTACCTCTCTCTAACAAATATACCACTATAATGGTTGTCACCGATCTATTCTCAAAGATGGCACATTTCATACCGGTTACCTCCCTACCCACTTCCAAGTTCACCAGTGAATTGTTCATTCAAAACATTGTAAGACTGCATGGAATACCTAAAACCATCCTTAGTGACCGTGGAACCCAATTCACATCTAAGTTCTGGAGAAATTTGTGTGCTGCTCTGCATATAGAACAAAAACTCACCACTGCTTACCATCCTCAGACGAATGGGCAGACGGAGAGGGTGAACCAGTGGCTAGAGCAATACCTACGTTGTTTCTGCTCTCAACAACAAGATTCTTGGGCCACCTACTTGCCCCTAGCAGAATTTGCCTATAATAATATTAAGAGTTCTACAACTGGCACATCACCATTTTTTATAAATTATGGTTTACATCCAAATTTCACACTACTTCCGAAGATTGACACCCCATGTCCTCAGGTGAATGATCTGGTTAATGACATTTCTGCTAACTTTTCTTCAATTCGTGAACATATTCTTCAGGCACAGGCATCACAACGCAGGTACTACGATCTTCGCCACAGACCTAGTCCTCAATATTCCGTAGGACAACAAGTATGGCTCTCCACTAAGAACCTCAAGATACCTTATCCTTGTAGGAAACTAGGTAAACTCTTTTTGGGTCCTTACCCTATCGTCAGGGTAAATGGTCCAACAACAGTTACACTCCAACTACCATCAACTTTTAAGATACATCCAACTTTCCATGTGTCAATTATCAAACCTTGCAACCTACCCATAACAAATATTACATCAGAAGACCCAATACCTTCTGCTAATCTTGATTGCCAGTATGAGGTTCATAGCATTCTGGATTCTAGACTACGTCGTGGGAATCTTTTCTATTTGGTTCATTGGAAAGGTTTTGGCCATGAGGATGATTCCTGGGAGCCTGCCTCGAACATATCTGCTCCACGTCTGATTTCCCTCTTCCATAGACGTAACCCTGATCGTCCTAGGCCTTGAACCTCGCTGTGGTTCTTTTTGTGGGGGGCTCTGTCAGGGTTACTGCTTGCTAATGATCTGTCCCTTTAAGAGCCTCCTATATCAAGCACTTCCCCCCAGCATTCATTGCTGGTTAATTGAGAAAGGATTCACAGCACAAGCGTTACACTGAGAGTTTTCCTCACTCTCCAACAGCCTCATAAATTCTTAATTGAAGAGTTACTGATAACTTCTCTTATTTTTCATTCCTACATCTAGCAGCTCTTCTACTCAATTCAACACTGGAAGATATTTCATACTATAAGGAAATCAAACTAACTCGACATCAAACCCTGAAGCATTTACAAGGTAACAGGATTCAAGCAGCTTCATACACAGCACAGCAAGTAGCGGTGACGTCATCAGCTGCAGCCGCAACCGCTCTCCCTCTGAGTACCACGCTGCTGTTCATAACAAATGGACAAGTAACAATTCCTGTGTTCTCAGGTCAGACCTAATTATTTTATTATTAATCGTTATCCTTACTTATTTTGATGAACTTTACCTGCCTAATTAAGGAATACTATATTTTAAGTTACTGCTTAATTTGAACTGTTTGCATTATCAAATGCCCTGAAAGTAATACAGTTTATGAAGTTAATAAACTGTCACTTATTGGGCAAATAGTAATACATTATATGAAGCACTGACAACGAATTCATCAAGCTTCTTTTATGTTACAAACCTACTTTTGAGGAAATTGTTGGTTCTTATTTATAAAACAAAATTAAATGCTTGTTCAAATTGCTACAAATACAGACTATTACACCTCCCTAACATCGCCGACACCTAACTTCAAACATTAACCCCTAATCTGCCGACTGGAGCTCACCGCTATTCTAATAAATGTATTAACCCCTAAAGCTAAGTCTAACCCTAACACTAACACCCCCCTAAGTTAAATATAATTTAAATCTAACGAAATTAATTAACTCTTATTAAATAAATTATTCCTATTTAAAGCTAAATACTTACCTGTAAAATAAATCCTAATATAGCTACAATATAAATTATATTTATATTATAGCTATTTTAGGATTTATATTTATTTTACAGGTAACTTTGTATTTATTTTAACCAGGTACAATAGCTATTAAATAGTTAAGAACTATTTAATAACTAAAATAGTTAAAATAATTACAAAATTACCTGTAAAATAATTCCTAACCTAAGTTACAATTAAACCTAACACTACACTATCAATAAATAAATTAAATAAACTACCTACAATTATCTACAATTAAACCTAACACTACACTATCAATAAATTAATTAAATACAATATCTACCAATAACTACAATGAAATAACTAACTAAAGTACAAAAAATAAAAAAGAACTAAGTTACAAAAAATAAAAAAATATTTACAAACATCAGAAAAATATTACAACAATTTTAAACTAATTATACCTACTCTAAGCCCCCTAATAAAATAACAAAGACCCCCAAAATAAAAAAATGCCCTACCCTATTCTAAATTACAAAAGTTCAAAGCTCTTTTACCTTACCAGCCCTGAACAGGGCCCTTTGCGGGGCATGCCCCAAAGAATTCAGCTCTTTTGCCTGTAAAAAAACCCACATACAATACCCCCCCCCAACATTGCAACCCACCACCCACATACCCCTAATCTAACCCAAACCCCCCTTAAATAAACCTAACACTAAGCCCCTGAAGATCTTCCTACCTTATCTTCACCATACCAGGTTCACCGATCGATCCAGAAGAGCTCCTCCGATGTCTTGATCCAAGCCCAAGCGGGGGGCTGAAGATGTCCATGATCCGGCTGAAGTCTTCATCCAAGCGGGAGCTGAAGAGGTCCATGATCCGGCTGAAGTCTTCTATCAACGGCATCTTCAATCTTCTTTCTTCCGGATCCATCTTGCAGACCTACGACGCGGAACATCCTGCTGGCCCGACGGACTACCGACGAATGAAGGCTCCTTTAAGGGACGTCATCCAAGATGGCGTCCCTCGAATTCCGATTGGCTGATAGGATTCTATCAGCCAATCGGAATTAAGGTAGGAATATTCTGATTGAATCAAGTTCAATCCGATTGGCCGATCCGATCAGCCAATCAGATTGAGCTCGCATTCTATTGGCTGATCGGAACAGCCAATAGAATGCGAGCTCAATCTGATTGGCTGATCGGATCAGCCAATCGGATTGAACTTGATTCTGATTGGCTGATTCCATCAGCCAATCAGAATATTCCTACCTTAATTCCGATTGGCTGATAGAATCCTATCAGCCAATCGGAATTCGAGGGACGCCATCTTGGATGACGTCCCTTAAAGGAGCCTTCATTCGTCGGTAGTCCGTCGGGCCAGCAGGATGTTCCGCGTCGGAGGTCTGCAAGATGGATCCAGAAGAAAGAAGATTGAAGATGCCGTTGATAGAAGACTTCAGCCGGATCATGGACCTCTTCAGCTCCCGCTTGGATGAAGACTTCAGCCGGATCATGGACATCTTCAGCCCCCCGCTTGGGCTTGGATCAAGACATCGGAGGAGCTCTTCTGGATCGATCGGTGAACCTGGTATGGTGAAGATAAGGTAGGAAGATCTTCAGGGGCTTAGTGTTAGGTTTATTTAAGGGGGGTTTGGGTTAGATTAGGGGTATGTGGGTGGTGGGTTGTAATGTTGGGGGGGTATTGTATGTGTTTTTTTTACAGGCAAAAGAGCTGAATTCTTTGGGGCATGCCCCGCAAAGGGCCCTGTTCAGGGCTGGTAAGGTAAAAGAGCTTTGAACTTTAGTAATTCAGAATAGGGTAGGGCATTTTTTTATTTTGGGGGTCTTTGTTATTTTATTAGGGGGCTTAGAGTAGGTGTAATTAGTTTAAAATTGTTGTAATATTTTTCTGATGTTTGTAAATATTTTTTTATTTTTTGTAACTTAGTTCTTTTTTATTTTTTGTACTTTAGTTAGTTTATTTCATTGTATTTATTTGTAGATATTGTATTTAATTAATTTATTGATAGTGTAGTGTTAGGTTTAATTGTAGATAATTGTAGGTAGTTTATTTAATTTATTTATTGATAGTGTAGTGTTAGGTTTAATTGTAACTTAGGTTAGGAATTATTTTACAGGTAATTTTGTAATTATTTTAACTATTTTAGCTATTAAATAGTTCTTAACTATTTAATAGCTATTGTACCTGGTTAAAATAAATACAAAGTTACCTGTAAAATAAATATAAATCCTAAAATAGCTATAATATAATTATAATTTATATTGTAGCTATATTAGGATTTATTTTACAGGTAAGTATTTAGCTTTAAATAGGAATAATTTATTTAATAAGAGTTAATTAATTTCATTAGATTTAAATTATATTTAATTTAGGGGGGTGTTAGTGTTAGGGTTAGACTTAGCTTTAGGGGTTAATACATTTATTAGAATAGCGGTGAGCTCCAGTCGGCAGATTAGGGGTTAATGTTTGAAGTTAGGTGTCGGCGATGTTAGGGAGGGCAGATTAGGGGTTAATACTATTTATTATAGGGTTAGTGAGGCGGATTAGGGGTTAATAACTTTATTATAATAGCGGTCCGCTCGGCAGATTAGGGGTTAATAAGTGTAGGCAGGTGGAGGCGACGTTGTGGGGAGCAGATTTGGGGTTAATAAATATAATATAGGGGTCGGCGGTGTTAGGGGCAGCAGATTAGGGGTACATAGGGATAATGTAAGTAGCGGCGGTTTACGGAGCGGCAGATTAGGGGTTAATAATAATATGCAGGGGTCAGCAATAGCGGGGGCGGCAGAATAGGGGTTAATAAGTGTAAGGTTAGGGGTGTTTAGACTCGGGGTACATGTTAGAGTGTTAGGTGCAGACGTAGGAAGTGTTTCCCCATAGGAAACAATGGGGCTGCGTTAGGAGCTGAACGCGGCTTTTTTGCAGGTGTTAGGTTTTTTTTCAGCTCAAACAGCCCCATTGTTTCCTATGGGGGAATCGTGCACGAGCACGTTTTTGAAGCTGGCCGTGTCCGTAAGCAACTCTGGTATCGAGAGTTGCAGTGGCGTTAAATATGCCTGTACGCTCCCTTTTTGGAGCCTAACGCAGCCATTCTGTGAACTCTCAATACCAGAGGTATTTAAAAGGTGCGGCCAGAAAAAAGCCAGCGTTAGCTACGCGGGTCGTTACCATCAAAACTCTAAATCTAGGCCTTAGAGATTAACATTTTCAAATCATGTTAATGATGTTCTATAAAAGAGTTAACACACTACTAGGAGGCTCAGTCTAACTTGTTCATAATGCAGTTAAATCCATATTTGTTCCATTAAAGTGACACACTACTTGGGGCTCAAATGTATTTTTTACCTTAATTTACAGATTGAATTTATTCCTTTAACAATTATCTTTACCCCCAAATTTATGATTAGAGTACCAAAATGAAGAAATATTAAGATCTATTCTGACCTTTCCAATTTTCTTTTTTGATATCAGAAAAATGGGAAAACCCTTTTTTTTGTTAAAAAAAGAATCACAATCTATCCAAATCAAAAACAGCCGAGCTTAATAACTGCCATAAGATTTGATCTCTATTTTCCCATTTTTAACACCTTGAACGACTGATAATGTCCATCAATCAACAAACATCAGAACCAATACACCAAACAACAGGAGAAACCTAAAATGATAAATTCATGCTCCTTTTACCTTACATCACAACTTTATTTACTCTACAGCCAATCAGTAACATTAACAACATGACCAACATGGCCCCTGTCAGTGAGTGCTTTCTTTTATAGTGAGTTAACGGGGTTACTCGAGTCCATGTTTGTGTGTATGTTTGTTTTCTTTAATTGGATAGAGTGGTGTTTTTTTTTTATTACAATAAGTTTTTAATGTAATTTTTTTTTTAAATATATTTTTTTATTGAACTGAAAAATGCGTTCACAAAATAAACATATCAGACAATTAACAATTTTTATCAGTTACAAAAAGGTTAACAGAAAGAAGAGAGATTAATCCTACAACTTCACATCACAGTCCGATATGGCAAGACAGACTTAAGCACCTCATTTTACTTTTTTTTAAAAAAAAGATCACAGTGACCTCCATATACAGCAGATCCAGTCAAGGGATCAAGGTCTTTATGTAAGAATTAGGGGCACTTTATGTAAACTAATGAACAATTAGGTAAGCAGCTGTTGTAGAAAAAGGAAAATCTTTCGATTCAGAGTATATAAACAATTTAACCAAATACAAATAAAATAACAGGGTGAACGTTCCTGAATATGCGGTAGTATTTTGTTTATAGTTTATAAACATTTAGATGGGTAGTGCATAAACGCAAGAAAATTTACCTAGTGTAGGGTCCGAAGAGCATCTTCATGAACGATCAAGTGACAAAAGGAAAAAAAAGGGGGGGTGGAGGGGAAAAGGAGGTGGTAAGGAGAGCTAAAGGTGGAGGCAGATGCCCTTTATTAGAGAATCTCCTTCTTAACCCAGGTTACATATGTATGCTAGTAGTGTTTCAGTGTCTAATGCCGTATTGTGGGTTATTTCTCTGGAACTGATCCCATGGGCACCAGACCGAATAGTAAAAATCAGAGCATCCTTCAGCTCTCAATGAGTATTCTTCCATTCTCTGCAAATAAACTAGGATATCTCAAACCAGAATCAAAGTCAAAGGGGAGTCTCTAGCCCATTGCCTAGCTATTGCTAATTTTGCGGCTAGGAGGATGATGACACCCAGGGTTCTAGGGGGTTTCGGAAGTGTGTGGAGCCCTAGGTGAAAGAGCGCAATATCTCCAGTTAGTTGTTGTACCAAGTGTAAGCGGTGTAGCAGGTCCGCAACCGAGGCCCAAAAGGCATTCAATTTAGGGCAACTCCACCAGATATGGAGGTGAGTACCTCTCTGCCTACACCCCCTCCAACAGTCTGCAGATCTAAGGGGAAATACCCTGTGTAACCTAGTCGGGACCCAATGCCATCGCAGTAGTAGTTTAATATATAATTTAAAAAGGTTTGAGTAGAGAGCTGCTAGCTTCACGTCTCGAAGGCTCATTGCCAAACTGCATCCCGATGGCACCACCCCCAGGTCTCTCCCAGTCCTTCACGGCACCCGGTTTAACAAATTGGGGGGAATCAAGAAGACGCTTGTAGTGAAAGGACAGTGATCCCTTAACTGGTCTACTAGCTATCCAACGTCTCTCCCACTGTGTGAGGGCCCGGGTTCCCGATTTGGGGAATCCCCAAGAGAGAAGTAATGAGGTCAATCTAAGATATTCAAATTGTAAGTCCTTAGGAAAGTCCTCAGTTGGGAAGTTTTCTGGTGGTAGCATAAGAAAATCACCCCTATAAAAGGTCTGAAATCTGTTTAATCTTTAGGTTTTCCCAACGTTTAGGTCTCGAATCAGGGAGGAACTGCAGTATGGCCTTCATTGAGTGAATAGGCGAAGGGTGGGGAGCTATCGATTTGTGTGACGCTACTTCAGAGAAAATATTCAGAATTCTCCTAGTGTTATCCGAACCTTGGTGTCCAGGAGTAAATCCCACCTGATCCGGGTGAACCAGGCATGAGAGGACTCAATTAAGCCTTGTTGCTAATATTTTAGCATATATTGTCACATCCCCATTTATGAGGGAGATAGGGCGGTAGCTTTCACAAAGGGTAGGGTCTTTTCCCGGCTTAGGGATCGTAACAATAGAAGCCTCAAGAAATTCCTTAGGGAATCTTCCCGAGTCTGCAGTTGCATTAAAGACCCTATTTAGGAGAAGGGCAAGAACAGTTACAAACTTCTTGTAAAAGAGGGCTCCATACCCATCTGGGCCTGGGGCTTTGTGGAGCTTAAGTCCTTTAATAGTAGAGCTAACTTCTTCAATGGTAATAGTCACAGAGATGGAGTCTATATGGCTTTCAGGAACATGTGGCAAGTGCAGATTAGCCAAAAAGTCAATAATTTCGTTTTTAGAAGCGTATTGAGAGCGGTTGTGGTCTGAGATGTGATATAGTTCACTATAATATTCAACAAATGCTTCACCTATGTCATTCGGAGAGTAAACTCTGTGCTTACCCTTCCTTATGTATGCTATCTTATTTAAGAGGGACCGCTGTGCTAGCAGCCTATCGGCCTTATCTCCTTTATGATAATATTTCTGCTTTAGTAGGGAGAGGTTTCTTTGTACCTTTCCTAATTCGAGCTGTTCTATTTGTTTTTTAACTATTTGTAGCCTCTTAACTAGAGCGCCATCTTCAGTTGGTTTCTTAAATTAGTATAGTCACAATACAGTTGGGCTAGGGAAGCCCCCCAGATCTTCTATCTTGACCAACCCGCCGAATAAATAAGCTCTCTCATATAGGCTTTAAACGCAGCCCACAGAGTCAGGGCAGAGACATTATCCACGTCATTTATACGCAAAAAAATCCTCTATTTCCCTTGCCCAAGTGGGAATATGGGGGTCAGAGAGTGTATAATCAGGCAACTTCCAGGAGCGTGTAGCACCACCTGAACGCGAGAGGGCAACCTCCAAGATAACAGCGTCATGATCAGACCAAACACAAGGCATAATCGTCGCTCCCCTCACCTCTTCCAAAGACCAAGAGTAGCAAAAAAAGTAATCTAGTCTCGAGAAGGACTGGGAAGAAGCTGAGTAGTAAGTGTAATCAGTGTCATCGGGATGCAGGGCTCTCCAGACATCTTGCAGAGTGTATTGGGATATTACGTTTCTAAAGTGTTTTGAGTAATGCTCCTCTCCCTGTGAAGGAAAATTTTTGTTTCGCGATTTTTTATCTCTGTTAGGGTCCCAAACCAGGTTACAGTCACCTCCAATAAATACATGACCCTGTTTGAGCCTATCCACCTTGTTTAAGAGTTTCTGAAGGAGAATATAATGCTACTAAGGTACATAGAACATTGTCTATAAGGGCAATAATAATGACAGAATATCCTGCTGGGTCAACGTCTACATGGATGGGGTCATATGAGAGGTGTCTGCTTATTAATACTGAAACGCCCCTATACTTTTTATGGAAAGTCGATGATATACATATGGGGTAATCCCTAGGTTTAAACATGGTTGCCCTAGCCTCAACCCAATGGGTTTCCTGGAGGAATACCACTCCTAGCTGGTGTGCAGTGAGGAATCGAAGAAGTAGACTCCGTTTAGTGGGGGAATTAAGTCCCCTCACATTAAGTGTGCAGATTTTCATTCTAGTATAAGAATGGGGGAAGGGGGAAGGGGCAAGGAGGGAAAAGGGAAGGAGGGGAGGAAATGGGGGTGAAGAAGAAAGAAAAAAAAAATGGGAGGGTAGAACACTAGGATAGCCCTTCGGACTGGGCAGAGACTACGCAACTCTGCCAAAAAAATGTGATGCGGAGGATAACAGGTTATCCCTCACCGCACAAAAAGTGAGGGGTAGGAGAAAGCGGGGGCGAGCTTAAAGCATCGGTCCCCTCCGCTGCCGGTGTGCTAGAAAAATAAACATTTAAATAACTGACAAACTGTGATCAACATTAAACAGTGCATTAATACAGCAGACAAACTTTTGGCATAGATTTCAAATGTGGCTAAGACAAAATTAATACTAAAATGTATGAGTAAGCAAAGTATCTTGTTGTAGTCAGGTATGGGCACATTACGGTCTGTTAGTTGAAGACTCAAATGGTAGTTATCAGAAGTTATGGTGCATAGGTAAATGTCTTGTGCAGGTCGTGTACTCTCGTCTAGAAATTAAAAAGTAAGAATAGCACCTGTCATCATAAAGTCAGTCACTGTAAGTAGTGTAGTAGACTATTGGTAGTGGCCTATTGTACAATAAACATTTAAATAACTGACAAACTGTGACCAACATTAATCAGTGCATTAATACAGTAGACAAACTTTTGATATAGATTTCAAACGTGGCTAAGACAAGATTAATACCAACATATATGAGTAAGCAAAGCATCTTGTTGTAGTCAGGTGTGGGGCACATTACGGTCTGGTAGTTGAAGACTCAGATGATAGTTATCAGAAGTTACGGTGCATGGGTAAATGTCTTGTGCAGGTCATGTACTCTCGGCTATAAATCAAAAAGTAGAAATAGCACCTGTCACCATAAAGTCAGTCACAGTAAATAGTGTAGTAGGCTAGAAGACTTCTGGGAAACATTACAGACCAGAGTAAAGTGATTGTCTAGTTTCAAAATCGACATTTCTTAACCAATATGCGATTAGTAGGACGTATAGACTAGAGAGTTTGGTATTAAAACTAGCACTACACCCATCTCCGTAAAACAACTATTACTACTGGGGATCTAATATGAGTCTCAATATAACCAAGACGTATCATCTTAGAGGTATGAGAAGTAGCCTAATAATAGGACAGTTATGGGTCCAAATACTATTTTCGGGGCGGTGGTAAAAAGCTTAAAGCCCATCACTTCCACTGTGTCCTAAATGTTAACAGCCATTATGATAGTTATACTAGGGGTATTTGACATTAGAAGGAAAACATGATATCCAGATAAATAGTTAGGACATACTAATTAGTGGGAGAAATTCTTAGATGCTTAAATTATAGTAAATTGAATTAAATGAATTTAAATTAAATTAAACCGGATTGAATTAAATCAAATTAAATTAAGCTAAATTAAATGAAATTAGATGAAATTAGGGGACAATAATCAGGATATATGAAATAAGAGGACCAAAAGTCGCATCAGAAAAATATGGTATTAACAGAACATACACTGAGAAAGACAAGGCAAATAGAAAAACATCAACATGAGTCCATAGTAGATAACAAAACAAATGTCTCTGTTATACGTTGCCATCCTTCAACTGGGGAGGAATCGGTATAAGAATATAACCACTGGTGAGTAAGGAGAAGCCAGCTTAGCAGTCACACAAGGACCCACACTGGGTGCCTTCAGGAAAATCCTGGGTTGAAGGAGTTGAACTAGCAATGTCAGCGAACAGGATCCTGTCTTACAGGGTTCCAATCTTAGGCTCCAGCCCTCAAAGGGGTACCTGGGCGTGAGGGCCTGTTTGGTACTTCTTCATCCCCCATCGGTAGATTCCATCCTCTCAGCAAATCCTGAGCTTGTCTAGGAGAGAGAGCAGTATGTTGCGTTCCATCTTTGGTAATTATTAGCCTGGTGGAAAAAAACCCTGGTAGTGGATCTGGTGAAGTCTCAGCACTTTAGTGATTTCCTGAAAAGATCTCCGTTGCTGGAGCATATGTGATGATAGATCTGGGTAAAGTGATACATCTTTAAATTGATCTGAAAGGTGAGGTTGCCTCACAGTTGCTCGTAGGATCTTATCTTTATAGGTATAGTAATGTAATCGAGCAATTGTGTCCCGAGGTTTATCCATGGGGAGATTCTTAGGTCTAGCCGTTCTGTGAATGCGATCAATTCTAGCATCCTCTCCTCCTGGATACCCCAGGATAGCTTGGAACAAGGCCTGAGCATATTTTCCAGATCTTGGGGGCCAACAGATTCAGGGATACCTCTAATCCTCACATTATTCCACCGAGAGCGGTCCTCGAGATCTGCTAGTTTTGCTTCCAGTGAGGATACCTGGTCAGATAAGTTTTGTGTGTAGCTTACCCAATTGGTGTGGTCCACCAAAAGGTCCTCTTGTTTTCTTTCAATGATATCTGTGCGTTCATTGACACTGTTAATGTCCTTGCGCAGTTCATCGAAAGACTTCTCCAGTTTATCAAATCTTTTATCAAAGGACTGACTTTGCCTATCTAACAAGTGCTTCATAGAATCTACTGTGAGTATGTCACTCTGTGAACGTGAAGGTGGAGAATATCTTGAGGTGGGCCTCTCTTCTGATGGAGCAGGAGAAAGTGATCGTTCATCATCTGAAAAACCAAGATGAGAATCTCTGATAGGTGGGAAATGATCCCTGACCATGTGTTTTGAAGGTTGGTTTGATTTCTGTTTCCTTTTTGCTTGTTGCAACATTTTGTAGCTTTGAGCAATATTCAGGACTCCACAGACTGTATTCAGGAATACCCGTGAATATTAGTGGGAACACTCCAAGGATGATCACAGTTAGATCACACCGGCAGGGAGAAGGGCCTGGGCCTGTTAACCCACCATGACTTGGCTAGTTAAAAAGACTTGAAATAAGGACTATGTATATTTAAGGCCTACAGAGCATATAAGGATCTCAGCAGTTAAGTCAGTTGCCGCTCCAATTCGTGCAATAAATTAATGCTGTATGTAGGTGTCCTCAAGTTAAGGAGTGTATTCAGCAAGTTCTCATGTTCGTAGCACGTCACAAATCAAAATGTCCCACACGATTTCCCCTAAGGGCTAAAACTCAGTGGTAAGGAGCAGCTTGCAGGTTAGCTTAGCTTAACCATACAGGTATAATGAAATTAATATGAATCTGTAAGGTCTCCCAGGGGTTTTATGCAATAGCATATCTTTTCACATCTGTCCTGTCACAGTCCCCTATAAGTACTCAGGCCGCACTGCAAGGGTGCGTTATCTATAGACAATGAAGTGGTCCTCAATAGCCCATGAGGTGGAGTGAAGCGTTATTTGGTTACCGCTAATCAAATATATGACTTCAGCAGGGTCTCTTACATAAGTCTGGGCAATTACAGTTTAGGGAAATCAAAGGACTTAGTTGGTTGTAGTTGTCAGGGAAGTTCAATAGTTATAGTCCTTTAAGTGGCTGACCCTGGATAAGTGTCGTTCCCTACTGCAGGCCCTATGTTGAAATAAGATGAATGGCACAGTGAAATAAAGCAGCTGAAACCAATAAATAGACCCCAGCAGGGCAGTATGGTAAGAAAGGATCTGTGTAAGTCTCACTGAGCTGCTTATATCAGCCCTATTGGTAACTTCTGAAATCAGGGAACAGCAGGAGGCCTTATTAAAATGTGTTTATGTACTGTGATTGAGGCAGAGGTACAGGCAAGCCAGAAAGAACAAATGGATGCAGGCACTACTTGGTTAGGCAAAAAAAAATGTATAAAACATACCTTTATTATTACTATTAAAATAACAGTAGTGTATCCCAAACAGAGGACAGACAAAGACAGTGGCAGCCTGACGCGTTTCGCACCCCCTAGTGGCGCTTCCTCATAGACCAGTACAGTACAGGGCAAGCCAGCCTGGGGTAAAATCTACAGGGTATGCGTGGGCCCTTTTAACACTGCGTGCGCTAATGGCAGGAACTGTGCACTTACTTGGGCCACGTGGTAGTAGCTTATTTTCCTCAAATCATCCTCAATGTAGGTTTTCCTGTTGTTCCTAACAAATGTCTGCTCTGTGGAAAGGAGAAGATATTCTGTCAAGGATAGTGCCTCTATTTTTGCTGACAGTTGTTCAGCTAGTACCGCTTCTGAGACCACAATCGTTCTGGCACTATTGCAGACCACTGCTAATTAGTTGGTTGAAGCCTGCTCCCTGGAACTCCCCTTTCACAGGTCACATGACCCCTAGATCTATCTTGCCAGTTTTTCTTGATTACTTCCCTTTAAATGAGATTTCATCTTTTGGATTGAATTAAACATGAGACTACTAGCACTCTGTGTATGATGTTACTTGAAATGTTTAGACACTAGATTGTCCATCTTTCTCTTTTATGTATTCAAAATGTGTTCACTTATTCTATCCCTAAAAAGTCCTGTTGTTTCTCCTACATGTTTTTTCTTATAGGAGCACTCAAATAGATAGATCATTTCATATCCGTACATCTGATAGTGTCTTTTACAAAATATTCTTCCTTTGTTGCATTACATAATGTGTTTTATCTTATGCCATATTTACAGGCTGTACATATTTACATGGAATATATATATATATATATATATATATATATATACAGTATATATTTTAATTATATATATCTAATTGGACCTCTCTAACTTTAATTGAAATGTCATATTCTTCATAAAATTATTATTATTTTTTTCTCTGTGAAGTAGTACAGTTTTTTCAGTACAGTAGATGTTCATGTTGCATTGAACAAAATAGATATACAGGCAATAGTTATTGAAAGTGTCATGATCCGGTGTACATGCGCTCAGGACACAGACCCTCGGGGCAGTGGTAGGGATTTGAAGACACCGACCCCTGACCCGGGGAAGAGTATCCTGGACGTGGATAGATGATATTCTGTGATTCATAGTTGCTATAAGTTATTGTAGAATAAATGGAGAGTGCAACATTTGTATACAATATATTCTGAGTTCACTGTGACTTATAGTTAGTTAATAGAAGTAACTGTAGGATTCAATGAGAGAAAAATATAGCAAAGTGGAATGTTCAGGCTTCAGAGTAATCTGGTAAAAGATTCACACTTAGATGCAAACTAAGGATTGTTGCAGGTTCACAGTACATAATATTATATAAAGCTGTATGTCAGAGTTAAAGCACAGCTGCACAGGTACTTAGACAAGCTGCAAGTTTAGGCTCTAATTACTGTTTGTGCATTTAGATGCAAACTTGGTTTGTTGCAGGTTCACAGTATATAATATTATAAAGAGCTGTATGTCAGTAATTAGCAGAGCAGCACAGGTGAAAGTTAAGTTTAAGGCATCAATTACTGTTTGAACATATATTGGAGAATCACAGGAAAGCTTTTAATTGAACACATAGATGCAGAGTTCAGAATATGTTAACATATTTGCAGCAGGATATTTCAGCAATGACAACTTGTAGCAGAGAGATAGTTATAAAGTTCTGAGTAGGATGCTGTTGTAATTAGAGAGTGATGATAACCAAAAGTATGCTTGATTTATAATAACGTTCTGAATTTGTTAAGTAGCAGTGTCCAGGAAACAGAAAATTGAATTATTTGAATACTTGCGATTTGATGATTTTAGGCATTGGAATAGAAAATGCTGTAGGTTGAAATAGTTGGTAAATTCATACAGGAAACAGTCACAGACCTCTGTTGTTCAGGATCACAACTTCAATGTTAATGCAAGGCACATTAGACCTGAGAAGGCTTAAAAAGAGGCTGAGGTAATCAGGTGCATGAATGATTAATCAGGCAGGCAGGCAAGCTGAATGTGAATACTGCCCAAATGCAGCAGTCAGAGAAGGATTTCTTAAAGGGATAGTGACATTAGGCTGAGATATGTTACAGATTCCCCTCCTTAAAGGCGATCTCCGGGCGCCCAATACAATCCAAAAGGAGAGAGAACAAAATTGATATGGAGAATCGGTAGTAGGTGTATGGAGGTAGTGAGTCCAATCGGAAATCAAGAAAGGAGGGTTGGAGATCTCTTGAAAAAGTTGAATGACGAAGTAAAGGCCATGTAATTCAGGTATCAAAAGATCTTGACAATGATGAGAGCAAAACTTGAAGTCAACTTTTTTGTAGTCATCGTGAGAATGCATGAACGTAACATACAATGAGCTTCCTACCACAGAATCATCCTGAGGGTAGACAGGTGGATGTTCTTCATGATAGATTACCATGTACATAGCCTATGAAAAGGCAGCCAGTCCTAGAGATATGAATAGGCTTTCCTCAGCTTCAGAAATAGAGATGCAGCATTCTGGATTGATAACCAGATTAACCACCTTTGGGTCAGAGATTTGAGTATCCTCAGAATTAACCTCTTGGCTGAGGATTAGATATACTCCAAAAGAAAAAGCTATAGCCACTTCTAACGCAATAGCAGGGCTTTCTTCAAAATAGGAGATAGGAGTGTAGAGTGCAAGATTTGTCCAGTTCTTGCCATCTTCTAATTCAAAATGAAATGTCTCCTTACTGGATTCAGAATCAAAAGTGTTCTCACTAAGAATAGGTATAAGAATGTCCACACCAGGGCAAGGTTCAGGAATACCCTCATCTGGGCAAGGTTCAGTCATATCCTCAGTAGGATCAGGTGAAGGAATGCCCATGCCAGGGCAATGTTCAGAAGTACCCACATCTGGGCAAGGTTCAGGAATATCCTCAGTAGGATCGGGTGAAGAAATGCCCATGCCAGGGCAATGTTCAGAAGTACCCACATCTGGGCAAGGTTCAGGAATATCCTCAGTAGGATCGGGTGAAGAAATGCCCATGCCAGGGCAATGTTCAGAAGTACCCACATCTGGGCAAGGTTCAGGAATATCCTCAGTAGGATCAGGTGAAGGAATGCCCATGCCAGGGCAATGTTCAGAAGTACCCACATCTGGGCAAGGTTCAACTATAGAGAAAGAAAAAGAACCCACTTTAGAGCCAGGAACCATACTCTCTTCTGAGCAGAGGGCAAGGCTTTCTTCAGGGTTCATAAACGACGAATTAAAAAGACCCACTTTAGAGCCAAGAACCATACTCGCTTCTGAGTAGAGGGCATGGCTATCTTCAGGATCAAGTATTATTACACCCATTTCTGGGTTAAACAAAGGAATACCCATACCAGGGTCAAAAACAGGAGAGTCCACCTTGATGTCAGGTTTAGTAGTATAATCATGGAAAACAGGAACAGGAATGGGCACAGGGGAATCTTCTTGAAGAACTTTTGTACAAGTTTCAGGTTCAAGAATGTCCACTTGCGAACTTGGTTCAAAGTTTTCCTCACAGGATTGAGTATCAGGAAGTCCTGTACAGGAAATTGATGTAGTGGAAAATGTAGGTTGATGCAAAGTATCTCCCAAGGGAAACAATTTCTTAGATGCAATAACAGAAGAATTTTGAGAAGGTGAAGTGTACTGAAATATGCCACACTCAGGTAGATGCGGAGGAATTGTGACACAAGATTCTGACTGAGAACTTATTTGGAGTTCAGCAGGTATGCTTATTTGAGTTTGAATATCAGAGCTAAATTCTCCAGGGATTATCTCTGGTAAACTGAAAGGTTGTATATCTGGAACAGAATTATCTTTTGCTTCTAGCACAGGGTTTACAGGTATTGAGGCAGCATGAGAGGGATGCAAGAAATCAATAGTTGGAAACAGTTTTTGTAGTTGTTGTAGAGTCTGAGAAGAGATACCATTAGATGCTTTAAGAAGAGACTGATAGTGACTATAGACATCATCCAGCTCGGTGTCGACAGTGTCAGGAGGCAAGAGAGGGTCTGGTACAACAGAATCTAAAACAGGGGAATCAGGCTGAGTTTCCTCTTTGCACTTCTGATTTTCTGTGGGCAGAAGGATTTTCTTCTTCTTCTTCTTCTTTTTCTTAGAGAGCTTAGATTTCTTCCCAGTATGAGGCTTCTTAGGTTGCTGCCATTGTGGCTTGTAGTAAGGTTGAGAACAGAAATCCTCTTCATCACTGGATGCATAATTCTGATGTGATAAATCAGCATAGTAGTTGAGAGGACCTTTACTCCTAACAGCAGTCTGTAAACCAGATGTCCTTTCTTCCAGCTCTGAATCTGTCCAATCTAACAAATCCATGGTAATATCAGAAATAGGAAGATCAGTATTTCCATGAGAGGTTTCATGATGGGAGCTGTCTGTATCATCCATGTTGTAAATATAACAACCAAGGATGTCATTATAGCAAATAGGTTGAGGTCTTGTCTGAGTTTGTGGCAAATTAAAGTTGCGCTCATACCAGTCTAATGCCAATTCAGCTGGATCTGTGAAGTCATCCTCCTTGTTGACATATACAGACTCAGAATCAGTATCATCAGGATAGGAATCACAAACAGGAGGAGTAGATGGTATTCTGGAACAGTAGTCCTGTCTCTTTAAATCTTTAAAGGTCTGATTTTTTTCTGCTGAATCTATGAATGCATCCTCTTCAGTTACATAGTCAGACTCAGAATCAGTTTCACCAAAATGGAAACCACGAACATGAGGAACAGATGAAATTCTAGAAAAGTGGTTCTGTCTCTTTAAATCTTTAAAGATCTGAATTTTTTCTGCTGAATCGATGGATGCATTCTCTTCATTTTCATAGTCAGATTCAGAATCAGTTTCACCAAAATGGTAATCACGAACATGAGGAACAGATGACATTTTAGAAAAGTGGTTCTGTCTCTTTAAATCTTTGAAAGCCTGAATTTTTTCTGCTGAAGCTAAGGTTAAATCCTCTTCATTTTCATAGTCAGATTCAGGATCAGTTTCACCAAAATGGTAACCACGAACATGAGTAGAGGATTGTCTAGAATGGGAGTACTGTGTCTTTAAATTTTTTAAAGTTTGAAAATCTTCTGTTTTTCCTTTAGGGATTGCTTGGGTCTGAGTTATGTTGTAATTTTTTATTTTCCTTTGAGGGTCGGTGCATCCACTACCACTGCGGATCCCTTTTTTGGGCATTAACATTCTGTCATGATCCGGTGTACATGCGCTCAGGACACAGACCCTCGGGGCAGTGGTAGGGATTTGAAGACACCGACCCCTGACCCGGGGAAGAGTATCCTGGACGTGGATAGATGATATTCTGTGATTCATAGTTGCTAGAAGTTATTGTAGAATAAATGGAGAGTGCAACATTTGTATACAATATATTCTGAGTTCACTGTGACTTATAGTTAGTTAATAGAAGTAACTGCAGGATTCAATGAGAGAAAAATATAGCAAAGTGGAATGTTCAGGCTTCAGAGTAATCTGGTAAAAGATTGACACTTAGATGCAAACTAAGGATTGTTGCAGGTTCACAGTACATAATATTATATAAAGCTGTATGTCAGAGTTAAAGCACAGCTGCACAGGTACTTAGACAAGCTGCAAGTTTAGGCTTTAATTACTGTTTGTGCATTTAGATGCAAACTTGGTTTGTTGCAGGTTCACAGTATATAATATTATAAAGAGCTGTATGTCAGTAATTAGCAGAGCAGCACAGGTGAAAGTTAAGTTTAAGGCATCAATTACTGTTTGAACATATATTGGAGAATCACAGGAAAGCTTTTAATTGAACACATAGATGCAGAGTTCAGAATATGTTAACATATTTGCAGCAGGATATTTCAGCAATGACAACTTGTAGCAGAGAGATAGTTATAAAGTTCTGAGTAGGATGCTGTTGTAATTAGAGAGTGATGATTACCAAAAGTATGCTTGATTTATAATAAAGTTCTGAATTTGTTAAGTAGCAGTGTCCAGGAAACAGAAAATGGAATTATTTGGATACTTGCGATTTGATGATTTTAGGCATTGGAATAGAAAATGCTGTAGGTTGAAATAGTTGGTAAATTCATACAGGAAACAGTCACAGACCTCTGTTGTTCAGGATCACAACTTCAATGTTAATGCAAGGCACATTAGACCTGAGAAGGCTTAAAAAGAGGCTGAGGTAATCAGGTGCATGAATGATTAATCAGGCAGGCAGGCAAGCTGAATGTGAATACTGCCCAAATGCAGCAGTCAGAGAAGGATTTCTTAAAGGGATAGTGACATTAGGCTGAGATATGTTACAGAAAGTTACACATTTGAATCAACCATAATAGTATTTATGATTTATTTTTATTTATTTAATTTTGGTAAAGGTGATTGAAAATGGATCTATAAAGAGACCCTTATTAATACATAGTAACATAGTAGATGAGGTTGAAAGAAGACAGTAGTCCATTGAGTTCAACCTATAGAGTGTCCTACTTAATTTACAATAAAGAAGCTGCCATTAAAACCTACATTAATACAGGTTGAAATTTCACCCATTTAACATAAGCAGTCATATAACTGAATTTTGTTTTTACCCAGAAATGTATCTAAGCCATTTTTAAATGTATCTAAAGTATTGGCATTTACTGCCTCCTTGGGTAATGAGTTCCACAGTTTGATTGCTCTTACAGTGATAAAATTGTGTATGTTGCTAGAGATTAAATCTCTTGTTCTCTATTGTGACCTCGTTACAAATAATTTCCCTGGAATAAACAGAGCTTCTGCCAGCTCTGTATATGGGCATTGAATATATTCATATAAAGTAATTATTATTTTTCCACAGTAAACTGACCCAATTTGGCTAACCTCTCCTCTAAGTCTAAATCCTCCAGTTTTGTGACCTTTCTCTGATTTTTTTTTCTAATTCTACAATGTCTTTTTATAAAATTGGTCCCCAGAACTGCACTCCATATAATGAAATGATCATTAATGGCTTGTTGCCGTTTTGAAAGAATCAGCATAAAGAGTGTTGAAATTTGAGCACTCTAAAGGAAGTAGAGCTTATCTACAAAACATGTTTTCAGAACATGTATTTTAGTATTGTTGAATGCTCAGTTTTATATCTATGCATTGAGATTTTTGTTTTACCTAACAATAATAATTCCTTAACATTCAAGTCAAAATGAAACCTTTGTGATTCAGAAAGAGCACACAATTTTAAGAATTTGTTAAATGTATTTCCATTATCAAATTTTGCACAATCTTTTAATATGAATAGTTTTTGAGGCATCAGATCCTACTGCAAAGAATGTATAGGATCTATAATCTCCTAAAAGAAACACACATACAATTTTATATAGTGACTTGGAACCTCAACTGCAGAGATGGTTACAACATCAAACAGAATGTAATATGAATGAATTTTAAGCTTAGGTTGTGTAGATGAGACAATGCTTTATTGGAAAATGGAGTGAATCTCACGGTTGAGATATTAAGTCTTATCTATTTCAGAAGAGAGAGAACAGCACTCCTGAGATAGAACAAAAGCTAGAATAACTTCCATGCCTGTTCGTTTTTATTGTAACTCAGGGTGCGCGTTCTTTTAGCACACTAAGCCCTTTCACAGAGAAAAAATATCTTGTAGCATATCCGTCTGACCCTACCCAATGACAGGCCAGTGCCGAAATACCAGGCAATTCCTCTCTGAACAAGAGAAACAACAACCCCAGATGATCGTTTCGACCTTCTGTGGGCCTCATCAGTGAGGTGCAGTTGTATCTCTCTAAGGGCAAGTGTGCACGGAGTCCACATCTGGTTTCCCCATTAGTCTTAGGGAATTCCAAGAGTAATTTGCATAAATATCAGGAGAGAGAGAACATCACTCCTGAGATAGCACAAAAGCTACAATAACTTCCATGCCTGTTCATTTTTAATGTAACTCAGGGTGCGCGTTCTTTTAGCAATATTTCACAATAATTGCAGGGTCCCTCAAAGTACACTATTCCGTTCACAGGATTAACTTCCACTATGGCTGCCACATAGTATAGTAAGCGGTGCACAGCAGTGGAGTTTAGCAGAGCGGACCATTTAGAATTAACAAATGAACTTGTGCACAATATAGTTAACCTTTTCTTTAGATGGAAGGAAAAACTAGCAAGAAAGAAATCTTACGTTTGGTAGGTAGTGTGGAGCAAAACTCTGAGCCTCTGTGAGGTTGAGTAAGCTGTCTGTCGTCTGGTGAGGAAGGAGGAAGATCCAACACAGGAATTATCACAGAGGACCAGCTGCGAGACCGTTCTGTGAGAGTAGACTGAATGTGAAGGCTGCGTAAGTTAGAGTGTGACGTCACCGCATACAGACTGCGGTCGGAGTAAGGGAGAAGGATCGCAAGCTTGCTGCTTACGAGAATTTCATTGGAAAAGCAAACGGAGGTCTTCTTAATCCAAAAGAGACTCTAGAGGTAAAGGTAGTTGCAATGTTAGAATATTACTAAATTGCTTTAGAAAGGCTGGGAATCACTTGAAGAAGTAGAATCACCAAGCACAGAATAAAAGGAAAAATAGCTATTTATACAGGTGTTTACTTATTAAGGCACGTCCTCTTAAAGGTGTAGCAAGGAATGTGGATGCTGACATGACACCTACTGAGCATGTACAGGGGGGCTGGCAAATGGAAGAAAAAATGAATTTGCAAAAAAAAAATCTACTGCTTTTGTTAAATTCAGAGTAAGTGTTATTGCATTGTCTTTTTATTATGCACTTGTTAATTATGCAATTATACCATATTTAGTTGTCCTTTAATTTAAGAGACATAATGGTTAAAAAGTGAAATGTGAATGAGTGCATTTCACTTGAAAAAAACTTCTAGTTATTACTGTTTTGGTGGCACAAATGTGGGTAGCTTGTGCACCATGCTGGTAGCTTAAATGGCACAAATCAATACACACTGCCGCCAGCTGTCTGAGAAGGTGCTGTGTTTGAATGAGCATGCACAGGGCATAGCATATGTGGGTATGCCATTGTAACTGTAGTAACTTTTATTACAAGAAACATTTCTGCTAATGCATGTATTTTCCAAAAACACTCCAATTTAAAATTGAAATGTATTCATGTACATTTCAGTTTTAACCATTATGTCCTTTTAAAATAATTGCATTAAAAAAAAAACAATTTTTTAATATATATTTCTAATATTGTTTTTATTATAATTGTTGTTGTTTGATGGCATAAATATATATTGTGAGGTAAATTTATTTATCTGCATTTGCAGCTTTTGAGGCTTTCCACAAATTTAAAAGCACCACTTAGAGAGATAAATCCCATAATGCATTGTAAGTGGCGATTTCAGGCAGACAGATTCTTTACTTGTGAACCTGTCCACCTGCAATCATGATACATTTTGCCCTGTATTTATTCAGTATCACTTAATGTAGTTTGTAAAAATAAATATAAATCTATTTCTATTTGTATTATATCCTAGCCTTTTATATATATGCAGACAGACGTACATATTTTTATTTTTTGCGGGGAGGGGGGTTGTTACATGAAAACTACAATAAGCTATTAAAACACACGATTAGGGCGATGTTTGCTTGGCGGACTCTGTAATCAATTTTATCTGCTCTTGTTGGCTTCAAATTGATGGCTACTTTTATTTTATTATTTAATACTATTTGAGGTTGTGTCACATCTTTAAAAGGGGTCACTGCTTGAATGAGATTTTAGATAAAAATGATGTCACATATAATAGCGAAGGTTTACTAGACTAGAGTGTCTTTAGCACATTAATTCTGTTGAAAGCAGTCAGTGATATTGGATATATCACTATTAAGAAGCACAGCTGTGCACAGCATTATGCTGATTAGGTTTGAACAGAATATATTATTTATGTCTATGTACTATGACCTTGGATGAAATAATGTTGCAGAATCTTATTCGATAGTGACTGAAGAATGTCATTTTTTTCATCAGGGGCAATCAGATATGGAACTGCAGAGCACATTTTACTAACAACACGACCATGGCTAGCCTTTTCTACACCAGCTACAAGTCCAGATTGACTCATGAGAGTGCACTTCCATAGGCTTGAATGGGAGCCTCATTCTGATGCCGATAGACACGGCAAACCACATAGCGCAGTACAGGGGGCAAATCGTGCAGCCTTAGGCAGCAATAAATAAATATTCGGTATATGTATATGGTTATATACATATATATTTATGTGTTTATATGTGTATATACACATATTAACACATACATATACAGGTGGCCCTCGGTTTCCAACGGTTCAATTTGCACCGTTTCAGAATAACAACCTTTTTTTTTAGTCATGTGACTTATTGAAAAGCAGTGCATTAATTAAAATAGCCAATAGGTGGAGCTGTTTGCTTGTGTTGCAGCATAGATATGCAAGCCAAGCACACAAGCAGGCTGAAATTAATCAATGTAGCTAGCTAGACCTGAGCTATCGAGCAGCTTTCAAAGGAACAAGATCTTCCTGTCTATAAATCCGTCCAGATTGGAATGCATAGAAAGAATTGTTTGCAAAAAAATGCAAGTAAAGTCTGTGTTGTGTGATTTTTTATTAGGTTTATAATGTTGTTTTAGCAAATGTTTTTGTTAATTTAACTTAGTTTAATTATATATTCTGTGTCTAATGCTGTTTAGCATTTAAAGTCTTCATTTCAAAGCTTTAAAAATAATGTATTAGGTGTTATTTATGACAATTTTGAGAGGGGCCTGGAACCTAACTTCCTCACTTCCCATTGACTTACCTTATAAACTGGGTTTCAATTTACAACGGTTTCGATTTACAACCATTCCTTCTGGAACCTAACCCCGACGTAAACTTAGGGCTACCTGTATATGTATATAAGCATATATATGTATAGTGCAGTTTTTTTTATAGCACCCCATATCCCTTCACTTTAGCCCCTTATAACTGTTTTGTGAAGTTCTTTCTTAAAAAAATAAAGATTCTCTTATGTTTATGTAATTATACTCTACTGTCCTCTTTATTTTGGGGGCAATTTGGGCAACTTTTTTCATTAACCAGAGATCTGATTTTTAGTTAATGATTTCTAGCCCAAAGCAAAACCACAAGCTCACGGACACATTAACCAGCCACTTATAATGGCTGGTTATTTAATGTGAGCTCGTAAAATGGCAAATTTGCCCCTTTAGGGGCGCATGTTAATATAGAGCTCCACTCGTAATCTGACCCTTAGTATATTAAGTTATTGTAAGACTGATGAAAACTATTGTCTGGGAGAAGTGGATCAACGATGTTTTTAAAGGTACTTTACATCAAATACATACAAAAAATGAATATATAATGCAATGTTTCATTTTTTGTAATAAGCAATTATACAGAGATATTAAATGCATAGTTTAACATTCCTTTAAATTTTAATAATTTATTAATAATTTATCCCAAGCTGTCTTCACTTTTATTCTTACTAAATACTTTAGTATGCTTCCTTCATTCTCTGAGGCTTTTTGGCACAGGGAGATTAGGGAATTTGTGGGTAATGGCCGACTAGTGTTTGGTAGACGAGGCTGTAACCAATTGTGAGCGGGGCTGAGACCAGTGTGGGATTTGTCTGGGGCATGGTATGGGCAGGGACAAAATTTGTTCTAGACAGCACGAGCAGTCCATAAAAACTGAAATATTTGTCCTGAGAAACTGTAGGTGATAGAAGGGGTAGAAAACCCAACTTATGGGAGGTCTATTTCTCTGGTTTTATTATATCATATTTTATCTACAAGTATGCTTCAAATAAAATTTGGAAAGGTTCTGTATTTTGGAAATTGTTACCCTTTTTAATCTTGTCATTTGCTCAAAAAACATTTGATGTGTAACGTTCAACAGAGTTCTTATCAAATCCTCACAGACCTCTTTGAGATTCATCCAATCCCTGACTTAAAAATAGAAAAAAACATTCTTATCTTTTTTGTACGTCTGTTGTTTTTATGTTCTTATGCCATTTGCAATGACTCATAAATTTGTTTCTTAGTGTTCAGTTGTAAAATATGCTTTGCCTATGATTTTGCTATATTTTATAAGTGTGAAGTGTAGTGTACGGTTATTCAATATTTTATAGCCATAATTATTTATTTAGTCCCCTTTTCTTGAGATTTAACTTTGAAAAATATTTTTTTTTCAATTCCGCTGTGTTTCTATGAAATAGACAAGTAATTGGCTTATATTACCCTTAAATTGGAGTTTACTAAGATTAATGTGCTAATCAAAACATTTTTTAGTAAAACTTGGACTGTGTACATTTGAGAATTAGCAAAAATTGATAGCTCATTTGTGTACACTTTTCGGCATTATAGGATGCATCTATTCACTAATGTATAATGGCAATACTACTAACTTGCTGTGGGCTAGATTACAAGTGGAGAGCTTTTTATCACTTCTGCTCGTGCGTTAACTCAGCTAAACTTTGGCTTTTTTCATGGGTCTGGTAGCGTAATCCTGAAGATCGTGACAGTGTTGACGTATTTCCCCATAGACTTCAATGAAACGCGAAAAGTGGAAAAAAAACTAAAACTCCATCAGATTTGCTCAAGTGCGCTAACCTGACATGAAATATTAATATTTCCCATGCCAATGTTCTTCGAATAGAAGAATATGTTCTATTTATTCATAAATACATTATATATATACATATATATATATATATATATATATATATATATATATATATATATAATGGTATTTTGGTACAATATATATCTATACTTTTATTTATATATATATATATATATATATATATATATAGAGAGAGAGAGAGAGAGAGAGAGAGAGAGAGAGAGAGAGATAGAGATATATATATACAGATATATTTAGGAAAATGTATTTAAAAATAATTATAACATGTTCCCCTATGTGAAGAACATTGGTATGTGAAATATTTACAGTAAATACAAAGTTAAACACCTAAATATGAATATTGCATAAATATGTTTTTACATTGCAATGCACTTCTATATATATGTATACATATGTATTTATGTGTTTATATATATATATATATATGTCTGTAAATACATATACATATTTAGAAATGTACAGTACTATGCAAAAGTCTTAGGCCACCATTAGATGTGTTGTTTTTTGTTGTTTTAGCAAAGTTTTAATGACCATCCATATTTATTTTTAAGACTCTTTTTTTTAAAGATACAAACAGAAAATACAGGAAATATGTACACAAAATATAAAAAAAACTATTTTTAGAACAAAATGGCTTCTTCAGGCAAAAGTCAGTATTTAATGTGACCTCCATTGGCACTAAGCTCATCTTGAACTATTTTGAGGAGACTGTCCTGAAGTTTTCTAAAGTAGTCTTCTGGTATATTATACCAGGCTTCTTTCAGCACTTCCCAGAGTTCTTCTTTTATTTCTTTCTCAGTCCATTTGATCCCATACTGCCTCTATAATATTCAGGTCTGGACACTGTAGAGGCCAGTCCATGACTGACAATGTTTTATCAGCTGTTTTTTTCTCCGACAAAAATGGTTTCTTGGTTGCCACCCTTCCACAAAGACCGTTCCGTATCAAGCTTCTTCGCACTGTCAACTGTGCATCCAGATTTTGAATGTTTTCTTGGCCTTCCAGTCCTTTTTTTTTGTCCTTGACCTCTCCTGATTATTCAAATTTCTTTATAACAGCTTGAATACCGAATCTTTAGTATCCATTTTGTTTGCTGATTTCCCTTTGAGAATGGCCTTGCTGATGCAAAAGTATGATTTTATGTCTGTCAAATTCTGTGATCTTTGGCATTTTGAATGGAATGATGTGATTGAAAGTTGGTCTTATTAGCAAGCTTCCAATTAATTAAACTCATACAGCATGTGTTTGTAATGCTCAAGCATGTCTTGCACAAACCTGGTGTAATAGACCTTTTTCATAGCAGTCATTTTGACATGAAATAGTAGGACAAATACAGGTGTTAGCACTAACATTAATTAGGGTTCCATTCCATTTAGGTTTATGAGAACTAGGTTCCAGCTATTGCTGAAGTGTAGATTATTGCCAATAGAAGCTGTTTTTCCTGATTTTTTTTTAACATTGCATACACATATCCTGTATTTTCTGGTTGCATTCTAATAAAGAGACTGAGAAATAATTATATATGGTCATTATGCCATTGCTAAAACAACAAATCTAATGGTGGCCTAAGACGTTTGTACAGTACTGTATATGTATGTATCTCTATATTAAAGACCTTTGCAGTCCTTTTCTTCCAACACCCCAGACATTATATATTTGAGCCCTTATTAATTTGTAATGCAATTAAAACAAAATTCTATTAGATAGTGTTATTATGAGTGTAACTGTACATTTAAATTTATTTTTTATGTTTTTCGTGCAACTTTTTTGTCTCATGTAACAGTTAACCAGAGCTCTGTAGTTGCACTATCCCGATACGTGTTAAATTCAATTGCGCTAGAGCGAATGTGTTTACTTTCAACTGAGAACGGTATAATCTGCCCGCTACCAGAAAAAGATCTAGATTGGGGGCCATGCCTTCATGCAGATTTAGTAGCAGTGGAGGGCTTCTTTGAATGCTTAGACTTGGTGCAGCCAGTAATGGGTTTCCAGGAGGTTCTAGAAGGACCACTCTTTTGAGAAGAGGAGGAAGATTTCTGGTTCCTAGACTGTCAAAAGGAACAAAAATGATAAGAAGCTTTACCCTTCCCCTTGGATCTTTTGTCCTGAGGGAGAAGAGCTCCTTTACCTCATGTGACTGTCGATATAATAGCATCTAGATCAGTGCCAAACAATAGTTTACCCTTAAAGGGAAGAGTCAAAAGCCTAGTTTTAGAAACCATAAGGCTCTTCTGGTCAAAACAGCTAGAGCCATATATTTGCATTAATTCTAATAATTTCAACAATTGCATCACAAATGAATGCATTAGCAGATCTGATCTGAAGAGTGCTGAGAATTTTCATCGAAAGACTGGCATAAAAGTTGATTAGACAGACTGTTGCACCATAGAGTAGCAGCTGTCACAACATAGGCATTACTAATAGCAGGTCTGAAAAAAAAACACTTGCTGATAGGCTTTTCTGTGGTAAGACTAATTTTTGATCCATAAGATCTTTAAAAGAGTTACTGTTCTCCAAAAGGAATTGTAGTAGGAATCGCTAAAGTAGAAATAGCTCCATCCACCATAGGAATAATCTCACAAAGCTCCAAATTAGAGGATTGTAAAGGAAACAACTTCTTAAATCTAGATGATGGCTTATAAGGAATACTTGGCCTTGCCCATTTATTGGTGAGTATTTCAGTAACAGCATCTGGAACAGGAAAAACCTCAGGAGTCTTTGGAGTAGGTTTGAAAATTAGGTCTAGCTGCTTAACAAATTTTTCCTTACTCGGTTTAGCCTCTTGAATTCCTAGCGTACATAATCTAATTTGAAAATAAAAGCGGATTAATCTGAGTCTTGATCAGAGGCAGACGCTTGCTCATCGCTCCCCTGAAGACAAATCTGAGGAGTCTTACTCTTAATCTTTCAAAGTATTCCTAGGAGGAATAGACTTTAGAGATCCGGAGTGAGAAGGTAACTCCACAGAAGGACGATTATCAGATTTAAATCTCATACACTTACTTGGAGGGGGCATAGCTGCCAACATTTCAGAGACAGTGGAGTATGCAAAATCTTTAAAACCTGTAGCAAAATCAGAAGAACTTCATTGAGTAGAACAAACAGAAAGGAGGGCAGAATCCTTTATAGACAGTACCAGGTTGATTAGCATGCAACAGGTGATCCATACAAGAATGTAAAGTTCTTCTGGGGGTATAACAAATGCAAACTTGCAAAAAACACATTTGAATTGGACTGCAGATTTAGAGGATCTACTTTCTAAAGGATTTGAAGTGACGGAAATGGGGACAGTTCCAGCATGCTCCATAATTTAGACTAGTTTCAGACAGATAAATAGAAATGTAAAGCATCATAAAAATAAGCTTAGTAGTGAAATAAAAAAAACTGTAACTAAATTATAGAAACCCTGAAGTTAACTAATGGCAGAGGAGAGAGAAAAGAACAATTAACAGATATTTAATAAAAGTACTAAATTTAGTGCATCAATGAGAATGATACCTAAAACTCTTGCAAAGAGTTAGACAGATACAGAGACTGCTATGCACTGCTGCACTGGAAAGCTGCTCAGTGTAAGGTAATAGTGTGCTCACAAGCCGAAGGCAGGAGAAAAACGTAACCCCTGCACCAAAGACTTCTCAGGCCCCTTAAAGGAATATGAAATCCAAATATTTTCTTTTATGATTCAGAGCATACAGATTTAAAAAGTTTCAAATTTACTTCTATTATCAAATCTGCTTTGTTCACATGGTATTCTTTGCTAAAGAGATACTTAGGTAGGTCTCTGCAGCACTTCATGGCAAGAAATAGTGCTGCCATTTAGTGCTCTTGCAAAAGGATAGTATTCTTGCAAAATTGCTGCTATATAGTGCTCCACATATTTGCACGCTCCTCAGCTTACGTCTCTGTTTTTCAACAAAAGATACAAAAAGAACAAAGAAAATTAGATAATATAAGTAAATTGGAAAGTTGTTTTAAAAAAATGTTCTATCTGAATCATGAAAGAATTTTTTTTAGGTTTCATGTCCCTTTAACCCCTTAGTGACCACACCATTTTTAAATTTTCTTACCGTTTGGGACCAGGGCTATTTTTACATTTCTGTGGTGTTTGTGTTTAGCTGTAATTTTCCACTTACTCATTTACTGTACCCACACATATTATATACCGTTTTTCTCGCCATTAAATGGACTTTCTAAAAATACCATTATTTTTATCATATCTTATAATTTAATATAACAAATTATAAAATATGATGAAAAAATTAAAAAAAAACACACTTTTTCTAACTATGACCCCCAAAATCTGATACACATCTACAACCACCAAAAAACACCCATGCTAAATAGTTTCTAAATTTTGTCCTGAGTTTAGAAATACCCATTGTTTACATGTTCTTTGCTTTTTTTGCAAGTTATAGGGCAATAAGTACAAGTAGCACTTTGCTATTTCTGAACCATTTTTGTTTTCAAAATTAGAGATAGTTACATTGTAACACTGATATCTGTCAGAAATCCCTGAATAACCCTTCACATGTATATATGTTTTTTTAGTAGACAACCCCAAAGTATTGATCTAGGCCCATTTTGGTATATTTCATGCCACCATTTCACCATCAAATGCGATCAAATAACAAAATCGTTAACTTTCTCACAAACTTTAGCTTTCTCACTGAAATTATTTACAAACAGCTTGTGCAATTATGGCACAAATGGTTGTAAATGCTTCTCCTGGATCCCCTTTGTTCAGAAATAGCAGACATATATGGCTTTGGCATTACTTTTTGATATTTAGAAGGCCGCTAAATGCCACTGCACACCACACTTGTATTATGCCTAGCAGTGAAGGGGTTAATTAGGTAGCTTATAGGAACTTGAAGGGTTCATTTTAGCTTTATTTATTTTAAATATTTTTTTTTATTGAAGTTAGGGTATAAATTCACAAACAAGATTCGCCTTGAGGCCAATGTTACATCAAAGTGAATAATACATTGTCTATAAACTGACATTAGTAGAGAAAAGAGAAAAACAAAACAAAATTCACGTATGACAAGAGAATTACATATCAAATCTTAATATAAAGATAGACAAAAGTTTAGGCGAGATGGAATGTAACTTCATTTTATGTTATACTATTAACAATTGATCTCCACATTGCTATAAAAAACTGTTGATAGACTACCTGAGTCAAAGGTGTCATTTTGTGAAGATTTAGCTTATGTGTCAGCCACTGTTGGGCTGAGGTATATAGGGGGGAGGAGGGGATATTCAGCGGATAAGCACCGCTATGTATATAGGGAAGGCGGAGGGCGGAGCCTTATATAAATGTAAGTAGCATAAGGTACGCGATAGGAACATAGATGCATTCAAGTGGAGGGGTCCCAGGACTATCAAAACAAGATTATATCTAAAGAATCATAGTGCAGCTTAGTTTAGTCACTGCCATTCAATTTCCCCTCCCATAATATGGTTGTATCTATAAGGGTGCTGGTATAATAGATATTAAAGAAGCATTATCTGGGCTTAAAATGGCTCAGCACCGTCATCACAGTAAGATAGGTAAACTATGAGACAAAAGATTAGGGGAGTGTGCTGGTTTTGGCTATATTAAAGTTATGTAAAAAGGAGGGAGATTAGGAAGCATGGGGCATAGGGGACTTTTGGGTTAGCTCCTCTCCTGGGGAGATGCTAGCTATAAGCGATGTGGGGAAAAGGATTAAGGATATGACCCGCAGGCAACATGTACTGGCGGGAAAGGGAAGAGAGGAGCTCAGCCTAGGCAGAAATTATGTGTTACCGACATGTTCTACATAGGGGGTATGCCATTATTATCAGGGATCATGAGTGGATTAAGTAAAGAGAGTTCCCCTGTCTAGGAGGAGATGAAACTATCACTCAAAATACCTAGAACATAGATAACAAACATGAGACAAACATAAATAACAAAGCTCTATGTCAAAGGCATGAGACAACTATGTGAACTTAAAATAATGGTAATTACACATTCCTACGTACTCATTACCATGTAGTTGATATGATATATATCAGAAGCATTTAACAGCAAGTGAATGAGCATAATTATACAGTCCACATTACCCAGAAGCTTGGATATAAGCAATAGGTCCCAAACTTCACACAGCAACTCAGAGGCCAAAAAAGTGTTTGTAGTAGTCTAACTAGATTAGAGGCTATCACAATCTCACACAAAGGACATCAATAAATAATTAGAATACTAGGTATTTTTGTAAGTTATAAGGTTGGGTGGTTAGTTATATTAAGATTAATAAGTGATAAATGGACCCCTACTGGCTATTTTATTTAGACGGGAGGAGTATACACGCTGCCAAAACCTAGCATAAGCTTTTTTATAGAAGCTGTACTCATGAAACACAGGCCTTAATAGTAACTAGACTGATATATAACAGTAACAAGAGGGGGTGAGTGCATCTGACTAAATGTCTAAAATATAATATAAGCAGCCCCTCCTTGGGTCTAGCAATTATGTAAGCATATGCAGACTAAATTGCAAAGTGAACAACTACAATACTTGGCCTATGAGGAATATTTAGGTCTCTGGAGCAGGTTGGGTATTGCATAAATATGACAATATGAAGCTATACAGAACATTCTATATATATAAGAAACTGTGCATAATAGACAAATATTGCAGGAGAAATGGAATGTGTTGTATTTGATTAGATCTGCCAGCTAGTTCACGGCGCTCAGTCATAGTTAGGTATAAGCAAAAAATGGTAAGCTAGCGTACTAATTATATCTACAGAGTATGAACCACAACTCCCAAAGACAGTTTATGCGATTAGATTATAAGAGAAATATTAACTCTGCTCAGCCCACACCATGAAATTTGCTGCATATAAAGGAGAACCGGTAGTTGGGCAGTTATGAAATACTATCAGATAAAATCAAATGCTGGGCTGTAAAAAATTTCCTCAAGGAAAGATAGTAGATATTAACAACTTTCATATTAGGCAAGTACATTGGCAGACATGAATCAGTGACACAGCTTTAGAAATAGTACATGTCTCATTAAAGGTGAACTCTGTAAGTAGGTATATGAGCGCCCAAAATACTACTGCAAACATACACATAGACATAATATAAAGGGGGGGGAGAGAATTTGCAAATGATCTAATATTTCTACACACTTCAAACAATAACAGCTGGGTACTTAATATATGCAATATAGAGAGCTAATCAAAAATATTATATAGATATATATGAAACTTAGCTAATACTAGGATTATTACAAACTTTGAAATGCAAAGCTATTCAGGCTGTGACACGGGAGAGTCTCTCCTGCTTGAGTGGTCACAGTTCTTGGGTTGGTGGGTTTCTCAGGCTTACCCCAACGCCTGTTTTTCTGGAGTACACCACAGATTTGACCTTTGTTTACGGGTAAGGCTGAACATGGCATTGGTGTGAACAAAATATTTAAAGAATACGTCCCAACCGGGGATCAACATGTGCTGCAATCTTATATAGATAATTCTTTACCAGAGTTTATAGGGGCATAACTAGCAAAAAATCAGTGATGCCAATCTTATATATAACTAAGGGTTAATGGAGTAGTCACTTCGAGCTGCAGGAGACAGTAGCGCTGGGCAAATTGCAGCGCAGCTGACAATTTCAGGAGTGTCTCGGGAGCCATAAACAAGTCTGATTTATCAATCACGGGAAGCAGACACAGTAAGAAACCTCTCTTTAGCCAATGCCCCTTCTCAGGCCACAGAGGGTAGCTGTAGACCGGCTGTCAGCATAACATATACAGCCATCAAAGCCGTGAGGGAGTAGACTGAAATTGCTCATCGGCCCCAAGCGATGCCTGAATAAATAACTCTTCAGGAAAGCACGATGAGCTCTCGCTGTGTTCAGCCGCTGGTTTTTGGCAGCATGAGTGTCCACAGACATATCCTCTTGTTTCAGAATGGTGCAGGTGCCTGAGGAGCTAAGTTGCACGTTAAGGCCATAACGCTGTGTTAGTAGGGTGCAGTTGCTTGTAGTGCGAGCACTGCTGGGTTCGCTCCTCGGTATCGGATCCTTTGAGGTTACATCGCCTCCTCTAAGTGGTGTCAGGAGGTCTTTCTTAATGTTACCTGTGAGGAGTTCAACTTGCGTAGTCTGCGCTCGCGGGGAACTGACATCGCCGTCCGCCATCTTGTGCACCGCAGTTTCCTCAATGCCATGTGGTGCTCTGATGATAAGTGATAATTCAATAAAATTATTGTGCATCTGTGTCGCAATATTAGAGAGGAGCACCCGGATCTCATCCATGGTCCTCTATTATAGTATCCCAGGTTCAGATAAAGTATATCAGCAGTGGTGGAGGCAGGGCTGCGTTTCTATCTATCCACTATAGACAAGCTGCCTCTCTGTAATATTTCATGTAAGATAGACCAATCTGCCTTCCAAGAATGTTCCTAGGTTAGGGATTAACCTTCTGTTATGTATATATTAAAGAAAGTCTATATTTCAGCCATAAATAGATATATATTTTGGTCCCAAGTCAGGAGCCCAAAAAATATGCGTCTAGTTCCAGCTGCTGTTGGCTCCGCCCCCCCTCATTTTAGCTTTAGTGTAGAGACCAGCCTCCCACCTGACACATCACCTCCCCTGATCCCTCCCTGACCCCTCTCAAACAGCTCTCTTCCCTTCCACCTCACAATTGTCACCGCCATCTTAAGTACTGGCAGAAAGTCTGCCACTATAAAAATAAAGGTTTGTTGTTTTTTTTTAGATTTTTATCTGAAGTGTAGGATCCTCCATTACCTACCTGATCCCCCTCAAACAGCGCTCTAAGTCTCCCCCCTCAACCTATTGGCTGCCATCTTAGGTACTGGCAGCTGTCTGCCAGTACCCAGTTTACTATAAAATTGCCAATTTTTTTTATAAAAAATAAATAAAACCCCAATTTTCTGTAGTGTAGCTGCCCACCCTCAATACCCTACCCTCTCCCCCTCCCAGATTACTTTACCAACTTTATTTCCCCATCCCACCCTCCTCTCCCACCACTTGTATATTTGTTGCACTTCTCCAGCGATGGGGTCGCCCACCCACCTCTTTGCAATGGCTCCCACCCACCAACAATTGGCTCCATTGCTGGCCAATGCAGAGAGGGCCACAGAGTGGCTCTCTCTGAATTGGATGCTTAAAAAACGGGATTGCAGGATGCCTCAATATTGAGGCATCACTGCAATACCCTAAAAGTGGCTGGAAGCGATCATGATCACTTCCAGCGCTTGAAAACCCTGAGGACATACAGCGTACGTCCTTAGTCCTTAAGTGACAGTTTTTGTAGGACGTATCCTGTACGTCCTTGGTCCTTAAGGGTTTAATAGAAATACAATATGCATTATTTATCATTTTAAGAGGATTTTACATTTTACTTCTTTTTTTTTTAAACGTCATTTGTGCAGTCTCCATTACTTCCGGTCACAACCCTACAAAGGGGGGCCTTTACAGGAGGGCATATCTAGCTTGATGTCATAAATCCTCTAGTGTAACATGAGCTTGTTTACTATTCACTGAATACTAGTAAAACAGGGAATACCTTTTGCCCATGCTCAGAAGAGGACAAAATACACCTTAAAGTGACAGTCTAGTCAAAATTAAACTTTCATGATTCAGATAGGGCATGCAATTTCTAATTTACTTTTACTGACAAATTTGCTCTTTACTCTTGGTATTCTTTGTTGAAAGCTAAACCTAGGTAGGCTCATTTGCTAATTTCTAAGCCCTTGAAGACCGCCTCTTATCTTAGTGCATTTTGACAGTTTTCACAGCTAGACAGTGCTAGTTCATGTGTGCCATATAGATAATATTGTGCTCACTACTGTGGAGTTATTTATGAGTCAGCACTGATTGGCTAAAATGTAAGTCTCTCTAAAGAACTGAGATAAGGGGGCAGTCTGCTTAGAATCCTGCTTTTTTCAAATAAAGATAGCAAGATAACGAAGAAAAATTGATAATAGCAGTAAATTAGAAAGTTGCTTAAAATTGTATGCTCTATCTGAATAATGAAAGAAAGAAAAAATGGGTTTAGTATCCCTTTAAGTTACAATATAGCAGCACCCTTTTGTTAAAAGAAACTAAAACATACACTTTTTGTAATGTGTAATGTCCTTATAAGCCCACCTTTACTATAATTACGTGTGTAATGTCCTTCGCCGTCAGCAGTTACGCACGCATCCTCAAAGGAATGTTGGCAGCGCGAGGCAGCCTACAGAATATTGGCTGCTCGCGCAGCCAAAATAATTCACTGCATCCAGGTGGTTTCTGAAAATGGCAGGGTGGTGAAAGATTCCCCCGGATTCTTTCACCACCCTGCCATTTTCGGAATCCACCAGGATGCAGTGAAGGCAAACGGAGCATTACAAAAAAAAAAACGCAACCGCCCGCACGAAGTATATATATATATATATATATATATATATATATATATATATATATATATATATATATATTAAAAAAATTAACCTCCTACACAAAATATTAACACTTAAACCGCAAACCCACACATCGCAAAATAATAAAGTAATTAACCCCTAATCCGCAAATAACATAACATATTAATCCCTTAACCATCAACCACCCACATAGCAATAAACCTAATTACCCTATTAACCCCTAAACTGCAAACCCCCCACATCACAATAAACCTAATTACCCTATTAACCCCTAAACCCTCACACCGCAATAAACCTAATTAACCCCTAAACCCCCACATCGCAATAAACCTAATTAACCTATTAACCCCTTAAACTGCCAAAACCCACAACGCAAATAACTAATTAAATTACTAAGCCCCCTAACTGAAGACCCCCTAAATTAAACCCAATTCCTAAATTAAAAATACAAAATTACAAACAAAATAAAAAAACATAACATTACTTTAAAAATAAAAAAATTAAGTTTAAATTAAGCTAAAATTACAGAAAATAAAAAAGTCTAACATTACAGAAAATTATCAAAACTAAAAAAATTAAACGTTGTCAAGGTATATGTGAAGATTAATATATATATTATTATATTTGGCTATCAGCACCAAATGATTCATTCATTTATAAGACATTAAATGCTTTGAAGCCCATGTTCAATCCTCCCCCACTTTTGTTGATTACACAGGATGGGTCACAAAGTCACTTAAAAAGAAATGTCAGTTATCTTGAGGAAGAGCAGAGGTTTATAGCTTGATATAGGATAGGACCATTGAACCATTTCAAAGAAAAGACAGATTGCCTCAAAAGATAGTCATCTGTATATTCTATGTATTCCACATCTGAGAACAAAGGATTGTTTCCAAAAGATATCCCGCTGAGGTGTGAAGTTAAAATCCTTCTTTCTACTCTGAAACCATCTATATTTTTGTGTGTTATAAATCTTGCATAAAACAGGAAATCTCACTTTCTTGATTAACAGAACATCTGAAAACAGGATTATCAGATAGATAACCTCATACAGTGTTACAAAGACACAATGTCTGAGAAATGGCTGAAGCTACAAACATTTTAAAGAAATTATAGCTTTTAACAACTACTTGTAAAATGACCCCTGCTGTGTATTGAAACAATGAAAGTTTGACCAGCAAAAACACGTTTACAATGTAGCTAATTGAATTAATTTGTTTTTTATAAATTGATATAATTTTGTTTGTGTATAACAATGTGTAATCAGCCGGATTTTATATAAATAAGGGAATACTCAAATGAGTGTATGTGTATATATATTAGTGTGTGTGTGGGGGGGTACACATATGTACAGTATATTCAGACACATATTAAACATGGAGACCTGAGAGCTAAAATTTCAAAATGTTTTTACCTATGTATATATATTTTGAAAGCATAGAATGTTTTAGGATTTAAAATGAGCATTCTAACAATTATCTTTTTCATTTCAGGCATCTAAGAAGTACACATATAATTGATATTTTAAATTATATCCTGTGTTTTTTATCCTCTCAAAGAGAGATATACAGATATGAAATATTAATCTGTATGGGATAAAATCCAATGTAGATATAATTGTGTGAGAACCACATATATCTATATATGTGATGTTGAGTGGATGGCTGAAGAAGGAAATTGAATCCAGGATGAGGATATTATGATTTTAAGCTATTTCATAAAATATATGGTTTTACATGCATTTTATATATTATAAGTGGAATAAATTCACGTGTGGTCTTAAAATAATCAAAATAAATAATGTGACATAATACAGTACATTTGAACATGTAACTTATTAATATAACGAAATTATAACATTTTAAATTATACATTTTAAAGAAATGCTTTTGAATGTTAGAAATGATTAAATGAAACTGTTTGTTTGGCATGCTGCCCCCGATGGCCAAAATCCAGTATAACAGTCAAAAGATTTGACTGATTAAAAGATACTTCCCAGATGAACCAATCCATGCTCAGCTCCTTAAGGGCCAATCACAAAGCAGATCCGGAGGGCCTATCCAATTTGCCAATGATGGTACAAAACAAAAAGGGGTGGGGTGATATCACATGATAAATAGAATAGAAAATTGAGGCTGGCTGGCTGTCTGTGTGCTAAACTGTGACTGATAAAAATGTGGCTGCGTTACATACAGTTACAAAAGGCATAATTAGCTACCTTTCTTTTCCACATGCAAAAACTCATTTTTGGTATTCTGAGGTGAATTGGATAAACAAAGAAGTTTTTGGGAGATTGAACTACAAATTAGTTCAAACTGGTGATGTATGATTGTTCTAATTTTTAATATGTTAAACAAAGGTAATTGGTAAGACCATAGTCAAATTGTAGTTAATAGATTTAAAAGGGCACTCAGTATTTTAAACTTGTGTTTCATAGTCCTGTATAGTGTTAAGTTTGTTTTTTGTATGCTAAGTAATTTATCTTTGCAAAATATAGATATATACAGTATATCTTAGAATTGGTTTTAATTATAAGTAACTAAGAATTTATTTCAGCTTAGATAAATGGGCATTTAAAGTGACTGTTTACATTAAGAATATATGTACTTTTAGTGTCCTAATTAGAATTGTATTAGAATAAATTGTAGCTATATAGCTGATTGAGTGTTAGTAGCTTATATCTTGGTCTCATTGTGGTATTTTAAATGCAACTCTGATTTGATAGACTATTGTGAATAATGCTAGTTCTAAAGGTAAATTTTATGAGATTTGCATAGCATATTTTAATAGTTTTAAACGTGTATAGTATTGATTCATATTCTTGTTCCTACAAATATATTTTAATGTGTCTATAAATATTAACTAATAAAAAAAACTTAGGAATTTATATTAATTGTATTGTCTTGGTATATGCATTTTTATTGGGGATATATTTTAAAGAATAATTATTAAATATATTGTGTTATAACCCAGCCATATACTGAAAATCTAATCCCTATAAAAATAATAAAGCCCCCCAAAATAAAAACACCCCTAATCTAATGCTAAACTACCAATAGCCCTTAAAACTGATTTTTGTAGGGCATTGCCCTAAGTTAAACAGCGATCAGAAGAAGAGGATCCTCCACATTCCATGGCTCTGCGGTCGCCGGTCTTGAGTTCCACGGTCGCTGGTCTTCAGATCCGCTGTCCTGGATGAAGAAAGAAGAGGACCCCGCTTGGAAGAAGATGTCGGCCGCTTGGAAGAAGACTTCACCGCCTAGAAGAGGACCTTCTTTGCTGGACTTAAGCAACCGTGAGTACCAACCTGGGGGTTAGACTTAGTTTTTTGTTTTTTTTTGGGGGGGGGGGTTTAGATTAGGGTTATGGGCACTTCTTAAAAGATCTGAATGCCCTTTTAAGGGCAGCAAAAGAGCTGAATGCCCTTTTAAGGGCTATGACCATACAAATGCCCTTTTCAGGACAATGGGTAGTTAGTGTTAGGTTTATTTATTTTGGGGGGTTTGGTGGGTGGTGGGTTTTGTAACTGCAAAATAGCCCTACAAAAAAACCCTTTTAAGGGCTATTGGTAGTTTAACATTAGATTAGGGGGTGTTTTTATTTTGGGGGGATTTTTTATTTTTATAGGGGTATTAGTTTAGGTTTAATTTTTTTTATTTTGGATACCTTTTTATTTTTTTTCTGTAATTGTAGTTTATTTTTAAACGTTAGCTTGGGGGGGGGGGGGGTTGTAGTTTTTAAACATAGACTGCTCCCTGGGCAGGCTTATCGCCTAGTGACTAATATTATACAGATCCCTTGAGCATTTGTACATAAAGTATTGAAACCACTCAGGGATAATAACTAATTTTTGATAAGCAAGAATAAAATGCACTATTGATACATTTTGTAATATAATTAAAATGATGCTGCACAAACAGCTATTTACCGTTGTCAATAAAAGTAAAAGAATACTGAATTATGTATTTTTTTAAACATTTATTAAAGGGACATAATACTCATAGGCTAAATCACTTGAAACTGATGCAGTATAACTGTAAAAAGCTGACAGGAAAATATCACCTGAGCATCTCTATGTAAAAAAGGACGATATTTTACCTCACAATTTCCTCAGCTCAGCAGAGTAAGTTCTGTGTAAAAAGTTCCCAAGACAGGTATACTGATTTGCATCTTAAAGTCATTTACATTGGGGTGTGAATACTTTTTTTTTTATTTGAGGTAAAATATCTTTCTTTTTTACATAGAGATGTTCAGGTGATATTTTCTAGTCAGCTTTTTACAGCTACGCTGCAGCACTTTCAAGTGTTTCAACATTTGGGTATCATGGGCCTTTAGGTTCACTCACTTTATTTATAGTTTTCTTATGTGTACTGAAACACAGAAACCTCTACTACTGCATCATGTTAAAAATAGCAGGGGCTTATGGTCCGGAGGCAGAGAATGAGGTGAGAGTATTAGAATTAGGGCAGAGTTTTAATATGCTGGGTTTGGAGTGGCACTGGGTTTCCCTTACAGATTCTCCCTTATAAATAGAGGAACGAGAGAAAGTACGACTGATCTTCAAATTTAGGACTATTAAGGAAATAGCAGGACAAATGGAGGTATTGAATATTATAGTAACTGTAGTAGAGAATGGGAATCAAAGTGGGTAACTTGTCCAGACATTACTAGTAAAAGAAATACAGCGTCACTGGCTTGTTTTTGTAGGTATGGTGAGATTGTGGCAACTAAAAAGTTGTGTCTTAAAGGGATAGGAAAGTCAAAATGAAACTTGCATGATTCAGATAGAGCAGGACATTTTAAGACATTTTTAAATTCACTCCTATTTTCAAATGTACTTTGTTCTCTTGGTATCCCTTGTTGAAAAAGAATACGCACATATCCTGCACTAGCGGGAGCTAGTTGCTGATTGGTGTCTGCACACATTTGTCTCTTGTGATTGGCTAACTAAGAAAGAAAATTTTGGGGTTTCCTGTCCCTTTAAATCAATAGGACATAGAGTCATATGGGCATAGGAGCATATCTATCAAGCTCCGTACGGAGCTTGAAACACCAGTTATGAAGTAGTGGTCTAAAGACCGCTGCCCCATAACCTGTCCTCTGAGCAGGCAGACAGACATCGCCGTAATTGAACCCGATCGAGTACGATCGGGTTGATTGACACCCTCTGCTGGCAGCAGATTGGCCGCGAATCTGCAGGGGGCGGCATTGCACCAACAGCTCACAAGAGCTGCTGATGCAATGATGAATACCAAGAGCATATTGCTCTCTGCATTCAGCGAGATCTGTCGGACCTGATCTGCACTGTCGGAATCAGGTCCGACAGACCTTTGTTAAATAGGCCCCATGGAGAGAGTGATGGATTAATCATACAACATTCTTCAATTTCACTTCCTACTCTGTAGGAAGTTAAACCCCCCCCTGCACATTACATAGATACATGTGAAAACTCTCATTAGAAAGAAAGAATAGACTATCCCCTCTCACTCATGATGTCACCATCTGTCACATAGGCAGCAGGTTGCATGGTATCATTCTATTAGTTATACATAAAGCCTTTTTTGCAAGAATAATTTAGAAATAATTCCCCTGAATGAAAAAGTGCACATTATATCAGGAAAGCAAGGTTACTGTACAATGTGAAGCAATACCACAAATATATGAGAAAGCCATTCTGCTTCCTACAAGGAGAGAAATTCAATTAGAAACGGACAACCGTAGTTGCTTTTTTGAACTGAATTCAGCTGCATACATTATTCATACTAAATATAATTTGACTGTGGGTTATTATAGTCAGCAGATGCCGCAAGCTTCCAGATACATCAACCTAATTGCTTTTTGCAGCAGACCAATTCAGTGATAGCTACTAGCGTATGTTATATCCACTGCCATGGTTTTATTGTCTGTCTGTTTATTAACATGATGCCTTCTCTTCTGCTTTCCTGAGGACCAGATGCACCTAAAGCTATTGGGAGAGCTGCACAATACACAACGGTTTGTTTTTCTTTTAAATGAAATTAGTCACTGACCAAGCAATGATTTGTACATATAGACACTTCTGTCCAAACCAATGTCAACTGTGTGGATGCAGATAATTTCTTCAGACAAAATACACTTTATAAATAAGTATGTGCTAAATTAAAACTTGGTGACAGGTGAATCTACTAAATATATTTGGCAACCATCTTATTTAAATTTTTTAAAGGAAACTAAACTTAAATGGGTTGTTCATGAAAGAACAGGACATTTTAAACAAATTTCCAATTTACTTCTGTAACCAGCTTAGTTCTATTGGAATTATGTTAAAGGGACATAAAACTGCAAAAATTAAATTCTCTAATATGTTAAAGCATTTTGGTATTGCACCATTACTTGTTTATAACGGTGTGTTTACCCCCTGCAAGAGATTAAACACATAGTTAAAGTAAGCTCCAAAACAGCAATGCGCTACAGGGACCTTTCTGAACACATCTGGTAAGCCAATGACAAAAGACAAATGTAGCCACCAATCACCAGCTAGCTCTTATTAGTGAACTGCTACTGCTGTGTATATGTACATGTGCTTTTTTTTTTCCTTCAAAGGCCCTTATGAGAACATAGTAAGTTTGATAATAGAAGTGAATATAAAACTATATTAAAATGACTAATTCAATCGGAATCATTAGTGAACTGCTACTGCTGTGTATATGTACATGTGCTTTTTTTTTTCCTTCAAAGGCCCTTATGAGAACATAGTAAGTTTGATAATAGAAGTGAATATAAAACTATATTAAAATGACTAATTCAATCGGAATCATGAACTTTCAACTGGAAAGTTATGCAACTAGCGCTGCTGATTCGATCAGCGGCAGCTACACTCGGGACCAGCAGTGCTCTGCGGGTCTCGAGCAGGACTTAAAATGAGTTTTTTCACATTTTTGGGGGGGGGTTAAACACATGGCATTACAGCGTCTCTTTAATTCAAATTACATGCGCTTACGGATTAGAGCATGTAATTTTAACACTATTACAGCCCTTTAAATTAAAAAAAAAAAAAAAAAATAGATATAGATAAACCTATATTGCAAAGTTGTTTAACATTTTTTTTTTTTTTTGGTTTCAAAAAGTTTTTATTGAAAAAAAAAATCAGAATTACAACAATAAAGAAATAGGCATAGACATACAGGATCAGCGTTCTGCAAGCAAAACAAGTATTTTCAGTTGTCTCATGTAATAAGCAAAATTATACCAATGCCTCTATGTCAGGCTCAGTAAAGTAGTTAGAGAAAATATGAGAAAAATAGCCTTCTGTTGAATCTGTGGTGATAAGGCACGGCGTTTCAAAGAACTGCTGATCCCTATTAGGTCAAGGCTCTCAGAACTACCTAATTGGAGAGGAAAGGAAAGTGGTAGAAGAGAAGAGAACAGAGGGGGGGGATTACGGTGTTCGGGGAGGGTGGGAAAACGCTGACCGAGAGCTACAGTTGGTGTTATAGGTGAAAAAGGGAGCACCTTCCCACCCAAACAAGTACAGTAGTGGCGACGGACATCCGCATCCATTGTCAGACACCAAGACCACTCCACAAGTCCATCATCCCTTGGTGTTTTTCTAACATATGTGTTTTTAAGTAATGAAAGCGTTCCAGTTTCAACAGGTCACTCATTTGGGAGTGCCATTCTAGTAGTGTGGGGGGAGTGCTGGATTTCCAGTGTCTGGCTATCAGTTTTTTAGTGCTGTGAATCATGATAAGTAAGAGTAATGGTTTAATGTCATTCTGCAGTTCGGTTTTTTTTAGAAATAGAAGGGCACTGAAGTTAGATACTAGTGGGGAATCAATAACTGTAGACATAGAAGTAAACATCTCCCTCCAATAGTCCACGAGAGTGGGGCATGTCCACCAGATGTGATGCATGGTTCCCCTTTGTCCACATCCCCTCCAGCACCTATCACTGATATGCAAAGCAGACCTGTGAAGCCTGGAGGGGTCAGGTACCAGCGGCTTAAGAGCTTAAAGTGCACCTCTTGCATGTTAGCCGACGAAGAGGCTTTCAGTGCCCGTTGGAAGGATCTATGCCACATTTTTGGTTCGAAATCCGTACCGATCTCGGCGCTCCAGGCTTGTGTGTATGTTGGTAGTGTGTGTTCGTCCGGAAGTAGAAGGAGTTTATATAGAATAGAGACAGTATGTCTTGGTAGCATAAGTTGTGTGCACAACCCCTCAAACGGGGTGAGTTCCCTGTGGAATTTATGTTTATGTTTGTGAGTAATAATAAAATGTACAATTTGTGTTCTTGACAGCCAGTTGGGGAATAACGCTTTGTCCCATAGTTTTAGTTTCTCATTATGTTCCCCTGTTTGACTGCAAAATGCAGTGTTCCATCTCTAAGTCTGTATGTTGGTCTTGTTAGAGTTTGTGTGTTGCAAATAGGTAAGTCCGGGTTTTCTCTGATAGGGAGTAGCGGTAAATATATGGATGAAATATGCGGATTTGTGGCAATTATTCTGTCCCACTCCCTGAAGGTCTCCAACATAGTTGGGTAGTGAAATATAGTGTCTGGGCGTTTTCAGGGTTTCGTCCATGCCAAAGTCGCCACATTGTCCTTGTTCAATATGATATTATCTAATTGGACCAAAGCCTTGTGCGACTCCAGTCTATTATGTGTTGTAAGGCTATGGCCTTCCTGTAAAGGGCCATGTCAGGAACTCCCAGTCCTCCTCTCCCCCTGGGCAGGCACATATTTTGTCTTCTCACCCTGCTTCTCCTGCCTCTTCCTATAAAATTGTCTATAATAGATTTTAGTTGTGGTATAAACCTTATAGGCGTAGGGATTGGCAAGTTTTGAAATAGGTATAATAGACGGGGCAGAATATTCATTTTGATGAGACCTACCCTGCCCAGCCATGGCAATGATTTATTATTCCAGGAGCCCAAGTCCTTTATGATCTAATTTTTCAGGTGAATATAGTTATAAGAGAATAGGGTCTTGGGGTCTTCAGTGAGATATATACCAAAATATTTGAGTTTAGAATTGGCAACTGTAAGGTGGAATTCTGAAACTAATTGGTCTATTAAATGTGTGGGTGAGGAAATATTTAGAAGTTTAGATTTAGATAAATTCAGGTGAAAGTTTGATACTCGACTATATGTTTGTAGTTTTCTCAGTAGTTCTGGGAGTGTGACATCTACGTTGGATAGGGTAAAAAGTATGTCAACGGCATACATTATTAGTTTATTGTCCATTTTACCTATTTTTATTCCCGTGATCTGGTCATTGAGGCGTACTCTTTGGGCCAGAGCTTCAAATGATAGGACAAACAGTAATGGCGACAACAGACAACCCTACCGGGTTCCGTTGGTTATATTGAATGAGTCAGACAGCACACCGTTGGCTCTTACTCTAGCATTTGGGTTAGAGTATAGCGAGAAGACCATATGCAGAAATGGTTCCCTGAAGTTCATCCTAGTCAACACCTGCCTAAGATAAAGCCAATCCACCCTATCAAAGGCCTTCTCAGCATCTGTTGATAAAAGTGAGAGGGGAAGGGAATTTGCCTTTGCATAATTTATATGTTGTATTCTAATAGTATTATCTTTGGCCTCTCGCCCGGAGACAAAGCCCACCTGGTCCGTAGAAATTAGTTTAGGGAGGATTTTATTCAATCGATTGGCCAAGATTTTTGCTAGGATTTTTACGTCTGTGTTTAAGAGGGAGATTGGGCGGAAATTACCCGGACTGTTTGGGGGTTTACCTGGCTTGGGCAGTACAGAAATATGTGCCTCAAGCATCTGCCGTGGTAATGTTTTAGTAGTAAGAAGGTGAGGGACCAGGAGGTCTTCATAGGTTTTATAGTACTTAGGGGTGAAGACTTCAGGGCCGGGGCACTACCCCGATGGTAGGTCTTTTATGGCTCGCGTAACTTCTTTTTCTGTAATGGGTAAGTCAAGTGTGGATGATTCTTCCTGTGAGAGAGTACTGAGGGGCAGGTTTATCAAATAGTCAGCTATTAAAGGGACACTGAACCCAATTTTTTTCTTTTGCAATTCGGATAGAGCATGCAATTTTAAGCAACTTTCTAATTAACTCCTATTATCAAATTTTATTTATTCTCTTGGTATCTTTATTTGAAATGCAAGAATGTAAGTTTAGATGCCGGCCCATTTTTGGTGAACAACCTGGGTTGACCTTGCTGATTGGTGGATAAATTCATCCACCAATGGACTTCCTGTGGGTGGAGCGTTGAGGAAGGTGTGAACGCTCCTGCTCCTACGACTTTGGAGCAACTAACAAGTGCATACCCAACCACAGAGCCCTATTGCCGGGGGAAAAAGTACCCTGCCCGGGGAATTTATAGTGGTATCAGGAAGCTCGCATAGAACCCTAATAGGCTGCCGGGACACAGCCGTAACAACACAGAGGTGGAGGCAGCAAGGAGTAAGGAGGTCAGCGCAAGTGTACGCTGGTTGCCGGTTACCACCAGGGACATATACAAGATACGCTTTGAGACATAAAGAGACATAAACTCCAGTACCAGGAGAGGGGAGTCCAAAGGAGGAACAAGCCGATTACCAACCATAAAAAAGCCGGGAAACAAGCTGCAAGATTAGCCGGGAAAGATCTACAAACACAGACAGAGAAAGTGAAGCCGTTCCCTCACAGCTAACGCCAAGTGACGAGCACTAAGGAGAGAAAAAAACATACTCACGGATGAGGAGCAGGCTGTGGTCCTGTGGAAGTAGCGGAGTTTGAGGACGCCTTGCCCCCATCTAAGTCGGCGGAGGCTGGTGACTGGAGGCTGGTGCGAGCCGGACAGTGCTTGGGGAAGTGACGTGCGTTAGCCACGGATAGCGGTAACCCCTAGCAGAGCATACAAGCGGCAAACAAGACCCGGCTGGAGAGAGAATCGCCGGAGAAGGCAAGAGAGCCCAGCACACGCCGTGAAGAGGATCGGGGGGTAAGTCATACAGTAAACATTTCCTGTGAGCGACTGAACTGTTAATAATAAGATTGCTGAACTTTAGCTAAGAGAACCGGCGATATAAAAAAGAAGGGAGTATCTTAAAGCAGTTTGGATAAGAAAAGTCTAGGAAGCCTGGTTGTTACCCGTTGCTGCAAGGCTATGGTAAAAGGCAACTAGAGACTGTAAAGAGACTCAGGCTGGTTATATACAGACCCAGTTCTTAAAGATTGATATAAGAGCCAAAAGGTTCTGTAATTGTGTTAAGTCAAAGGCTCCATATATATCTATATTCTCTAATCCTGTCAATTGGTTGTGTTGAGACCTATTAGGCCGGAGAAATTAAATGAGAGGCTCTGTGTACAGAGACAAAATCTGGAGCCGCTAACTGAACTTACACAAGCGGAGTATCAGGCCACAAACTTGCTGACTGTAGCAGTACCCTCTAAACATTCTGCCTGTTGAACTTTGTAAAACCTTCCCCCTTCTGGGGCAAATTGGGCATTTTTCTGAGTTACTTGAGTATTGATTGTTGGATGGTTTTTAGGTTAAAATACTTCAATAAGGAAATAAGAGCACGTTATATATAACAACAGCACAAACACAGTAGTTAAAAAGTAGAGTGTTATTTTAGGTATATATATATATATATATATGTACCCACAACTGAAATACTAAAGGGATAAAAATAAGTAACTTTTTTAAGAGCTTTATACACAGTAAAGGGGGACAAGGGCACCAGAAATAGGAGCACGAATCACAGAGTTTTTTTTTGTTTGTTTTTTTTTTACTTTTATTCTCTTTCTTTTTTTTTTCCTTGCCTCGCAGTCAATTTTCTCTCTCAGAGGCTCGGGCACAAATACAATTAATGCAAAACTGACTAGAAGGCACACAGGAGTATTATTGGCCTGAATTCAACACGAAGCCATAAAGAAGGGCTAGCGTTCTAGTTGTAGCAAAATCATAGAATAGGCCCACCAAGGTCACAGAAGGTTCTAGAACTAGAAGACACGTAGACAGCACAGGGTCAGACGGAGAGATCAATAAGAAGCACTAATAGGCCTAATTTAGAATTAATACACAAGAATTAAGAGGAATAAGTAAGAGTGCAGGGCCAGACATAGGCTCACAGAGTGCGTTAGTTGTAAAAAGGAATCTTGCCTCTCAATGTCTATGGATAAATATATGACAAGCGTCAAGAGCAAATCCCCCGCGATGCCCCCAAAGAGAAAACAGAAAGCAGGGCAAGATATAGGAACTGAGATTAGCCAGGAAAACACATGTACAAATCAGGACACACAGATGACAATAAACCAGTTAGCGGATTTATTACTTCCACAATTTGAAATGGTAAAAAAGGAGATTACAGATCTATCTCAGGAGATAAGAGTTTTCTCGGTCAGGATTTCAGAAGTAGAGACCAGGGTCTCAGATGCGGAGGATAAGCTAAATAATCAAGACATAATAATAGGGGAGAACACAGATAAAATCAAGGCACTGCTGCGAAAAGTGGAAGACTTAGAGGACAGATCCCGCCGGAATAATGTCCGGGTAGTGGGTCTTCCAGAGAGTAGAGAGTATGCGGATCTTCTAAATTTTGCCGCTATCACATTGCCTAAATTATTAGGGGTTCAGACAGATAGAGGCTCAGTGCAGGTAGAACGGGCCCACAGAGTAGGCACGCTCAGTCCCCCCACAGAAGGGAATACTCGTCCCAGGATGGTTTTAATTAAATATCTGAACTTTCAAGACAAGGTCAACATTATGCAACACTACAGGAAAATACAAACATTGCTAATAGAAGGGAAGAAAGTCCTGCTGTTTCAGGACTTCTCCGCAGATACAGCCTCAAAGAGGAGGGTAATGGCTCCATTTTGTTCAGGGCTAATTAAGGCTGGTTTGAAAGCAGTGATGATATATCCAGCAAAAATTACTGTATTAACTATGGAAGGGAGAGTAGTGTTAAACTCGGTTAAGGAAGCAAAAGATTTTTGTCAGGACAACAACATAGAAATCTGAGAGGAGGTCTCTATATTTTAGTAATATGTTTGAAGTACCTAGAAAATATCAGAAAATTAGGGCGTTAAGTGAAGTGATATAGTAGCTACACCCTGCAGTAAGCGTAAGTGTGGGGTGGCCATTCTGATAAACAGAAAGCTAAAATATAAAATCGTGAAACAAGACTGTGATCACTTGGGTAGATTTGTACTCCTTCAGATTCGGATAGAGGGGGTAAATTGGACCTTCTGTAATATATATGCCCCCAATAAACTTGATAAAGGCTTTTGGCAAAAAATTCAACACAAACTTACACCATACCTAGAACAGAATTTGATCATAGCCGGGGACATGAATCTAACTCTGTATCCAGAGATGGATAGGTCCAAAGTTAGAAGTATTCAATCGAACAACAGAGAAGCTAAATTTTTTAGGAATTATGTTATGATACTCAAATTGAAGGACATCTGGCGGCTCCAACATCCGGATGAGCGGGCGTATACATGTGAGTCTAAGACCCATAGGTGCTTTTCCCGCATCAATTTATTTCTGATAAGCCTGCAAGTAGCTAAGCTGCAGATTGAAACCCAAATAGCAGATATTATACTATCTGATCACGCTATTATCAGTCTACAGGTTTGGCCGGACAAAAAATTTAGAAGTCCTGGGAATACGTTCCGTTTCCCAGCTTACATGAGTCAAAATATACAATTTGTTAACTGGCTGAAAGTAAAATGGCGGGAATATAGTGATCAGAATAAGGAATATCAGAATAAACCAGAAATTTTCTGGGAAGCAGGGAAAGCAGTGATGCGAGGAGAGATCAAGGCATATATGGTGAAGTTAATGCGCCGACTTAGGGCAAGAGAAACACAACTGGCCAACCAGCTTAGAAATGCGTATAACAGATACCTCCAGGTTCCGAATCAAGGAAATTGGAGTAAATATGTCTCTTCCAAAACCGAACGCGAGGACTTTTTTAGAGAGAAATGGGTAGGGGATGACCTTAGGATGAGGGCAAAATATCAGGGATATCAAGGGGTCTCAGCCAAGTATTTATCAAAAATAGTAAAGTTTCGGCAACAGAAAAATATTATCTCAGCAATTAAAGATGGTGATAGGGTAATTACGCAACCCTCAGATATCAGGGATCTGTTTTTTAAATACTTTCAAAATATTTATACAAGTGGCGGAATAAATGAATCTGCAAAGGCACAGTTTTGGGGAAAAATTAAATTACCCTCTATAACAACGGAGGACCTAAGCCAAATTAATGCGGCAATAACAGTACCAGAAATAGTTAAGGTAGTACAAAAGATAAAAACAGGTAAAGCAGCAGGCCCGGACGGCCTCCCGATCGAATTTTACAAAATTATATCAGAAATGGTGTGTACCCCATTAAAGAATTTATATAATGAATACTTTTTACTACAGGCTTTAAAGTCACCCTATTTTTCAGATTCAATTGTCACCTTAATACATAAGAAGGGTAAAAATCCAGAAGAGTTATCAGCATACCACCCTATCTCCTTGTTAAATCAAGACTATAACATTTTTATGTCAATTTTAGCCGACAGGCTAAAAAGTGTGGTGGGCAAGTTAATTCATATGGATCAGGCAGGTTTTATCCCGAATAGGAATTCGGTTCGTAATATTAGAAGAGTAATGTCAGTACTGGACCACTTTCACCGGATCTGCCAGCCAGGCAGTAAAGAATATCATAAAGTTAAGAAAAAAGATCTTGCTTTAATCACCATTGATGCTGAAAAAGCTTTTGACTCCATAGAATGGAATCATCTTATAACTTCTCTGGAAAATGTTGGTTTTTCTGGGAGGCTGGTAGACCTGGTGAAAGTGGTATACAATAAACCTAGATCGCAGCTTGTAGTAAATGGGGAACTTACACAACACATCACTTTAGAAAGAGGAACACGCCAGAGCTGTCCACTATCCCCACTTTTATTCGATCTCGCGTTAGAACCTTTGGCAGTCTACATTCGACAAACTATACAACCAGTCAAGATAGGCAAGGAGGCTATACTCATATCTCTGAATGCAGATGATATACTCTTAATGTTGCAGGATACGGCAAAGTCTATCCCAAGCGTTCTCCAATTAATCACAGAGTTCAGCAGCTTTTCAGGCTATAAAATTAATCCCAAAAAATCGGAGATCCTGTGGGTCAACAAAACAAGGCAAAGCTCTAATTATATGTTTAAAGAAGTGAACGCCATAAACTATCTAGGGATTAGAATTGCTAGGAAGCCCAGTGAGTGGTACCATTTAAACTTTACTGAATTTTTTGATAAGTTGCAAGATGATTTAAATAAATGGAACCTATATTTTCTGTCACTTTCTGCTAGATGCATGATAATTAAAACAATTATATTTCCAAAGATTCTCTTCTTATTGCAAAATCTTCCTCTTTGCGTCACCAGAAAAGATATAAATAGATATAATAAAGCCTGTACTGCTTTCATCTGGGGGAAAAAAAGACCAAGAATATCCTTAAATTCATCCACCAATAAAAAAGTGCTGTCCAGAGTACTGAACTAAAAAAAAAACTTAGATGCCTTCTTTTTCAAATAAAGATAGCAAGAGAACGAAGAAAAATTGATAATAGGAGTAAATTAGAAAGTTGCTTAAAATTGCATGCTCTATCTGAACCATGAAAGAAAAAATTTGGGTTCAGTGTCCCTTTAAAGATTGTTTAGTAGCTTTCTGTGGGTCAGCAGGTATGTCTGTGTCAGGCTCACTAGGATGTCTAAAAAACAAGAACTAGGTTTAAACCACAGCTGCTGAGATTGGTTGGATTTATAATTATTGTGTAGCACAGTGATATATGGGGAGCTACATTAATTACCAATGAGGTAATGTGGAACCCCCAATAATCAGGAAGCAGATTAGTGTAAAGGTAGAGTAAGAGAAAAAACTCTATAGCTGCCACATGTGAAATAGTTCACTGAACAGGTGCAGCAGAGCCACTGACTTACTAACCTTCAGATATACAAGGTTGCAGAGAATTATATATATATATATAGCATACACCATGAGGCCTTATGATCTAGGTAAATTGGCATAACGTAGAGTGAAATAAATAACACGAGTGGAATGCATTATTGTAGCTAGCGTATACCTCAGAAAAGCCTTGAGTGGAGAGTGGAGGATGACCGGCTGCAGTGTAGCAGGTAGACTTTGACTCTGTGTTGAAGCAGTCGGATATGGAGCAGTGTGACCGGAGCTCTGAGCGGTTGCTGTAAAGCTGGCGTGTGACGTCACTGCGGATTGCAGTGAGTCAATAGAGCTGAAGGGTAAGTGAGCAAGTGCCGTGGAAGGCAGGTAGACAAATCTACGATGACTATAATTAGAGGGCAAAAGTTTCAGACTCTTGGAGAGAGTAAGTACAGCGTTCAGGATGGGCGGCTTAGACAGTGAATAGCTGCAAACAATACCAAGCAATTAGTGAAGGGCAGCTGGTAATTTATAAGGAAGTGAATTTGAGTGCTGAAAGAATTTAAAGGAACAGTACCACCAGAGATGACTTCCTGATAAAGATGTGAATATAAGAGTCCTGACAGGACCCCCCCTCAAGGAGCAACTCCGGTGCTCAGGGTTGGGGACGATCAGGGTTCCTACGGTGAAATAGAGACACCAATCTGGGGGCAGATATGTTGCTAGCTGGCTCCCAGGAGTCGTCATCCTGTCTGTAACCCTTCCAACTAATGAGGTATTGCAGTGTTCCACGACAACGTCGGGAGTCCAGAATGGATCGTATCTCATATTCAGTGTTCGGGTCGATATAGACTTGGGGAGTAGGAGATACAGAAGAGGTGTCCCTGACTGCCCTGTATGGCTTGAGTAGGGACACATGGAAGGTGGGATGTACTTTCATGGTGTCAGGCAACTTGAGCCGTACTGTGTTGACGTTGATGACCTGTAAGACAGGGTAAGGACCGATGTATAAGGGAGAGATTTTCTTGGAAGGAGTATTGAGATTTAAGTTTTTAGTAGACAACCAGACTAAGTCTCCGATAGAGTAAGAGTGGGGTGGTAATCTTCTTCAGTCGTAGTAGAACTTTTGAGTCTTTTTAGCGTCGTTGATAGCAGACTGTATGGATGCGAAGCTGGAGGAGATGAGATCAGACAGTTCTGAGATGTTAGGAGATAAACTTTGGTTGTCTGGGAGAATTTGGAATTTGGGGTGAAAACCATAATTGACAAAGAAAGGGGTACGTTTAGTAGTGGAATGGACAGTATTGTTTAAACAAAATTCTGCATAAGGGAGATGAAAGTACGTAGAAATTGCTCAAGCCATTGATTACACCTTTCTGTCTGTCCGTTAGATTGTGGGTGGTAGGCAGTGGTAAGTCTTTTATCGATGGCAAGTGCTTTAAAGAACTCTGTCCATAATCTGCTGGAGAATTGGGTTCCATGGTCACTCAGTATGTTTTTTTGGTATTCCGTGGTATTTGAAAACATGAGTGATGAGTAGTTGAATGGTTTCTGAAGCAGTGGGTAATTTATGATATGGAATAAAGTGACACATTTTACTGAACAAGTCCACCACAACTAGAATGGTGGTATTATTGGCAGACTTAGGTAGATCAACAATAAAGTCTAAAGCTATCTCCAAGCAGGGCCTACTAGGAGTACTTAAAGGGAGTAACAACCCATAAGGTGGATGCTTTTCCTTTTTGGATGTAGTACAACTTCTGCAGGAGAGGACATGATTGCTGATGTCTGTGGACATACCAGGCCACCAGTAGGTTCTTCCTACGAGTTCTTGGGTTTTCTTTACTCCAGGATGTCCGGCAAGTAGAGATTCATGGACGGAATGTAGTAACAACTGCCTTAGACTTGGTGGTATGTATAATTTGTCATGGAAGTAATAGAACCAGTCTTGTTTTCGTTGTAGCTGTGTCAGGGGCTTTGTAGGGTCTTTCTCTTGTTCTAGCTACAGTTGAGGGTTAGAATCAATGATGAAGGATATAACATTCTCCATTGGGATTATACTTCGTTCTGGTGCCTTGTAGCGTATGTCAAAAGGAATCCTGGAAAGGGCATCTGACTTGCCTGGCAGAGAGTGTTCTTGTAGATTTGAGGTATTGTAAATTCCTGTGATCAGTATAGATTACAGTTGGAATGGTGGTACCTTCCAGTAGATGACGCCAGTGCTCGAGTGAGAGCTTAAAGGGACAGTCTACCATAGAATTGTTATTGTTTTAAAAGATAGATAATCCCTTTATTAACCATTCCCCAGTTTTGCATAACCAACACAGTTATACTAATATACTTTTTACCTCTGTGATTACCTTGTATCTAGGAACCTTCTTCCAGCCCCTGATCACATGACTGTGACTGTTTATTATCTATTGTCTTAAATTTAGCATTGTTTTGTGCTAAATCTTAAATAACCCCCTGTGCCTGAACACAGTGTTATCTATATGGCCCACGTGTACTTTCTGTCTCTTTTGTGTTGAAAAGAGATTTAAAAAGCATGTGATAAGAGGCAGCCCTCAAGGGCTTAGAAATTAGCATATGAGCCTACCTATGTTTAGTTTAAACTAAGAATACCAAGAGAAAAAAGCAAATTTGATGATAAAAGTAAATTGGAAAGTTGATTAAAATTAAAAGTCCTATCTGAATAATGAAAGTTTAATTTATATTGGACTGTCCCTTTAATGGCTAATAATTCCTTATCCCCAATGGTATCGTTTTGTTCAGAAGAGGTTAAGGAACGTGAATAGAAGGCTACTGGATGTAGTGGTTAATTTATGCCTTTGCGTTGGGATAACACTGCCCCTACAGCAAAGTCTGATGCATCAACTTCCAGAATGTATTGCAGTTCTGGATTGGGAGATCTCAGTATGGGTGCTGTAGTGAATTTTGTTTTCAGGTATTCAAATGCCTTTTGGGAGTCTTCCTTCCAGTGAAAGGGTACAACAGATTTCGTAAGAGTGATTAATGGTTTGGTCAAGTTAGCAAAATTCTTGATGAATTTGCGGTAAAAGTTGGCAAACCCCAAAAACCTCTGAACCTCTTTTTTTGTTCTTTGGGGTTGGCCAGTGAATAATAGCGTGGATCTTTGTATCTTCCATACGAATACCTGAGGAGGTAATCTCATAGCCAAGGAAAGTTATGCTTTATGTGTTAAAGATGCATTTTTCGGGCTTCGCATAGAGAGAGTTGTTTCTCAATCTGGAGAGTACTTGTCTGACGTGGGTTATATGTTCAGCCAATGTTTTAGAATAAATCAGGATGTCATTCAGGTATATAACGAGGAACACATCCAGGATGTCTCTGAACAGATCGTTAATCAGATGCTGAAAAGTGGCCGGGGCGTTACAGAGCCCAAACGGCATGACGGTGTATTCGAACAGGCCTTAGCGAGTGCGAAATGCCATCAGCCACTCATCTCCACTTCTTACACAAATCAAATTATATGCGCCCCTTAAATCTAGTTTAGTGAAATATTTTGCCCCTTCCAGTTTCTCAATTAGTTCTGGGATTAGGGGTAAAGGGTATCGTTTTTTTTATCGTAATTTTATTTAGTTGTCTGTAATCCACTATAGGCCTTAGGGAGCCGTCTTTGTTTATAACAAAGAATATTCCAGCTCCAGCCGGCGAAGTGGACAGCCGTATAAAACCTTTTCTTAAATGGTGTTCAAGATAGGATTTTAAAAGAGTGAGCTCAGGTTTGGATAATGGAAAGATATGCCCACAGGGAATCTCTGCACCAGGTAAAAGTTCAGTCGGGCAGTCATATTTCCTGTGGGGTGGTAAGTTTTCAGATTCGGATTTACTGAAAACATCCAAAAAGTTGCTATATTCCGGAGGTATTTGGATATCTGAACTAGTAGTAGTGGTATGCAAAATTTTGACAGGGAAACATGTTGTAGTACAGTATTTTGAGTTAAAGGAGACAGAAAGTGTGGACCATGTTATATATGGATTGTGAAGAGTTAACCATTTTAGGCCTAAGATAACAGGGGAAACTGGTGAACAGATTACATCGAACGTGAGGTACTCCCTGTGATGTTCATGTGTGGATACTAATAGAGGTATAGTTTGATATTCCACTGGACCAGAGGAGATAGCTCTACCATCTATGCCCCTTAAAAGAATAGAAGACCTTTTTTTGCACAAGTGGGATTTTATTTACAACCGTGAATTCCTTATCAATATAGGAGGCCGTTGCGCCTGAATCAATTATTGCGGAAACCTTGACCCGATGAAGATCCCACTGCAAAAGAAGTGATAATTTACAGTATGTTGTTGTGGAGTCATGGGTACTACAGCAATCACTGGATGTTAGAGTCTTATTATCTTATCTTATTTTGTCTCTGGAGTGATGGACATTCTTTAACAGTGTGTTCGTCTAAGGCGCAATATAGGCAGAGGTTGTTGTCTCGTCTTTTGATCTTTTGTTGTGCACTCAGGGGCCCCTTCAGGAAGCCAATATCCATTGGTTCACTCATACACTTGCTAGTAGAGGGTGTGGGTGTTGTGTTACTGTGTTTCCTAGTGTATGTTTCCTGATAGGATCTTTCATGATGTCTCTCTCTGAGGTGTCTATCAATTGTAATTCTTAAATTAAAAAGCTCTGTGCTGGCTGGGGGCAGGTCCACACACTGACATACGCGCTTGACGTAGGCACGTGTAAGCAGCGCCAAGGACGGACTGAGCGAGACGCCAACAATCAGGCGATCTCGCATAGGGTGCAGTCCGGAAGAGTGGGACTGTGAGGAGGGGCCGAGCGTCTGCCGGAGTCCACAGTCGGCGAGTTCAGAGCCTACTTTGCAGCCCACCCGCAAGCGTACCAGACTGGCTTCCTAGGTGGGGTGCGTGTGGGGAGGAGGCGGCTCATGGTAAAGTGGGAATTTGTTTCTTTTCTACTTGCACAGTGTGCACGGTGCGCAATATACCCTTTTTGTCATACCCACTGCCTTATCTGCTGCTTCTCCCCGTGCGCACTCTTACTGGGAACTAGGTTCCAATTTTTGGAAGCTCGGATCTAACAGGCTGCATTAGTTAAGAGTGTGCAGTCCTGAACCCCCATATATTATTTAGGGTCTGTGGAACTAAGGGTGTTTCTCCACTCTGGCCTTGCCCCAAAATCTCCTTTTTAAACCCATTTATATATTTAAAGTATCTGATAGAAAGGGGCCCTTAATGAAGTAACCATGAATCTGAACTATATCTGGAAAGTATGTAAAGTAAATAAGAGCAATCTAAGAGGAGGCCCATAATCCAGACTCCCTCCTACCTTCAATATCACTAATAAGGAACGCAGGCAATATTCAGTGAGCTGGGCTGCTGTGAAAGGTCTAGCCTGTATAACTTGGCATAATGGTGCTGCAGTGTTTGTGAGTACCCTGAACTTATTTACATTACAGTATATTTGACTCCTTTTATGGACTCATACATGTGTGGCACATATTTGTCTTTCTTCTCGCCCTATATGAGGTTTATTGGTGCTCAATTTGGAGACAGCGAGCTGGACTGCTGTTAAAGGTTCAGCCTGCCTTACTAGGCACATCTGAGTGCCGCAACTTTTGTGAGTACCCTGTGTTCACTCAGCTTAAAATATTAATGGTGTATAACAGATTTACACATGTATTTTGCATCTCTGTTTTTCCTCTGGTCTTCCTTCCTTATCCTGGCTTCAATACGTGGGGGCTTCTGAGCTAACCTCGGGAAACAGCGAGCTGGGCTGCTGTTGAAGGTCCAGCCTGCATTTATAGGCACGACAGAGTGCCAAAGAAATTTGTGAGTACCCTGTACATATTTATATTCTGATAAAGCATCATGCTGTAGATACACACATGTGGCGGTCTTCTGTCTTTTTTTTACTCTCCAGTCGGGTTATCTAAGGGACATATCAGCATCTTGACTCTACACTGAAGAAAAAGAGGAAATCATAACTGGGCTCTTACTATCTCGCTTCTTTAGGGAGAGGCTGGAAAGGCTGGAAAGAATCAATAACAGTGGGACTTTGTACTTGCTAAGTGGATTCACTTGAGTATTATCTTTCTTTCTTTTGATGAAATATGAGTATATAAGTCTTGTTATTTCAGTATGGTTTGTGGTATCATGCTAAGATAGGGGTCTAATTGGTGAAGTATGTATTTTGATAAGTTTATCTAATATGTAGAAGTGACTACAGCTAGGAAGCAAGGTATAAGTAAATCAGAATCTTTATCCAAGGTAACATATCAGAAATAAGATATATGGCCAAGTAGGAGGATTAAAATCCTTTGTAACCATCTTTTATGGATAAATATCTTTCCCCCCTCCTAAATAACAGAGCATTAAACATAGCGGGAAGAAGGCAGCAAGAAAAGCGAATAGTCAGGCGGAGTATTGAAAATAATCAGGAACCCCCACAGGAAAGTGGTGCAGACTCAGTCAACAACTCAGAATTACTGAAACAAATGAGTGAGCTTTTTTACCTAAATTTGAGGAAATTCAGACTAGTGTGGATGCACTATCACAAGACATAAAACATATGGTAACAAGAATTGGATTAGCAGAGCAGCGCATCTCAGATTTAGAGGATAGGGATATAGAGAAAGATAAAGACATAACATACATTCAAAAACAAGTTAAAATTTTAAGTGAGAAAGTGGAAGATCTGGAGAACAGGTCAAAGAGAAATAATTTAAGAGTGATTGGTATTTCGGAAGCGTTGGCTGAGAAGGATTTAATACACTTTGCATCAGTACAATTACCCCTTTTACTAAAAATTACAGACACCAATTTCACTGTTGAAAGAGTACATAGAATAGGTAATTTAAGGAATCAGGAAGATGGTAAAAATAGATCAAGACCAATATTTATTAAATACCTACATTTTCAAGAGAAAATTAAAATCCTACAAGCATATAGATCACAGAAAGAAGTGTTTTTTCAGAACAAGAAAGTCTTAATTTTTCAGGATTTCGCATATGAGACCTCAAATAAAAGGAAGCTTTGCGCTCCAATTTGTTCACGATTGATTCAGGAAGGGAGGGTAGTGAGGCTTCTATATCCAGCTAGAATTAGTATTCAGACTAAGGAAGGGTTCAGGATCTTTGAGGACCCTCAGGACTTGGAAAATTTTCTGAGAACTGAACAGAGGTGAGGGACTTAGGATAGGGATATTGATTTAGTATTGTAAGTAGTCACATTAGGAATTGAGCTTAAATTGGTAAGAAATGTTAATAAAGCTAGCAATAGATGCTACTGTAGTCTGGGTTAAGGTTAGAGTGGGTTATGTTTTTTTTTTTTTCTCTCCCCTACCCCCCCCCCCCATACCTCGCTATTACCGCTCTCCTAGGATAGGTGAAATAAAGATTAATAATGACGGAGGCATGTAGATTTGGATCCTGGAATGTGGGAGGGTTTACCTCCCCAATTAAAAGGAAAGCAATATTACAACACCTAAACAAGCTAAAAATAGATATAGGTCTACTACAAGAAACTCATCTGAATGAGTTGGAAAGTCAAAAACTTAAATGGGTTTGGGTAGGAGGGGTGGTCTATGCGGCAGGTTCACAACGGAAGAAAGGGGTAGCCATAGTCTTCAGGAAGACCTTAAATTATAAAATTTTGAGACGAGAAATTGATCAACGAGGGAGGTTTATTATACTTGAATTAGAATTAGGCCTAAAAAGAATAGTATTATGTAATGTATATGGTCCCAATACAAAGAAGAATCTATTCTGGGAGTTTTTCCAAGTTAAGTTAATGGAGTTTGACCAAAATATAATTCTTGGGGGGGATTTGAATTTGGTGTCATCCGGTTTTCTAGATAGGAATCGGAAGGGGAAAAAGGCTTTGTCAGGGTATAAAGATACTAAGACGTTAAAGAAATTTTGCTTTAACCTGGGCTTACTGGACATTTGGAGAAATGCACATCCGGATAGTAAAGAATTCACATGTTTGTCCAAAGCGCACAAATCTTTGTCACGTATAGACATGTTTCTAATTAGCGATAAACTCTTCTCTGTAACAAAAAAAGCAGAACTTATGCCAATAACAATCTCTGATCATGCCCCTATTTTACTATCTTTGTTAATTATGAAGCCGAAACCAGCCAATAATAGGTTCTTTTTTCCAACATATCTATGTAATAACTTAAAATTTCGAAGGTTTTTGAAGGACAAATGGATTGATTATTATGACAGAAATAAAGGTTCAGTATCTAACTTAGAAACAATATGGCAAGCTTTTAAAGCAGTAATAAGGGGAGAGATCCTTGCATATGCTGTAAGAGTAAAAAAGAAAAATGACTCACAGTGGATCCAACTTACTAAACAAATTGTAAATAAATATCAAAAATATGTTAGGGATAATAATAAAAGCAACTGGTGTGAATATTTAGAAGCTAAAAAACAAAGATAATTGGCATATCTTAAAAGAAACGCAGAATGAGTTAAGGAGGAATAATAATTATATGCAATATGGGAATAAAATAGGGAAATTCTTGGCCAGATTGGTGAATACACGGAAAGCAAATAGTACCATATCCCTCATTAAAACCAAAAATAAAATATGTACACTCCCTCAAGATATTCTAGAGGAATTTTCACATTATTTTAAACGGTTATATCAAGATCAAATAATAGATTACCAAAAGAAAGATTATTTTTGGAATGGGGTCAAACTTCCCTAAATAGTAAAAGATGACCTTGACTCATTAAATTATCCAATAATGGAAGAGGAGATTAAAAAAGCTATAAAAAAGCTAAAATTTAATAAGGCCCCCGGACCTGACGATCTCCCAGGAGAACTTTACAAAATTCTCATTCATGAAATTACTCCCACACTTCACAAGGTCTTTAATTATTTTTTTTTAGAAAATAAAACACCTTCTTCCCACTTCACGGAATCTAGGATAATATTAATCTTTAAGCAGGGTAAAAATAAAGAATCAATGGACTCATACAGGCCCATTTCCCTGCTAAACGTTGATTATAAGATTTTCACACACATACTGGCTAATAGACTCCAATCACTGATAAATACATTGATTCATTCAGATCAAACTGGCTTTATTAAAGGCAGGACGCTTATTAAAAATGTTAGGAAATTAGAGATAGCGATCAATTATTGTGAAGTAAAGAAGAAAGCAGGGGTAGAGCTAACAGAGGATGCTGGGGTTATTTCCATAGACACACATAAAGCGTTTGATTCGCTAGTATGGGATCACATGTTTACGACTATTTGTAATTATGGTATACAAGGCAAAACTTTTATCAGACTATTGTACTCCTGTATTTAAACCCAATGGCGACTCTAAGTGTTAAAGGGAGGGAATGTGTGATGGCACTACTAGAGATAATGAGGGATGGGCTAGTAACCGTCAAGGAAATGGCCTTATATTAATTAATTGTTGCCCTTGAGTGCTGTGTACTTAATCACAATACAGAATAAGTGACCAAGTAGTCACAAAAAAAGAGTACACTTAGAAGAACTCACCCCCTCATAAGTTTATAGAGATATGGCGTGGTGTGCGTGAAAAAATTGACACATTAAAAACATAAACACTTTAATAGAACTTAATTAAAAACTGGGTGCATTTAAAAACACTAGAGAACTATTAGATAGTACTGTATAATGTATCTGAGGTGTCTGACCTCGTATGGTAATATGGATGATCAGTCAGGTATGCAATTAAGCTGAGGTCTCAATATTACGTAATGAGCCAGATAAATAAAGAGTATATAATTATTAGTTTAAGCACTAGATATTCTGTACAGGACCGATAAATGGAATTATTTTATCTAGCTAAGTGCTAATAATTCCTCAAACTTCGTCTCCTATTCTGGCTCTATTCACATGTAAGCTCTGCTCGTTTGGTATTGTATGAGTCAGGCTTCAGGGATAATGGTGTGCGCTGTCCTATAAGGGCGTAATGGTCTATTAGCTTCCCCTATTAGCAGAATTCTTTTATATCACCTATTAGCTTAGTTAGTCAATATTTCAGTGTTGTAGCGCTCTCCAAAGAAAGCAAGATACGATATTGTACCAATTATATTAGGTGTGTAGAGGAAGGTGGTTCACTCAGGTAAATTTACCTGACATGTTTCGCCCGGGTAAATCGGCTTTTTCGAAGGCCTTCGAAAAAGCCGGTTTACCCGGCGAAACATGTCAGGAGAAGGGGGAATTGGGTCCCCTCTATTTTAGAGTCTAGTAGAACTTTTAGTAATGTAAACAAATGATACCTGAGCTGACGATATAACGTATACTCAGATTAGTCAGTCAGTTTAGCATGACTCCAATACAGGAGCATGACTCCAATACATTGAGACCTGTTGTCTCACTGAGCGGTTACTGATATTACCGCTGCTCTCCCCGGTCTGCTACTTTGCTACTTAACAACATAGGAATTCTACAAATAGCAATATTGTTACGCTATAGGTTTGTAACATCCTGCACAGTTTAATATCCACAACTATACTGGTAATTTTAATTATTGCAGTCGGAATAAACCCACTTGATATTGTACAATAAGGGTCAGGTTAATGGCTTATTGTTATTCCCAGACATTTACCAAATAATGAATTTTATTTCTTAATTCTACTTATTAACAAGGTTTACTAGCTAAAGGATAGCATACTCTGTCAAGTAATGTGCTTGCCAGACCGCTATTGCGGTAATTTACATCTGTCAAGCATAATCACAATATTGTAGTGCTTCACAGCAACGCATGCAACGATCCTATACACAATTACACGGTGTAGATCTGATAGTATCCAGTATAATTATACCCTTTCAGTTACAGTAATCTCTGTTTGATCCTAATTTTAAGGGTGTCTTGGAGAAACTATAGAATTGCCAGTTATATTATTACTTGTCAAGTAATTTACATAGTAATAAAAAATTGTCATACCGACATTCAGCTCTCCGTATAAACCTCTGTGTACGTACAGAGGCAAGTGTATTATCTACTATCTATTGGTGCTAGCTTAATATATGCTAATTTATATAGAGTCCTCTGGGATTCAAGTAAACTTTTTTTGCAATAAGGTTCAAATTATAAGGCTGCATTCTAGCCAGCCTAACAACACTGATACTAATAGCTGTCAATTTAGGTTAACTTGATAATCACCAGTCCTAAGGACATACAGATTCTCAGCAATATTTTTAATACCACCGAGTTAAATTTACCTGAGTGAACCACCTTCCTCTACACACCTAATATAATTGGTACAATTTCGTATCTTGCTTTCTTTGGAGAGCGCTACAACACTGAAATATTGACTAACTAAGCTAATAGGTGATGTGATGAGAGCAGGATGTGATGTCACTAGTTTGGGGACGGGGCTTAGGTCCGGTGTCTGTGTCGCAGTTAGTTTAGTACAATCAACCTGTCTAGATGTGTATTGCTATGCTCTGTAATAAAATAGAGTTGTACCATCATTGCTGTGTCCTGCATATGTCCTGCCTCTCATGACATGGTGTCAGAAGTTCTGGACTGCGCTTCTGTTCCTGATCGATTGCAATGTCAAAGTTTACCCCACCTGAGCCTTTTGACTTCTCTCAGCCTGCAGCTTGGCCCACATGGTGTCAGTGGTTTCAGCGCTTCAGGATTGCTTCCAAACTGAACAAGGAGAGTGGTGAAGTACAAGTTAATTCTCTTTTATACTCTATGGGGAAAGATGTGGAGCCAGTGTTCAATGCTTTTACTTTCCAAGAAGGGGAAGAATTTAACTTTGATATAGTTATGGATAAACTCAGTGCCCACTTTGTGCCCAAAAGAAATGTGATTCATGAGAGAGCTTGTTTTCACAAACGCAATCAGCGTGTGGGAGAATCTGTGGAGTAATTTGTGCGCAGCCTGTATGAATTAGCTGAATTCTGTGAGTTTGGTGTTGCTAAAGAAGAGCAAATCAGAGACAGATTAGTTATTGGAATTGCAGATGCTGAAGTCTCCCTGAAGCTGCAGTTAGAGCCTGATTTAACGTTAGATGGGGCTATTAGGATGGCCCACCAGAGTGAACTGGTGAAAAAGCAAAGTGCTGATCTGAGGTCTGAGAGTATTGTGGATGAAGTGCAACAGTCTAGGAAAACTGCTAGTGAAAGGCACAGTGTGAGCGGTAGATCTAAAGTACTGGAAAGGCCTAGAAGTGGATGGGCTCAACATGGCCGATGCACACGGTGCTACCGGGCTCATGATCAGAGTGCTATATGCCCGGCCAGAGATAAAAGATGCAGAAAATGCAACAGAATAGGCCATTTTGAAGTGGTGTGTAAAACTGAATACATTAAGGAGATGCAGGTGGACAGTGACCAGGAGGGTCAGGAAGTGTCTTTTGTGGGGTACGTTGTGGAACGGACAAGCTCAGAGGAAGATTGGAAAGTTACTTTTACTGTAATGGGAGCCAAAGTTGATTTTAAGATTGACACGAGAGCAGATATCACTGTAATGTCTTTTGCTGAATTTATGAAACTGCCTCGACAGCCCCAGCTGGCGAAGATTACTACAAATGTCCATAGTCCTGGTGGCCGTATTGATTGTGTGGGGAAATTTCTTGCCAGCTGTGAGTACAAGCAAAGGAAGTTCACCATGTGGGTGCATGTGATCCGAGGTCAGTGTGTTAACAGTTTATTGAGCAGAAAAGCAGCCTGTGACTTGGGCCTCGTGGCCAGAGTGAATGAGATTTCCGAAGATATGTTTGGCGAGTTGGGCCTACTGAACTGCAAACCTGTCCGTATAGCACTTAAAATTGACGCAGTCCCATACAGTATTTCTACCCCTCGTAGAATTCCGTTCCCGCTCATGCCTCAAGTGGAGAAAGAGCATATGCGCATGAAGTCTATGGGGGTTATTGAAGAGGTTGTTGAAGCGACTGATTGGTGTGCCCCCATTGTTCCAGTTGCAAAGAAAAACGGAAAAGTGCGCATCTGTGTGGACCTGAAAAGGTTGAATGAAGCAGTAAAGAGAGAGAGATTTGTGCTGCCGACATTAGAAGATATAGCTCCAAAGTTGGCTGGGGCGAAGTTCTTTTCCACATTAGACGCTTCTAGAGGCATTTTGGTAGATCCCCCTGGATCCAAAGTGCTGCAAACTGACTACCTTTATCACACCGGTAGGTCGGTTCTGCTTCTGCAGACTCCCCTTTGGGATATCCTCCGCTCCTGAAATATTTCAAAGGGAAATGAGTTCTCTCCTGAGTGACCACGTGGGCACAGCGGTCGTCATGGACAACATTCTAGTGTATGGGTCTACAGTGAAGGAGCATGATCAGCGTTTAAGTTGTGTGTTACAGGCTATCAAAGAGTCTGGGCTGAAGCTGAATAAAGAAAAATGTCATTTTAGGAAAACTGAATTATGCTACTTCGGGCATATCATCAACGGGGATGGCATCAAGCCAGACCCCGAGAAAATTTGTGCTATTGAACAGATGAAAAGCCCTTCTTATGTACATGAGCTGAGACAGATATTGGGCCTTGTAAATTACGTGGGCAAGTTTCTTCCAGATTTATCAACAGTTTTACACCCTGTCACAGAGTTGCTTAAGAAAGACGTTGCCTGGGTCTGGGGACCTTAACAAGAAAAAGCTTTCCTGCATGCCAAGTCCCTGCAGGGGTCTGCCCCAGTGCTGGGGTTCTACGACCCTTCAAAAAAGACTGTGGTTAGTGCCGATGCAAGCAGTTATGGGTTGGGGGCTGCACTCCTGCAGCTGAATGACAACAAACTACAGCCCATTGCCTACTGTTCCCGCACACTGATGGCTGCAGAGTCAAAATACGCTCAAATTGAGAAAGAGTGCCTGGCTGCAGTTTGGGCCTGTGAGCGCTTTCAGCGTTATCTAGTGGGTTTGGAGAAATTTAGTCTGGAAACTGGCCAAAAACCGCTAGTACCTCTAATCAATTCTTATGACATTGACAAAACACCCTTGAGATGCCAGAGACTTTTAATGAGACTGCTCAGGTTCAATGTTCAGGCAGTGCATGTGCCGGGGAAACAACTGGTTGTGGCAGATACACTATCCAGGCTCCCGCTGGTTGCTGCTGAAGAATACTCCACAGAATCGGATGTGAAAGTGTATGTTGATTCAGTTCTGGCCTCTAAGTCCATTTCTTCAAGGAAACTGGAAGAGATAAAGAAAGAGACATATTTGGACACAGATCTGCAAGAAGTTATAAAGTACATAAAAGAAGGCTGGCCCGAGAGCCGGGCAGCCTGGATGTCTTTAAGTGCTTACCAGCCAGAGAGGTCGCAGCTCACGGAGCTGGAGGGGTTGGTGCTGTTTCAAGACCGCATTGTAATTCCTGTCAGCATGAGGAAGGAGATGTTAAACAGGATTCATGATGGCCACTTAGGTATTACAAAGTGCAGAGAAAGGGCAGCTACTGCTGTGTGGTGGCCTGGGTTCAGCTCCGACATTGCAAATCATGTGTCTAAATGTGCCTTTTGCCGGGAACGCCGGCCTACTCAGAGAAGGGAGCCCTTGATGTCTACTCCGCTGCCTGCGGGGCCGTGGCAGAAAATAGCTGCTGATTTGTGTGAACTGCACGGGAAAAAGTTTCTTGTTGTGATCGACTACTATTCCAGGTATTTGGAAATTGCACCCCTGAATGATATCACAAGTCAGGCTGTTATCATTCGCCTGAAGAGCTTGTTCGCCCGCTGGGGCATTCCAATGGAGCTAGTGAGTGATAATGGTATGCAGTTCGCTTCTACAGAGTTCAGTGCTTTCAGCAGGGAGTATGATTTTGTACATTCCACGTCAAGTCCACATTATCCGCAGGCCAACGGAATGGCTGAAAGGGCAGTTCAAACAACAAAATTCATTCTAAAGCAATCTGAGCCGTACCTAGCCCTTTTGTCATACAGGGCGATGCCCATTCAAGCCACTGGGTTTAGCCCGGCACAGCTGATGCTAGGACGCCAGATTCGCACCACTTTACCCTCAGTGGGTGTCTTCAAGCCGCCTGGCCCTGTTCCTCGGGACGAAGTCCTTAGGAGGGATGAAGAGGCCAAAAAGGGTTATCGTTTCTTCTACGACAGGAGACATTCTGTCAGGCCTTTACAGGAACTGAAAGCGGGCCAAAGTGTCAGAATTAAACTGGATGATGAGAAGAAATGGAAGACGCCTGCTACGGTAGTGGGCCGCTCTCCAGAACCAAGGTCTTACACAGTCCTTACGGAGGGAGGGACGGTTACACGCCGTAACGGAAGACATCTTCAGCCTGTACCTGAGAGTCTGGAACCGGATACCTCAGTACCACCGCCGGTGGGATTCCCTGTTCTAAGAGAGGTGCCTTCCCCTCAGCAAGATCAAAGCGGGGATATATCTTTGCCTCCAGCAGACTCTAATTCACCATCTTCTGTATCAGAGGACAGTTCATGCAAAGTTACATCAAGCAGAAGAGTGGTGAAACTTCCGGCCCGATATAGGGACTGACTTTAGCTAGAACAGTGACTGGAAGTATGGGCAGAATAATCCCATGGTCACTGTGGACTAGGGTAGTCTACCCCGATGTCCAAGTCAGGATGTAATTTATTTGTTTATGTTTTCTAACCTATTTGTTTATATAATGTTTGAAAAAAATTTGTTGTATACTCTGTTCGTATACCTCGTTATTTGTTATATGCAAATGTATGCTTCGCCTTTGAAAAAGGGAAAGATGTGATGAGAGCAGGATGTGATGTCACTAGTTTGGGGGCGGGGCTTAGGTCCGGTGTCTGTGTCGCAGTTAGTTTAGTACAATCAACCTGACTAGATGTGAGTTGCTATGCTCTGTAATAAAATAGAGTTGTACCATCATTGCTGTGTCCTGCATATGTCCTGCATCTCATGACAGGTGATATAAAAGAATTCTGCTAATAGGGGAAGCTAATAGACCATTACGCCCTTATAGGACAGCGCACACCATTATCCCTGAAGCCTGACTCGAGCAGCGGTTATATGTGAATAGAGCCAGAATAGGAGACAACGTTTGAGGAATTATTAGCACTTAGCTAGATAAAATAATTCCATTTATCGGTCCTGTACAGAATATCTAGTGCTTAAACTAATAATTATATACTCTTTATTCATCTGGCTCATTCCATGTAATATTGAGACCTCAGCTTAAAGGGACACTAAACCCATTTTTTTCTTTAATGATTCAGATAGAGCATGCAATTTTAAGCAACTTTCTAATTTACTCCTATTATCATTTTTTCTTCGTTCTCTTGCTATCTTTATGTAAAAAGGAGGAATGTGATGCATAGGAGCCGGCCCATTTTTAGTTGAGAACCTGGGTTATGCTTGCTTATTGGTGGTTAAATGTAAGCTTCCAATAAGCAAGCGCTATCCATGGTGCTGAACCTAAAATGGGCTGGCTGCTAAGATTTACATTCCTGCTTTTAAAACAAAGATAGCAAAAGAACAAAGACAATTTGATAATAGGAGTAAATTAAAAAGTTGATTAAAATGTCATGCTCTGTCTGAATCATGAAAGAACAAATGTGGGTTCAGTGTCCCTTTAATTGCATACCTGACTGATCATCCATATTACCATACGAGGTCAGACACCTCAGATACATTATACAGTACTATCTAATAGTTCTCTAGTGTTTTTAAATGCACCCAGTTTTTAATTAAGTTCTATTAAAGTGTTTATGTTTTTAATGTGTCAATTTTTTCACGCACACCACGCCATATCTCTATAAACTTATGAGGGGGTGAGTTCTTCTAAGTGTACTCTTTTTTTGTGACTACTTGGTCACTTATTCTGGACTCTAAGTGTTAACTTATTAATGTCAGATAAATTTACTTTATATTGAGGGACCAGACAGGGATGCTTATTGTCCCCCCTCCTTTTTAATCTGGCTTTAGAGCCTCTAGCAATATTTTTTAGGCAAAAATTGGAGGGGATTACTATTGAGGGACACAGAATTAATCAGGCCATATATGCAGACGATCTGCTTATTTTTGTTCAAAATCTTAAGGTTAACTTGCCTATAATTATTATGGCTTTAGAATCTTTTCAAGCCTTTACTGGTTTTGCAATAAACATCTGAAATTCTGTGGCTTATCAAATTGGAAAATTCACCAGTAACTCCATTTAAAGAGGCGAAAGATTATATTACATATTTAGGGTTAAAATTCTCATCTGACTCAAAGAGATGGTATAGATTAAATTTTATACCAGCAATTCTCTCTTTTAAAGAGGACCTAGAGAGGTGGAGGAATTTGCCTCTATCACTTTGAGGCCGAATACACTTAATAAAGATGGTTTCCTTGCCAAAATTCATATACCTATTTCAGGCGTTGCCATTACTATTACTGAGGAAAGATTGTGCGATAATCAATAAATTAATAACACAATTTATTTGGTCAAATAAAAAGCCTAGGATAGCTCTTAAACGGATGTTTGCAAGGAAAGAGGCTGCTGGCATGGCTGTACCGGATATTGAATTATACAATATAGCAGCTAATTTGAAATTCATTTGGGATTGGTTCTCTGACAAGGGTCATTTCTCATTTCTCAGAATAGAAGGGGCTCTAGTAGCCCCTTATGCTCTTAAAGCCCTGACACATATGCCCCTGAAACTGATTCCCAAAGTAATAAAAAGTTTCTTAGTTATAGATCAACCAATACGGGCGACAGGTACTATGTCAGTCACGGGCCCAGCTGGGATGGTCGGGCCCCTGACTGTAGTAACCCCCTGATGGCGGCCCTGGCACTAGGGGCTGTTTGACCCCTCATACGCCAACCTTTTCATGGGTTAGTAGGAGGTGTTCCACATTTTTGGAGATAGAAACCCCTATAGCAAGTGTTTAAAACTATTACCGTAGGTTTATAGATTACCTTATATTCACTTGGCTGTGAACTTGTGAAAAAGCTTTAGAATTTGTAATTTTTGAATAACAATGATGTGGGATTCATTTTTACAAGTCAGTTCAACCACAATGAAATGTATTTTCCCGACTTTAAAAACTTACAGGGATTCCTAATGGTCAGATCTGTACTACAGTATACAGGAAACCCACAACTCTCTACTGCATGCAAATAGTTGCCATCCGAAAACATGTTCCTTAGGCTGCTGCAAAAGGACAGTTTTATACAAATAAAGCAGAATTGTTCCACTGATGATTTTTATCAAGAAGAAAAGCTTAAAAACTTTTTGGTAGATTGAAAGATAGGGGTTATACTAGCAAGATCATAAAGAAAGTCATGAACGAAATAAACCTTGCAGCCATCTATTAGAAAACAAGCCGGTAAAAAAAAACAAACAAATTGACCTTTATTACTAGTTATAGCAATCAGTTTGATGAAGAATGTGATATTATCCGTAGATATCTCCTTATTTTTGCTTATTGTAGAAATAAAACTATAGGTAATATAGTTTCACCAAGCTTAGAAAAACAAAATCTTGTAGTTCTTGGCTAGTGATTAAAGGGACCTACAGATGTGGGCACCCTAGGTGTAAGGCTTGTGACTGTTACAGACAAAGAAAATGTTTTGAATCATTTGTCACAGGAGAAAAAGATCAAATTTTGAAATATGTTAAGGTTCTACATCCCATGTGGTCTACCTGCCTGATTTCATGTACAGATAGAAAACCATTTATCCAAACTGCTTGGGACCAGAAAAGGTTTGGATTTTGGAATACTTGCATCTTTAAAATGGGACAGTTGTGGGAGGGAGTAGATGGGACCAAATGTAAACACCAATATCTTATGTCATTTAAATGTCATAATACAGCTTATACATGCAACTAAAGGTAGTTTTATATAATTTGTAATACTTTATGACTTACAGGCAGGAAAAGGGTAATTTTTTTTTAAACGTTTATTTTTAAAATAATAATTAATTAAAAAGATCTGGATTCTAGAATAAATTTGGATTTTGTAAATCTGGATTTAGAAATATATACCTGTACTTCATGTTGGATGCAATACGTAGGTATGACCACTAGGGAGGTACAAACTAGGATCAGAGAGCATTTGGGTGATATTGGACACAAAGAAGAATGCTCTGCTTTAGCACATCATTTTATAGAAAACCACTGTCAAGATAATTTGGAGCTATAAGAGGGGGAAGATAGGCTTTATCCTTGAAAAGTGAGGTTACCCATGTGATTTAATCCCATGTTTGATATCAATTTTTGATTATTTTTTTTGTATTCATTTTTGCTAATTCATATGGTTTGTTAACAGAGGTCTAATTGCACGTTTTTCCAAAGGTTTGGTGATGCTTTGACATAATGTTAATATAGTTTCATAGGTAAAGAATAACCTGCTGAGTTAACTTATTTATAAGGTTCTCTACTCATACACATATATCTCTAGTGTGCATAATACTTATACTAGACTAAAATGTGTAGGGGCACTTTAATATATTGTACAGCCACGGTACTACAGAGGTTAACTCTAGAACATATATATTAGGCTGTTCCGGCCACTAGTGATTGTCTATGAATACGGATATCGCTAAAACGCGCCAGATGCTGGAAGTTGGCTACTTGTTTTTACTTTGAATGTTGTTCCAGTTTTATTTGGTTGTTTTAAGGATTTACAATAAAGCATTTGAATTGTAGCTGATGTGCTATCATTGCTTTGTTTGGTTCTGTCTGCAGAGGCCTGTGTCTGCTACATGCCTGCAGAGTATCATGATACCAATCAGAAGTGGTTGTTTCTGCTGCCAGCCTGCAGAGCATCCTGTTACCTGTCTTTAGGGGCCTGTGCTAGCTACATACCTGCAGAGCATCATGACACCTGTCTGAAGCGGCTGTGTCTGTTAACAGTCTGAAGAGCTCACTAGTACCTGTCTTTCGAGGCCTGTGCCCACTACTTCCCTGCAGTTTCCTGACATCTGTCTTTAGGGGCCTGTGCTTGGTACATACCCGCAGAGCATCATGGTACCTGTCTGAAGCGGCTGTCGCTGTTAACAGTCTGCAGAGCTCACTTGTACCTGTGTCTTTAGAGACATGTGCCTACTACCTCCCTGCAGAGCTTTCTTTCTTTAGAGACCTGAGACCACTACTTCCCTGCAGAGCTCCCTGGTACCTGTCTTTAGAGACCTGAGTCCGCTACTTCCCTGCAGAGCTCCCTGGTACCTGTCTTTAGAGGCCTGTGCCTACTACCTCCCTGCAGAGCTCCCTGGCACCTGTCTTTAGAGGCCTGTGCCTACTACTTCCCTGCAGAGCTCCATGTTACCTGTCTTTAGAGGCCTGTGTTTGCTAAATCCCTGCAGAGCATCATAGTAACTATCTAAAGCTGCTGTGTCTGCTAACAGTCTGCACAGATCAATAGTGCCTGTCTTTAGAGGCCTGTGCCTACTACTTCCCTGCAGAGCTACCTGGTACCTGTCTTTAGGGGCCTGTGCCTACTACCTCCCTGCAGAGCTCCTTGGTGCCTGTCTTTAGGGGCCTGTACCTTCTACCTCCCTGCAGAGCTCCCTGGTGCCTGTCTTTAGAGGTCTGTGCCTACTACCTCCCTGCAGAGCTCCTTGGTGCCTGTCTTTAGGGGCCTGTACCTACTACCTCCCTGCAGAGCTCTCTGGTGCCTGTCTTTAGAGGCCTGTGCCTACTACCTCCCTGCAGAGCTCCCTGGTGCCTGTCTTTAGAGGCCTGTGCCTACTACCTCCCTGCAGAGCTCCTTGGTGCCTGTCTTTAGAGGCCTGTGCCTACTACTTCCCTGCAGAGCTCCCTGGTGCCTGTCTTTAGAGTCCTGTGCCTACTACCTCCCTGCAGAGCTCCTTGGTGCCTGTCTTTAGGGGCCTGTGCCTACTACCTCCCTGTAGAGCTCCCTGGTGTCTGTCTTTAGAGGCCTGTGTCTACTACTTCCCTGCAGAGCTCCCTGGTGTCTGTCTTTAGAGGCCTGTGTCTACTACTTCCCTGCAGAGCTCCCTGGTGCCTGTCTTTAGAGGCCTGTGCATACTACCTCCCTGCAGAGCTCCCTGGTGCCTGTCTTTAGAGGCCTGTGCATACTGCCTTCCTGCAGAGCTCCTTGGTGCCTGTCTTTAGAGGCCTGTGCCTACTACCTATAAAAGATATAAGGTAGTGGGAATACATTGTCTATTGATACCCCATAAGTTAAATTAATTTCCAATATTAATATCCAATATTATTGAGAAAGAAATCCAAAGTTAGGAAAGAGTATAATAACACTCATAGACTATTAATGTAGAAATGGGGGGTGCTCACTGTCCTAGTAATACAGATAATATAAAAAGAAGAAAAAATTGAACAGTTTAGGAGCACTCAAAAGTAATGTATAATACCTATACAAGTATGAGGCAGGAGAAACCACCAAGAGGGAAAAACAGAATAAAATGTAACATTTAATAATGAAATTATAAAAATGAGCACCCTGGTGCCTGTCTTTAGAGGCCTGTTCCTACTACCTCCCTGCAGTGCTCCCTGCCCCTGTCTTTAGAGACCTGTATCTACTACTTCCATGCAGACCTGAGCTCTCTGGCACCTGTCTGTATAGGCCTGTGTCTACTACCTCCCTGCAGAGCTCCCTGGTGACTGTCTTTAGAGGCCTGTTCCTACTACCTCCCTGCAGTGCTCCCTGCCCCTGTCTTTAGAGACCTGTATCTACTACTTCCATGCAGACCTGAGCTCTCTGGCACCTGTCTGTATAGGCCTGTGTCTACTACCTATTACTAGGGAAAGAGAAGACGACGGCACTACTGGTGCTGTGTTCCTAATAGTATTAGTATCTCGTATGTATTAACTGTATTAATAGAGACAGTCTAGATATACTCAGGAACTTAGGTGCTGTACACTTAAAGAAAACAACCAGAAAAAATCAATTGCTGGAAGCAATTGAAAGGAATGTACTTACATAGAACTCAACAGCACATGTTTTGAACTAGCTAGGTACCATAGGTGAGTAAGCCCATGAAAGGCAAGTTTAAAACTTAACTTTTATTAACTCGATTAAAAATGAAATAGTTAAAAATATTTTTAACTATTTCATTTTTAATCGAGTTAATAAAAGTTAAGTTTTAAACTTGCCTTTCATGGGCTTACTCACCTATGGTACCTAGCTAGTTCAAAACATGTGCTGTTGAGTGCTATGTAAGTACATTCCTTTCAATTGCTTCCAGCAATTGATTTTTTCTCCCTGTGTCTACTACCTCCCTGCAGAGCTCCCTGGTGCCTGTCTTTAGAGGCCTGTGCCTACTACCTCCCTGCAGAGCTCCCTGGTGCCTGTCTTTAGGGGCCTGTGCCTACTACCTCCCTGCAGAGCTCCCTGGTGCCTGTCTTTAGATGCCTGTGCCTACTACCTCCCTGCAGTGCTCCCTGGCACCTGTCTTTAGAGACCTGTATCTACTACTTCCATGCAGACCTGAGCTCTCTGGCACCTGTCTGTATAGGCCTGTGCCTACCTCCCTGCAGAGCTCCCTGGTGCCTGTCTTTAGAGGCCTGTGCCTACTACCTCCCTGCAGAGCTCCCTGGTGCCTGTCTTTAGAGGCCTGTGCCTACTACCTCCCTGCAGAGCTCCCTGGTGCCTGTCTTTAGGGGCCTGTGCCCACTACATCTCTGCAGAGCTCCCTGGTGCCTGTCTTTAGAGGCCTGTGCCTACTACCTGCGCAGAGCTCCCTGGTCCCTGTCATTATAGGCCTGTGCCTACTACCTTCCCTGGTCCCTGTCTTTATAGGCCTGTGTCTACTACCTGCCTGCAGAGCTCCCTGGTCCCTGTCTTTATAGTCCTGTGCCTACTACCTGCCTGCAGAGCTCCCTGGTACCTGTCTTATAGGCCTGTGTCTACTGCCTCAATGCAGTTTTCCATGGCACCATTCTTTAAAGGCATTTGTCTACTACCTGCCTGCAGAGCTCCCTGGCACCTGTCTTTAGAGGCATTTGCCTACTACCTCCCTTACAAGCTCCCTGGTACCTGTCTTTAGAGGCCTGTGCATACTACCTCCCTACAGAGCTCCCTGGCACCTGTCTTTAGAGGCATTTGCCTACTACCTCCCTTACAAGATCCCTGGTACCTGTCTTTAGAGGCCTGTGCATACTACCTCCCTGCAGGGCTCCCTGGCTGGCTTTAAAGGCATTTGCCTACTACCTCCCTGGTACCGGGTTTTAAAGGCCTGGCTGTGTCTGCTACATGCCTGCAGAGCATCATGGTACCAATCTGAAGCGGCTGTATCTGCTAGCCTGCAGAGCTCACAGCTACCGTCTGTCTTTAGAGCACTGTGCATACAATCTCTCTGCAGAGCTCCAGGTTTGGTACCTGCCTGCGAAACACTGAGTGAAAGTAAGCAGCAGCAGCAGCAATCTCTCAGCAACCCCTGCATCCCCCGCAGTACGCCTAACTGCAGCACTCCCGCACAGGTCTCTGCTGGCATTTCTCCGGGGGGGGGGGGGAGCGTCAGCTGGTGTCACGTTACATTCCTCTGACACAAAACAAACCCTCCCAAATTCCTCTCCTCCTTGTCCTGCAGCAAAGTGATTCTTTTCAGTGTTTCGAATCATTTGGATCAGCTCAGTCAAATGATTCGAATCACTGAATCAAATCCCTGTTCTTTTTCTGCAAACCAGGCACAGCCACTAGTAAGTCTGATACACTCAGTACTGAACGTGTCAGCAGCTCTTTATATTCATGTGTGCAGCAACAGATCTTTGAATCACACACTTTAACAGGGAATCAGTGTTATGAAGAGAAACAAACACACTCAAACTATGCATATATATTTTTTTTATGTATTTCAGTCACAACTGTTTCCCTATTAAACTATGTGATTATAATAAAAATTTCAGATAAATGTATTAATCTGTTTAATGCTTTTAAAAATATATCTAACATGAAATGTCTATTTAAACTGTGTGAATGTATTAGATTGCACAATACACAATCAGACAAATGTGCTTTTTAATTCCCTGCCTAACTCTTTTGCCAGCACTTAAAGGGACAGTATACTGTAAAATAGTTTTTCCCTTAATGTGTTTACATTTACAATTGCTTTTTTTACCAACTGCAGAGTAAAAAATGTATGAAAATTAGCTTTTTAAGGTTTATTTCTGTATATAAAAGCTCTGATTTTGTGTTTTGAAGCCACAGCCTAATAAAATAGGTTGAGCTTGTAGGCATAATCAGATCTCATTACTGTATCACATTGTGCACATATACCTGCTTCTTTATCTTATATCTGTCCTTAAAACAATCACCAATACTTTGAGAGAACAATGGAAAATCAACATTTTATTACCTTCTCTCTGCTTTATCACACTGGGAGTGTAATTTCTTCTGCTGGCTGTGTTTACAAAGCTTATCTATAGCTGGTACGCGCGGCCACAATCTTTCAGAATAGGTGGGGATACCACATGCTAAATTAACAATTTCAAATGCCAATATAAGGTTAAAGGAGCTACTTGTAAACAATTTAATACACTCCAGCAGGTAAAGTGGATCATTGGGAACAAATTAAAGGGGAGAAAAATTTTGAGTAAACTGTCCCTTTAAAGATCCCTCCATTTAGTCTGATTCCCTCCTGTCCTGAGTCCCTGAATCACTGACTCCCAAGATGAGTTACAGACAACTCTGCAAGTCCCAGGTAAAAGCACAAGCTTTTACTGAGTCTGAGTCACACACAGCACAGAGCAGCTCAGGATTAGTATAAACTGCAGTGTGTGCTGTGTGTGAATCAAATATAAGTCTCAGTAAAAATCTAATAAAAATAGATATCCATTTATCATTAAAACAGGTTAAAAATAACCATACACATTACTTTATTAAAAACGTTCTTCACTGTCTAGAAACAGCAGAGCTGTGCACTGTTATATAATGCTGTGTGATTCAGGCAAAGACTCATACAAGCTCTTTACTGAGTGAAACACACACAGATCATATTACAGGTCATGAGCTGATTTGAAAGCTGTGTCCTAAGCCCCACCTTCACTCACTAGGAAGAGGCTTTTACACAGCACAGTCAATGAATTGAATCTGAATCACTTTCATGATTCGATTCACCCAGTTCACTGCAGAGAGTCGAGTCAGGGATTCGAATCAGTGACTCACTAGCCAAGCCTAGACTGGGCAGGTGCTGGGAGCTGACAGTGCGTGCGGGATGGTACTGAGGATGGAGCTGACTGTGCTGCTGTGCCTGGCAGCCTTGCCCTGTATGCTTGCCCGGCTGGTTACAGAGGGAGAGGATGGATTTGCCGAGTGCAATAACTACTTCTATCAGGGTAGCCCGCCGCAGGGATTTAGTGACCCATCCCATGCCAAGATCTGTCAGAAACTCAACGGGGGGACTCAGTTTGCTACACTATATAGCACCGAGCACAAAATCCCCGTGTATTCCGCCTTTCTCTATACGGAGGATGCAGCCAGTGGTGAGGGCAGCTGGCTGGTGGAACCCCAGGTTAGTACCTCTATGCTGTACGGAACAGGGAGCGTGCGCTACGCAGGTACTTAGTACCCAGTACATAACCGAGTCTTATAGACTACTCTCTGCATGTGTGGTGTATATACAGGTTCCTCTATATGTATAGATATAATAAACAGTTTATATGCTACTAGGGGAACGTATATTATCTGTTTCTTGTATACTGCATGTTTACTAACACCACACAATTAATATGCCAATAAGGAACTATGTATCTGAGGTTATATAGAAAACCTATATGAAGCAAATAATAATCCTGACGTGACAGTGGCTTTATTGGCAGATAAGCACTGCATTGCTACTTCATCTGGCAGAAAAAGTGTTAAAGCTACAACATTATTCTATGGCACAATGAGCTCATAGGGAAGGTGCAGGTCTTTTAATGTTAAACTGGGATGGGTGTTGCATTGCTCATTATCAAATGACTGTATTTCACATAACAACATAAGCAATTATATATTTTTTGGAAATCAACCAGTTTAATAATAAAAAAATATCTTAATATATTCTAAAAAGAGCGCCAGGCTTTATATTCTTTATTATATATTATTTTGCTCATACATCCAGACTCTGAGCTATCCTAAATCTATCTGATCGTGGTTATACTCTATGGCTATATAGAAAGCGTTACATTAAAGGCCCATGTTGAATCAGATTGCTACATCCATTTATTGCTCACACTGGCAGTGAGATGCTGGTTTGGTTGACAAAGGGCCATTATACTATGCAGCTATTTACAGCAGTTATGCATACACTGATGTTTCATATATTTGCATCTCTTTTATTATGGAAACAGATCACTACAGAGCAGCTTTGATGTCAGACATGGTGTTGTGATATGCAAAAGCCTTGATGGATCAGCTGAAAAGAATGAAGGGCTTGTGTTTATCATGACAGGTCTGCCTGACGTCAGCTGTGAACAAGGGGCTTTGTCACAAGCCACTCCTTGTCTCATCTCCTTGCTGTTATTTGGGTGTGGGAGAGACTATATCCAATAATAACATTAAATTGACATTCGTGTGCCACTAGTTTATGGAGTGCACATCATACAATGGCTGGGTATGTTATGATTCAGTGTATCATTAGCTGTTTACCAAAGAAAAAATTTAATTGATTCCTACCTACACATTATAAATGTTTTTTTATTTGCTTTCACAATTCCAAAAACCTGCCAGAACACAAGCACTGCAATATTTGAGACACTTGGACAAAACAAGCAGTTGGTTTAATATATAGATTGCTGGCAATTATTTCATGTTTAAACCTTATGCACACAGGGGTGCTAGCAATAATTACATGGGTGCTACATTTTCTAAAAGTGTACACATTAACATACAAATGAAACCTATACAAATAAGTTGTTATTTGCCTTGTAAATTGTAAAAACATGCTGCTTTGTAGCACTGGACTGGAATACAAGATAACATGATTTTGTGTCATTTCCTGAAATGTAGGCATTCCAGTTCATTTCCCATTCTAGCCACCAGCACTCTATACATGGCATACACCCAGACTATGTTTAATTTATAACCAGGCTGCTTTGCTTACAATAATATTATGAATGTGTGCACAAGAAGTCCTTTATAATGCAGCCAGGCTGTGCATTTCTACTGAGTTACTCTGTTTAGGAGGCATTATGGTAACTAATGGGCAGTGCTCTGATAACTGCTTCTTATGAGGGTGGAGCTGTGTAAGGAATGAACTGCTGTAGAACAGTTTAGTTCAGATCCTGCAACATTTAAAGGGACAGTCTAGACCAAAATAAACTTTCACAATTCAGATAGAGCATGTCATTTTAAACAATTTTCCAATTTACTTTTATCACCAATTTTGCTTTGTTCTCTTGGTATTCTTAGTTGAAAGCTTAACCTAGGAGGTTCATATGCTAATTTCTTAGACCTTGAAGCTCACCTCTTTCAGATTGCATTTTAACAGTTTTTCACCACTAGAGGGTGTTAGTTCACGTATTTCATATAGATAACACTGTGCTTGTGCACGAGAAGTTATCTGGGAGCAGGCAATGATTGGCTAAACTGCAAGTCTGTCAAAAGAACTGAAAAAAGGGGCAGTTTGCAGAGGCTTAGATACAAGATAATCACAGAGGTTAAAAGTATATTATTATAACTGTGTTGGTTATGCAAAACTGGGGAATGGGTGATAAAGGGATTATCTATCTTTTAAAACAATAAAAATTCTGGTGTAGACTGTCCCTTTAAGGGATATGATATTATTTTTATTATTAATATGATTATGCTGTAAAAAGCATTACTATATTCTGCAGAGCTAAAAGGTTAGTATGATTACATAATAACATTTACTAACATCCGTTTACAAAGAAAGTAAACGGTTCTGCCCATAAGCATCTAGCTAACTAGCATCTTTATTTAAGGTCTTTTACAGCAGTGTTTCTAACAGGCCAGATTTTGTGTAATACTCTACTTAGGCTGATCAGTGTTTCAGTCCTTCTGGTGTTCAGTAAACAAAATCCGCCATCATTTTGAGAGAATGGGGAGAGGTGATATGAAAGAAACCTACAGGGATTAAATACATTTTTCACTAAAACAGCAACACCAGAATAAGGAATTATAATCTCAAATTTAGAAATAGCAGCGTGTACTGGAGTATTTTGTGGATTCACTTCTTTTACAGAAATGGAAGTAGGTTCATTGAATAAACTTAAAGTGAATGTAAATTTTGATGCTAAAGTGCCAGGTTTTTTTAAAAAATCGATTAAAAACAGGGGCACTTTAATTCAAAATTTACATTTCACTCGTTGTGAAAAAATACTTACCTTTTAAACTTGACAACCGCTCCAGTTTCCCCTGGTTGTCACAAAGCCATTTCTGACGTCAGAAATGATGGCTCGGTCATCCTCCAATCACGGCTCCCCCCCCCCCTCGGGGGAATCAGTGTCTGATTCGAAGCCGTGATTGGAGGAAGCCGGATTCTTCATTTTAGAGCCAGCAAGAGGCTTTGCGACGGGCGGAGGAAGCTGAAGCGGCTGTCAAGATTAAAAGGTATTTTTACACAACACAAGTGAAATGTAAATTTTGATGAATTAAAGTGCCCCTGTTTTTAATCGAATTTTTAAAAACCGGGCACTTTAGCATCAAAATTTACATTCACTTTAAAATAATATAAATGGACATACAGGTGCAGTAATAAAATGCTCTGTGTTAGGTGTTCTATTATTGCAGTATTGATTAAACAAAACTGTGTGTTAATCCACCACTTGGGGTTTAAATTGACAGTAAAGTTAAACTTTCATGATTCAGACAGAGCATACAATGTTAAACAACATTCCCCTTCACTCTGTTATCTTACTTTGCTTTGTTCTGTTGGCATCCTTTATTGAAAAGCATTCCTAGGCAGGAGCAGCAGTGCACTACTAGGAGCTAGCTGCTGATTGGTGGCTGCACATATATACTTTTGTCATTGGCTCATCCAGTGCGTTCAGCTGCTCCTTCAACAAATAGTACAAAAAGAATAAAGCATATTTTGATAATCAAAGTAAATCAGAAAATGTTAATTAAGCAGATATAGTAAACATATAGGCTTCTTGCAGATCCAGTTCTAATTCAGACTTTAAAACACATTACAAGGTTCTAATAAAACGGTTTCCAAAACATCCCTGGTAATCATACACTTTATCTTTTGCTGGCACAAGGTCATTCCAGTAGTTCTTAAGGGACAAGAAAGGGAATATAAAAGCATTAATGTAATTTTATCTTTGGACAACTTTCAGCCTTTTTTCTAAACATCTCAGAAAACTCTATTTCCTGCTACATTTTTTAGGGAGGGATGGGATTCTACACTACAGAAATGAGGGAGGGGCGGCCCCAATGACAATTGGTTGATGGGATGAGGGGGGATCGCTACATTACAAAAATTGTTTTTATATACATAAGAAAAAATATATATAAATTGGGTACTGGCAGACAGTTGCCAGTACCTAAGATGGTGGCTATTAGAGGGGAGGAGGGTTAGAGAGCTGTTTAGGGGGATCAGGGAGATCAGGGAGGATTCCCTACACTACAGAAATTAAAATAAAAAATATACATATTAAAAAAAAAAAACAACTTATCCCTAAACTGCATAGACTGTCTGTCTGCCAGTACATACGATTGTTAATATGATTGCATTTAGCAGTATAACAGTGGTATGAAATATACCAAAATGGGAATAGATTAATACTTTGGACTGTCCACTAAAAAAAAAAAATATATACATTATTATTTTTATATATATATATATATATATATATATATATATATATATATATATATATTATAATAATACTTTTTTTTTTTTTATAGGTAATAGTCCTTAAGGGGTTACAGGACCTTTTTAAATACAGTAGATCAAAAATGCACAATAACAAGACAATGCAATTGAGCTTACTCTGAATTTCAAATGAGCAATAGATTTTTTTTTACATACCACCTGCATCATGTGACAGCCATCAGCCAATCACAAAATGCATATATGTATACACTGTGACTGAACTCTTGCACATGCATATAAAAAGATTTATTTTGATAATGGAAGCAAATTGTTTAAAGTGGCATGCTTTATCTGTCTCATGAAAGTTTAAAGGGACAGTGAAGTCAAATTTAAACTTAAAGGACCAGTCAACACATTAGATTTGCATAATCAACAAATGCAAGATAACAAGACAATGCAATAGCACTTAGTCTGAACTTTAAATGAGTAGTAGATTTTTTTATAACAAATTTCAAAGTTATGTATATTTCCACTCCCCTTGTACCATGTGATAGCAATCAGCCAATCACAAATGCATATACGTATAGTCTATGAGTTCTTGCACATGCTCAGTAGGATCTGGTGACTCAAAAATTGTAAATATAAAAGACTGTTCACATTTTTTTTAATGGAAGTAAATTGGAAAGTTGTTTAAAATTACATGCTGTATCTGAATCATGAAAATGTAATTTAACCTGAGTGTCCCTTTAAATGGGTTTGATAGAGCATGAAATATTAAACCACTTTCTGATTTACTTCTATTACCAATTTTGCTTATTTCTCTTGATATCCTTTGATATTGAGTAATTTTAGGTAATCTCAGGAGCATGCATGTGTCTTTAGCAATCTGGCAGCAGTGTTTGCAACAATGCTTATAGCAATCTTATACATAGTTGCAAACTCTGCTGCCGTTAAGTATGTGTAGCATTCTATGGCAGCAGTGTAAATAACAATGTATAACATTGCTATAAGCATTATTGCAAACACTGCTGCCAGGTGGCTAAAGACACGTGCACACTCCTTAGCTCACCTAGGATTACAAGAGAACTAAGCAGAATTGGAAATAGACGTTAATTAGAAAGTTGGTTAAAATGTTATGTGCTATCCAACCATTTAACCATTTAAAGGGACAGTAAAGTCATAGACATTCATGATTTAGACACGGCATACAATTTTAAACAACTTTCCAATTTACTTATTTAATTTAGCTTCCTTCTCGTTATCCTTTGCTGAAAGGTTTATCTAGGAAAACTCAGGAGCAGCAAAGAACCTAGGTTCTAGCTGCTGATTTGCGGCTATATATATATATATAATCGTGTGTATATGTGTGGTGTGTGTGTTTCATGTCCTTTTAAAGGGACAGTCTACACCACAATTTTTATTGTTTTAAAAGATAGATAATCCCTTTATTACCCATTCCCCAGTTTTGCATAACCAACACAGTTATAATAATATACTTTTAACCTCTGGGATTATCTTGTATCTAAGCCTCTGCAAACTGCCCCTTTATTTCAGTTCTTTTGACAGACTTACAGTCTAGCCAATCAGTGCCTGCTCCCAGATAACTTCACGTGCACAAGCACAGTGTTATCTATATGAAATACGTTAACTAACACCCTCTAGTGGTAAAAAACTGTTAAAATGCATTTTGTAAAGAGGTGGCCTTCAAGGTCTAAGAAATTAGCATATGAACCTCCTAGGTTAAGCTTTCAACTAAGAATACCAAGAGAACAAAGCAAAATTGGTGATAAAAGTAAATTGGAAAATTGTTTAAAATTACATGCTCTATCTGAATTGTGAAAGTTTATTTTGGCCTAGACTGTCCCTTTAAGATTGTTTGTTTGACTTTACTGTCCTGTTTTTACTTTAGTGGTCTTTTAAGTTGTACTTGAAAATACTTAAGTGTACTTAAACATTCTTAAAAGTTCAGTTAACCTCTCTGAAGGTCTGTTAGGTTCCTTTTAGTCTGAAGGTATGTTAGGTCTGAATAGCATTTTCTTTATTGCATATTCAGCCTTTGGAACAGGAAATGTGACTAATGGGAGGGGGGTCTCCAGTTCTCACTCCAGTAATTCCCACACATGTATAAAAGTATTGCTCCATATAATATACACACTTGTTCAGAGGAGGCCTTCACTGTTCTATTGACCTTTAAATGCACAGCACTGTGAGTGCGCTCTGGTTGCAGGCTCAGTGACATATATTATGGCTTCCAATTTCTTAGTTCAGCACCTGGGTAGCACTTGCTGATCGGTGGCTAAATGTAGCCACCTATCAGCAAGCCCTACCCAAGTGCTAAACCAAAAATGGGCCAGCTCCTAAACTTATGTTTCAGCTTTTCAAATAAAGATACTAAAATAATGAAGAAAAATTGATAATAGGAGTAAATTAGAAAGTTGCGTAAAATTGTATGCTCTATCTGAATCATGAATTAAAAAAAATGGGTTTCATATCCCTTTAATAATCATTAACAAATATTTTAATGTTTAAAATTTATTACTTTTTTTTGTAAAACATGTTTCTATATTGAAACTTTTATTTTTTTTATTTTATGCTTGTGTGGTGTTTCACTGCCCAGCATTATGCGTTCTGCTCATCATCCAATGAGCAATCAGCTCTTAAGGTCCAGTTGTAGACAGTCAGAATCTTCATGTTTGCTTCAAACTCAATGTAAATGGCTTTAACATCATTTTTTGTTAATGCAGACGTGTTTTTGCTGTGGTTAAATAGGGCTTTTTCACATGCATGGCATTTTTAGAGCTCACTGACTCTTTAATAATTAGGTTTTATTTGTCTGAGAGCTAGATTTACCTGCAGGTCTTGCTGTGCTTGACTTAAGAGGTTGGAATGTGGGTGTGTGCAGTAGTCAGGCTGGTATGTGCTGGTCAGCTCCATTGCATGGAATTTAAAGAGAAAAAAAAATGACATTTTGTGTGTACTTATTACATGATGACCAACTTTAAAAGTGTAAGTTTAGTTTTGTATTTGTTAAAGGGGTATAATACTTAGTGCTGTAAATATAATCTCTACAATTTACAAATGCCTTGCTATGTTAAAGGGATATAAGACTCACAATATTTCTTTCATGATTCAGATAGAACATATCATTATAAACCTCTTTCTAATTTACTTCTATTATCAATTTTTATTTGTTCTATTAGTAACTTTTGTTGGAACGCAGGGAGGCAAGCTTAGGAGGTATCCCTTTAAAAAATTTATTGCATTTCTTTGGTAACAGATTAATATGTCACTATGCCTCAATGGTCTCTTTTTTTCTACTACCTCTAATAATTCAGATACATATGGGCTTTCAGCTTGCAAAGCTTATACAGGTACAAACCCGTTTATCCAAACTGCTTGAGACTAGAAAAAAGTTTGTATATTCACATCTGTAAAATGGACAACTTGGAGAGGGGATGGACCAAGTGTAAACAATATCTTTATTATTATTTACATCACAATACAGCGTTTGTATACACAGTACCGTCACAAAGATAGAACAGTACTGTAATCAGAAAGGTAATGGTTTTAAATAAATATAGACAGACAGTGAAGATTGTGACTTAAAAAAAAATGTTAATGAAAAAGGTCTGAATTGTTGAATTTCGGATTAGGGGATTTGTACCATTCCGTTTTGAATAAGCCTTAGGGCTAGATTTATCAAAGGCTAGGCGAACTCTGTATGTTCTTCGCCTGTAACTGCGTCCCAGCTCGCCTCCCGCCTAAATTTATAAAAAAAATAGACTTAACTTTGCGCAGGCGAGCTGGGGCGTAGTAATGATAAATTGCGCCTGTCGGGAACAGCATTTACTCCCTATAAATATTTGCGCCGCCATGTTTTGATTATTAAAAAAACGTTTTTAAGGTAACTAATTAGCTAATATTTATATTACACAATGTTTCTGTGTTGTTTGTGCCATAAGTTGACACAAAAATGAATATGTCGATATACACATATAAAACTTTTAGTACCATATGCGCCTGTGGAAGCGCAAATTACTGGGAATAACAGTATCTTCTTTGCGCTGAACTTTTGAAAAATTAGTTGAAAGAGTAAAGTACTGCATCTCAAGATGTAAAAGCATGTATTATAATGGTGTTCGACTCAGTCTGTATGGCGAAATATACAACACGCAATTACAGCCGGAATTATCGGCGGAAAGCAATGATGAATAAGCAACTGGGCGTATTTGTAGGTCGGGCTGTTAAATTACGCCTATTACTAATGTATATTGGTGCACTTGGGAGCGCGCCTTTGTGCCTAGGCGAATGCAAGTGAAGTGCGAAGAAGTTTCTTTCAGATTTGCGCAATTATAGGCGCAGAGTACTTTGATAAATATGAGGATCCATTTGTATGCGTTATTTTGGACGATATTAGAGGAGAATGGCTTTGATAAATCTAGCCCTTAGTATGGGAAAAAAATATGAAGAGGCAAAGGGGCCTATTTAAGAAAGTGCGAGCGGGCATGATCTGATATTGCGGATCATGTCTGCTGCACATCAATAAATGCTGACAGTATATGCTGTCAGCATTTATCATTGCACCAGCAGTTCTTGTGAACCTCTGGTGCAACGCCGCCTCCTGCAGATTCGCGGACAAACGGCCACTAGCAGGATCAGGTTGATTTCCGGCGATGTCTGTCCGCCGCCTCAGAGCAGGCGGACCGGTTATGGAGCAGCGGTCTTTAGTCCGCTGCTTCATAACTTGTGTTTCTGGCAAGCATGAAGGCTCGCCAGAAACACGGGGCATCAAGCTCCATACAGAGTTTATAAAAATGCCCTAAAGTCTGTTAGTATATTCAAGAAGAACTTATTAATGATCATTAGATGCACTGATGATGTTTCCGTGATCACATATTCAATTTTATATTTTATTTCATTCTTCTATTTCACCCAGTTATGGTATTCTGTCCACATAATCTCAGGAAAACGTGCATTTTCTATTTCAGTCCAAGCGGGTTTTTTTTTTAGCTGTGTTATTTAAAACTTTTTAATTTCCTTTCTTTTTATTTCCTGTCTTATCTCCAACTTCTTGTGTTGGCTGTATCTTAAAATTGTGTTCTAAAAAAATATTCTTGATTGGTTTTAGAGATTAGCCCAAAGACCTCAGTGTCAGAAGCACTGATGTTTATTTTTAGCTTAGATTCAAGAAAAGAAAGAAAGGATAAAAAAAAACTTTGCTCGTGCGTGAGACTACAATGTTCTACAAACTGCACATGCGGGCCATCATGATGGTTCTACCTAGGTAGACTATCGTTAAAGGGCCCGCATAATGAGAAAAACCCTGGGTTTGGCCGCAATAATAATTTTGAAAATAAAATACAGGTAAACAGTAGAAAACCTTTTTAATAGCTATTAATTACAAATAGAATTGATTTTTAATTGTATTCTTAAAATGGATCAAAATGTACTCAGCTAGCTTTTTCATTAGTGCATTGCTGCGAGCTGACTTTAACTATGTGTCAAACATATTTATAGGGGTTAAAGGGACAGGAAACCCAAATATTTTATTTCATGAGTCAGATCATACAATTTTTAAACAACTTTTCAAATAACTTTTAAAATCAATTTTGCTTTGTTCTCTTGAGATCCTTTATTGAAAGAGCAGCAATGCACTACTGGGAGCTAGCTGAACACATAAATTAAGCCACTGACAAGAGGAATATATGTTCAGCCACCAATCAGCAGCTAGCTCCCAGTAGTGCTTTGCTGCTCTTTAGCCGATCTAGGTATTCTTTTCAACTAAGGATAAGTAAAGAATGAGGCAAATTAGATAACAAATGTAAATGGGAAAGTTGTTAAAAATTTAGTTGTATTTGAATCATGAAAGATAAATTTTGATTTCATTTGCTTCTTTCTCTTGTTATCCTTTGTTGAAGGGTTTGTCTAGGTAAGCTCAGGAGCAGCAAATCCACCTGGGTGCTAGCTGCTGATTGGTGGCTATATATATATATATATATATATATATATATATATATATATATATATATATATATATATATATATATATATATATATATATATATATTCGATTGTCATTGGCTCACCTCATGTGTTGTTAGCAACTAGTAGTGCATTGCTTCTCCTTCAACAAATGATACAAAAAGAATGAAGAAAATCTGATAATAGAAATAAACTGGTTGTATAAAGCTGGCATAAAAGTTATTAAAGCTTTTATGCTCTACCTAAATCATGAAAGAAAAAAATTGGGTTTCATGCCCCAAAACACACTGTAATTACAATGCGTTGCCGTGCTATAGAATAACAAATCTTATTTTTTAAAACAAATTAACATTGTGTTTGATGCAATTGTTTATCAATAGCCAAAATCTGTTACTACTTGCCTTATCAGGAGGAGGTAATCTATCCTTGTGTCTACAGCTGACAAGGCTAGCCACAGTATAAAGTGCATTGTTTTGCAGTTGTTATCTGCTGAAGCAAATTAGGGAAATTATATGTAGCTGGGTTAGCCTTCAGAAGTCTGCATTGTACTTCAGTTTTGAGAATTAGAAAAAAATCCTATTTTCAGAGCTGAATTACATGAAAATGAGCAAAATAAATAAAGTATTTATTTTGTAAAGTGGTTTCACTATGCATAACTAAACTGTTTTTACATTAAAATCATAAGGTGTTTACTGGTCCCGAAAGCTTGACTGTGAAAAATTTAATCATTTCAGGACACTGGACACATATTAGTAATTAGTATCATGTGTTATACTACAAGCTTGTTCCTTGTACGCCCACATCAATTAGAAGCTAAGTATGTTCCCAGATAATTTATAGATACAATTTGCAATATTATAATGCAAATATACCCATAACGTTTTACCAAGACTAATGATTCTTGCCCATGTTCGGCAGAGTTGCAGTTTTAAAGTCTCACACACTCTCACTCCTACTCTTTCACTCACTCACACTCACTTTATTTTCAAAATGAGTTTGATTAAACATCCATATACTTACTACTACTGATATCAATTAAGATTTAAAATGAACTAATTGTTAATAATTTTAGGACATCCCTGAAGACATTAGAGCTTTGAAAGCTTGCATTTTAAAACCAATAATGACTATTATGACAAAAAAAATGACGTCCCCTGGAGTGCAAGCTGTTATTATTGGCAATGTCTTGTGGCATGAGGTAAATGTGTGCTCTACAGACCATTATTGACTGCTTAGTGACCATGCATGAGTAAAGTGCTGCACTTCTATTTCAAAGTCATTAACAAATCAATATTTTTAAAGCAAAATTCCTTATAATATTCGGCATAAGTGCCTGCACTTAATTGACCTCCTGCTGCCTTAGGAGGAATACATATCTGTATTGATATTTTCTTAAATAAGTTTCCTTTTTATTATTTCTTTTCATAAATAATTTAAATTCATATTCTGCAAATATGAATATTTGCCATCCAAGTATTTTGCAATTGTTTTTCAATTAAGACAGATACTGTGTATATACTGTATATGTGTGTATGTATATGTGTGTGTATATATATATATATATATATATATATAGTGTATATGTGTTTTGACAAAGGGGGAAACCCCGAAACGTTACTATTAAAAATCACTAAGGTGGATTTATGAAGACCTACGAGTGCGGTCTCTATTCTTGTGATATATGTGTATTTATGCACCGCACCTGGGCAATTGAAAAAACGTGAGTGCTTGGTAAACACTTTGTGGATATATATATGTATATGTATATGTGTGTGTATATATATATATATATATTTTATTTATTTTTGTTGGCCAGGGTGTCCAACTTAAAGGGACAGTCGACACCAGAATTTTTGTTCTTTAAAAAAATAGATAATCCCTTTATTACCCATTCCCCATTTTTGCATACCCAACACTGTTATGTTAATGTACTTTTTATCTCTGGGATTAACTTGTATCTAAGCATCTTTTGACAGCCCCTTGATCATATGCCATTTTATTTATTGACTTTTATTTTAGCCAATTAGTGCAGTGTCTGCCACAAGCCATGTGAACCCACCAGTTATACTGAAAATATAAATTCTGCATTATTGGTTATAAAAAGCTATGTCCCCAAGAGACATCAGAAGAAGGCAACCTCTAAGTAAGGGGATGGGAGAGAAATAGAGACACATTTTTACTGAAAGGGTGTCCCTGTATCTTCTTGTGATACAACAAACTGTTATAAGCTACTTGTTCGAGTACATTGTCACCCTGAGTACATTGCCACAACGTTTTTACAATTACTTATACCAGCCTCATAGCATTTTTTTGTATTGGAAATTGCAACATTAGGTTTTATGTGGCTTTTGAAATTGAAAACCTCAGAACCTAAGTATTAACCTTTTGTGTACAGAGAGAGACAAGGTAAGGAAACCTTTATATATAATGAGAGTTAATACCAGGAGTTCTGCTCTTCCTGCTGGCTCAACCCATTTGACTGGGCATGTTCTCAAGGACAAAAGACATTAAACTGCTGGAAGCAAATTTAATGGATATTACCATGTTGTTTTTCCTCATGTGCCTGCAGCTGGTCTCTTATTTTAACCATTTACAGGTTCTGATTGGTGAAGCTCTGCATTTTCATACAGGGCACCACCATCTTGGATCTCACGTATTCCCACACCATGTGATAGAAGTGGTAAATATTCCCAAATCTGTAGTGGTGTCAACTTTTTCACAGTATAGCGCACTCCAAGTTAGCACACACAATACAGAACCAGAGGTTTACGTTTTTGCCATTTTTATACACAGTTTATAACCTATATAAAAAGACCACATAAATAACATAAAACAAAAATAAAAATCCATTGCTCTGTGTCATGCACTCTGACTCCAAAGTACAAAATGTAGCTATCAAAAAGCAGGCAACGTCACCTGTGAATGTGCACCACTTCTTTTACAGGGCGTAAGAATACCCAAGCTCCTGCTGTCTTAGTGCGGCTCCAACCCTCTGAAACGCGCTTCCTCGAGCCGTCCGACTCTCCCTTTAGCTCTCCTCCTTTTAAATGTTCCCTAAAGACCTTTTTTTTTTTTTTTTTTTTTTTTTTTTTTGATTTTTTTTTTTTATTGAGAATCAATTTGAGGCACATATACAAAGCATGACAATAAAATCAACTCAAAGCTGCACAAGTTTACATAACAATGCATACAAATAGAATTGAACAGTTAGTGTGCCTAACAGACTGTATACCCTCTGAATGATCTTTGAGGCCACTCTTGGGTCTCCCAGTACAACATGTGGCGTCACAAAGGGTAGTCATGGGCAAAAAGAGGCCGCTCTTGGACCTCCAACGCAGATCATGAAATTAAAACAGTTAACACATTAGTCATCAGTACAAATATATATAAAGAAAAAAAAACTTATCACTATAGAACTTTATCAAGATTAATGAGCTTGAAACAATGAGACAAGTGAATAGCTTGGGAGCCAAATTAGCAACAGATTGCAAAGATTATAGAGGGATATATGTTGGGGGGTATTACATATAGTCAGATCTCTGGAAGGGTATACCCACTTCTTGGGAGGATCAACAGTAATATGCCAGTAATACTAATACGAACTGGTCATCTAGTGTTATAGGGACACACACACTAAAGCTAGGTGGAGTATTGTATATCTTAAGACGTACAACTAGGAAGAGCCAGTATACTATAGGGCTTAACAATATAAATTATAATCAAGTTTTGGAGAACTGAGTCGCAGATACATGGAGCATTTCTCAAAATAAGAACTTTACTTTGTGTCTAACCTCAGGAGTAGCAAATTTATCTCTGCAATACCCCAATATAGTATAGAAGTAATAACATTCTCGTATTAAGAGAATTATATCTAGTAACTAATATCTGCATTGAAGTCCATCAACCAGGTCCTAATTTAACAGGATCACTTTCAGTAAGAAGTATCAGCTTAGGACTTTTGGGCATAAGATTTGAGGCATTATAGATGGAGGTACAGAAATGCCCCAAAGGATGCCATAGAGTAGCGAGTCACCTTTCTTAAGTTATCTAAGATCCTGGAGTATAGCTAGGGCTGGCTCACTATTATATTACCATGCCTCATACACTCACACTGAGGGATTAGGTCTACCTAATGCAGATACAGGTAAAGGGTGTTAATATATTATTAAGCGAGCAAATAGTCACCCTGTAGGTATTTGTCATCTGAATTCCCTAAATATTTATATGTTTAAATTAAAGCAAGGGGCTTATACATTAACTATCCTAATGTTGACCCCTAATCCACACCATGTCACCACGGCCGCTGGCAACACAGTACAAGCACAAGGAGCAAGCTGGAGAGTGTGGATAACGCTAAACACTGAACTAAGAGCCCCCTAAAAAGAAAAACAAGACATATAAAACAGTGGTTTAGGCTAGAAAGTAAACAAAACTATATCAGTGTACTCATTTAGCACGGGAATATGTAATTGTTATAAACCTATTCTGCCCTACATGGCATGGTACTACTGTAAAGTCTCAGCCTTTGATCACAGACTAGAAAGTGCTGTAGCTCACAGCTATGTCGGACAAAGTCTCTCCCCCTGGATCAAAAAGACTCCGCTTCTGTTCAAAGTTAATTATGGGAGACAGTAGGCAGAGTAATCCTCCTTTTAACTCGTTATAATCTCCTGGAATGAGGTCCAGTGTCCCACTGACTAACATACAGACCACATAGTTAAGGGTGAGGGACCTCTTACCGCGCTTCATATGTCTCCTTGCTGCCTTAAGTGAAACTGGGATCCCCCTGTTCAAATTAGGGGACTTTAGGTTCACATCACCGAGAAAAGTCTCAGCCCGTTTCCTGGGGTCTTCTGTTGACAACTCTCGGGTGTCCAGTGAAGTGCCTAGCGCCTCCGTCAGAATCACTGTGGACTTTGCTGCTATTTCAGGTGCCGGCCTGCTCTGACAACAGTTAGACGTTAGCGCTAGACTGCATGTCGGGTTGTCCTGTGCAATATGCCTCCTTTGGCGATCATCCATGACAGGTGAGGGTTCCACATAACAGGAATCATCTGTTGAGCAATAGCGCATAGGCGGCATTGGGTCAGATATTCCAGTGCTCAGAGCGACAGGGTCACAGTAATCAGAACTCACAGGAACTATAGTAAATCTTGAGCTGAACAGAATTTTGTGTAATTCTTCTTCTAGGCTCCGGAAATGATTAGTTAAAAGCTGCGTCACTGAGCGTTCCCAGTTATCCAAAGCCTCCATTTGTGAGGCAGTGTTTATGGCGTGCCCCCCAGCACACAAAAGTCCAGAAAATGTTTGGCGAAGTGGCTCCCTTATACAGTATAAAGAGCAGTCTGTGGGAGGCTGTTAGAGTACGCAAATGAAGTGTAAGATAGATAGCGTAGAAGTTCTATAGCGTGTGATAAGCTAATGATTGCAGGTTTGTTCTGCTACAAATCAAATCAGAATCCTAAAGTAGGATCTCGTAACCCCAGAGTTTGGGGGGGGGGTAAGATTACGGCAGCCCCAGCCATATACTTCACAACCACACAGGGATAGCTACTTATGATCGATATGTTGCGTAGAGCAAGTTACAAAATGGAGTCCAAACCTGTGTAAAAGCTGATCGTATATCTGTCTCAAAGAGCATAGGCAAAGAACTTGTATGGTCCCCGACAGTGGGCATCCATCCGGTCCTGGCAGAAGAGACTTTCAAATCTGTTAATTGTAGTATTTTTACTTTGTAAAATATGAATAAAGTCCTTCAGGCTTGAGGAGCTTCATAAAAACACGTCGCTCCGCCCCCCCCCCAAAGACCTTTTTGTTCAGGGAAGCCTATCACCCAACTTCACTAACCCAACAGTTGCCCTCATATCCCCACTAATATTATTCCACCTTTGCAGTCCCCACCTCCTGTTTCCCATCTTCCTACCCATCTAGATTGTAAGTTCCCACGGGAATAGGGCCCTCAATTCCCCCTGTATCTGTCTGTAAAATTTTGTCTTTTATTGTATTGTTTCTACGTTGTACTTTTATCCTTGTACCCATGGGCAGCGCTGCGGAATATGTTGGCGCTTTATAAATTAATAATAATAAAATATATATAGATGACCAAGGTTAACCAACCCTGCGCCAGTCACTTGTTTGGCACAGAAAGGGTTATCAGACCCCTTCTACTGTCACTAATATGTCACAATCTAGCCGCGTCAGGCAAACATGACTTAGTTCAGTGGGTGCAAGGGTTAACAATACTCTTTAGTCTGTACTAGACGTTAAAGAAATGCCCAAAACTCGCCTTTAATGCCACCCACACTAAACTATAATATCTAGCTGCCAGCACTTAAGATTATTTGATATGGGAAATCTTAAGGAAACCCCAGATTTACACATTAAAGGGACAGTCTAGGCCAAAATAAACTTTCATGATTCAGATAGGGGATGTCATTTTTAAACAATTTTCCAATTTACTTTAACACCAATTTTGCTTTGTTCTCTTGGTATTCATAGTTGAAAGCTTAACCTAGGCGGTTCATATGCTAATTTCTTAGACCTTGAAGGTCACCTCTTTTCAGAATGCATTTTAACAGTTTTTCACCACTAGAGGGTGTTAGTTCATGTGTTTCATATAGATAACACTGTGCTTGTGCACGTGAAGTTATCTGGGAGCAGGCACTGATTGGCTAAACTGCAAGTCTGTCAAAAGAACTGAAATAAAGGGGCAGTTTGCAGAAGCTTAGATACAAGATAATCACAGAGGTTAAAAGTATATTAATATAACTGTGTTGGTTATGCAAAACTGGGGAATGGGTAATAAAGGGATTATCTATCTTTTAAAACAATAAAAATTCTGGTGTAAACTGTACCTTTAACTCTCAGAATACAATTTAGCAGAAAATAACCTAAATATACAGTTCTAATACTCCAGTCTCTTTCAGTAACGTGGTTCAAATATTAGACAAAGGCCAAAGCTTAAAGGCACAGTCTAGTCAAAATTAAACTTTCATGATTCAGATAGGGCATGCAATTTTAAACAACTTTCCAATTTACATTTAGCATCAAATCAAATTTCTCATGGTGGTATTTTTGAAAAGCTAAACCTAGGTAGGCTCAAACTGATTTCTAAACCATCTCTTAGCTCAGAGCATTTTGAAAGTTTTTCACAGTTACACAGTACTAGTTCATGTGTGTCATATAGATAACATTGTGCTCACTCCCGTGGAGTTAAGAAGTAGTTAGTCTGCCTTGATTGGCTAACCTGCATGTCTGTCAAAAGCACTGAGATAAGTGGGCAGTCTGCAGAGGCTTAGATACAAGATAATCAGAGAGGTAAAATGTGTATTAATATAACTGTGTTGTTATGCAAAACTGGACAATAAGACACTTGGACAGACATCACCAAATAATAATAGGTTTGGAGTGGTGTTAAATAGGAAGTAGTAGTTGCAAAATTATGCATGTTCATTTATTTATTTTTTTAATTATAGAGATATTTATCAGTTTTTTTTTTAAAGACATTTAAAGGGACATGATACACTTATTTTTTTGTCTATCATGTTTAGAAAAGGGCAGTGATATTTTTTTAGGAAAAGGGTCAAGTAAAAGCTTTTTAAAGCGAAACTAACCACTAACCTGAAGCGCTTGTTTGTGCACAGCTGATACCTTGCTCACTGGTTGATAAAGACAACTCTCACCAAAAATGTTGGCTTACTCTGTACAGGAACGTCACTTTTTTTTTTTTTTTTTTAATTTATATAAAAACAATGCATTGTCATAGATTGTAGAATTACATTTGGTAATCCTTTTATGGAAAAGAAAGACCTCATTCATGGATGTAGGATCCTGAGCTCCTTTGGTATCAATATGCTATTTTATGTTCCATTGTTTTTAATGAATGTATTGTACCTCTGTGTGATATGTTGGTACTTAGAAAGTCTTAATAATACATGATTTTATATTTGCCACCTAATATGTTTATTGTTCCCTTTCTTTTATTTTTCAGCTGGATGATACAGGAAGCAGTCTGGAGGAAGTGACAAATGGCGCAGACCTCTCTGAGCAGATTGGAAGCCTTGGTTCCAACCAGGCTTTGGAGGAAGACTATGCTTCCTCAGATTACCAGCCTGGATCACTCTTTCATAAAGCCCCTAATACACTTACAAATTCTGTGCCATTTTCACCAGATTTTAAAGAGAAATGGGCTTCCAACATCGAACAAATTATTAACGAAGCATTGTTACCTTACTGCGGTGATGGAGGAAACCTTCACCTCATTGCTGGTGCCATTCCTTCTAGTATTAAAATAAATGATAAAGTGACAGTTCCTGATTCTGTTTGGTTGGCAGCTTGTTGTAACAAACCTGAGGCTTGGTCTTTGGGAATTATCAAGAATACGGCTAATGCTGATGGATTAGAAGATGTTACAGTGGAAGAACTTGAGAACAATCTTTTAGGAGGTGTTAAGTTATTCTCCAACCAGTGTGGAGGAGGCGCCACACACCCAGAAAGAATCAAAATATCTGAATCCTTAGGACAATCAGAGGCAGAACCTCCAGTTAAAGCTACTGGACCGTTTTTAAGACTTCTTCAGTTTTTTTTCTGTGTTATATACGAAATAGTAAAGAGTCTGTTAAGTCTAGTATGGTTTCTGGTGAAGCAAATCTTTAGCTTCATATTTGGACGGCTGTACTGGATCTGGACTGCTGTCACTACTTATATCATTGCATTAAGCAAGGTTTTGTTAAATATCCCATGTGATGTTCTTCGTGTGTTTGGAAACATTATCTGCGGCTTTGTACGGATCCTTAACAATATGTTCAGTGTTGTGTGTTTCATACTTAGGCTGCCAGCAAGGTTCCTACTTGACATGGCCAGCTTCCCTTATTATACGTTGTGTGCCATACCCACTGTAGGCATAGACATTTTAAGTGGAGTCTGTGGTATCTTTGCTTTGGGCTTCCAAGGGGTTTTTGGTGCATTTGGTAGTTCATTCTCTGTGGCATCATTTGCAGGTGGTAGGTTTATCCAAAGATTTGTAGGACAGTCTGAAGGTTATGATGAGTGACTGGTGTGATGAGTTAAAATGGGAACAGTACTGCTGATTTTTTTTCCTGCACTTTACTGCAAGTCATCATAAGTATTTCCAGTGGAATTCATACCAACATGCTTTGTAAATCAGTGTTTGATAGCTCCACTGGAACATTATCCATATAGATACACTAACTACTGTCAACTACTAGTTGTGAGTAAATTATCCAAAACCCATTAACTGGCTTTGGATATGTTTCTATATACTCTACTTTTTTTTTTTTTGAGGGGGGGGGAGTGGGAAATAAAGAATTACTGTAATTATTCAGTTGCAATTCAGTTTGTGAGCAGATTCCAATATACAGTTAGGCAGTGCCACAATGGCAATTGTCCCTCAATTCTCTACATGGAATAATTTTCTAAAAGGTGGACAGGTTTTTTTTTTTTTTTTATTATTCATTTTTTTTTTCTTCTGACAACTTTATTAGCATTAAGCAACCTTTCCTCTCCCCCCCCCCCCCCTGTATTAGTTAAAGGCACATTAACGTTCCACATTTTCTGTAATGGTTTTAACTAGCTTTTCTTTTTTGCATGGGTTAGGTTATTTTACAGCACAACTAGTACACAGCTCCGCATTCCTTATAATTTTATAAGCTCGCTTATTTAAAAACCAGTCATGAAGTGGTAACGCTGTACACTGTATTTTGCTTTTATTAGAATGATGCAGCCAAACCACCACAATTAGACTGGAGATGGGTTAAACCATGCTTGTCCTGTTATGTCAAATTTGTAGTTTTGGTGGAATTATTAATTAAGGATAATTTATGTGCAATACAAAATACTTTTTAAAACTAATAATAAAGTAGTGAGGGTATTTTACTGTTCTGAAATTCTGTCTATCTGGGACAGTTTCTGTGATCAAAAATGATGTAGCTTGTAATATCATGTAATCCAGTTCTATCCACTAAATGTCCACATCCTGCAGAGACAACTCCATATTTCTCAAGAAAACTTTAGTTGGGGCAAAAAAATATTCCTATCTTTTTTTTGCTGTGGAAGTCTACTTCAATCTGTGTGTGTGTGTGGGGGGGGGGGGAGTGTTAAATAGCAAAAATACACCAGAAAGGAATCAATATACTGATCTTGCAGCACACCAAAACATTATTTAAACAGTATTGATGGTACTTAATATCATTTCAGTATTTTTTTTTCTTTTTAATGAAACAAATAATTTGATGGCATTTTAAAGTGACACTTACTTTTTGTGATTTTATAGTAGAGCAAAGAACATAAATAGTCAAAGCCGTGCTTTAAATTTCATGCAAAATAAATGAAAAGATCATTGCAAAAAAAAAACACTTTATAAATATGTATGATAAACTGCTAATCATTTTTTATTTGGACTGGCTTTTCAGATTTTACAAACATTTTATGTTTTACTTGTGTTATGGTAATCTATACGGTATGTATAGAGGTAGATATAGATAATTTTTTACCAGTGCAGTATAAACAACCAACTTTAGATCAAACAAATTATATTTACTCTAGAAAGTCAAAGCTTTTCAGATTAGTGTTTGGTAGACCAGTCATTTATTTTTCTGAAGATTATTTGCTAAAACACATCACCACTTTCCAGTGCCACCGAAAGATTTTAGTTTCACATATCGAGCTTAACTTTCATGCTCATGAGATTTGTGTTTACTAATTACTTATTAGGCCCAGCGTCATTTGATGGCTAGTGTTCATTCACAATGCATACACAATTGGCTTGTGTAATAATACAAAATAAAACCACATGGGTAGAGAAATGTACACTGCATGACTTATTTTTATCAGTCCTTTGTAGAGTGCCAAAAGATTCTGCTGAGCTAATTTACCAAGGGAAAAAAATATATTGTTGTTCAATAACACTACAGCTTAATTTATTTAAAATGTAATCCTCATGCAGAGTCAAAGTAAGATTCTGTTGAACAAGGTTTGACCATAAAAACTTTAGGTTCCTTCACTATGTCACTATAGTTCCCAGCAACACGGATTTATTTTTTTAGACACTAATTGTGGATTATGGGAATTTTTTATAAATATTTTCATTTGCAAAAATTATAAATTGTAATATTTTTTATGAAATCTGTTTAAAAAATGAACGCCCTTTTCACCTCCCCTTTTTTGCTTCGTAGAGTCTGGAAAATCAGTGATAGATGCAGAGTTAAGTTTGGTTTCATAAAATGTATGTTATTATTAAAAACAAAATAATCACCTCTGTGTTTATTTAGCATATGTCAATATGGGACATAGATTTTCTATTGCATATAGATTTCTTAGAAGATACAAACTAACATTCTTTGATGGGCCTCACATAAAAAGGAACATCTCATTTGCATGAGGTTGGAGGCAAATTATTTAAATCTGGATCTTTGGGACAAATCATGTAGTAGCTGCAACTAGAAGTTAAAGGTCCAGTAAATACAATATATTTGAATAATCAACAAATGAATGATAAAAAGAAAATGCAATAGCAATTATCCTGAACTTCAAATGAGTAGTAGATTTTTATTTTTTTTTTCTGACAAATTTCAAAGTGATGTCTATTTCCATTCCTGTATCATGTGACAGCCATCAGCCAATCACAAATGTATATACGTATATTCTATGAATTCTTGCACATACTCAGTAGGAGCTGGCTACTCAAAGTGTAAATATAAGGAGACTGTGCACATTTTGTTAATGGAAGTAAATTAAAAAGATGTTTAAAATTGTGTGCGCTATCAAAATCAAGTTTCATTTTGACTTGTTTCCCTTTTTTGCTTTCATGTGTGAAATTAATGTTCAGTTATGATATACACAAGGAAGCACTGCAGATAGTCATCTAGTGTAGGTTGAGCATTAAAGAATTAAGCTTTTCCACCACAATTAATGTGAATTTTTTTTAATTCTGTTTGGCACTGAGAACAAGATTAAGAAAATTACTGAATTAAAAAACTACAGTATTTCAATTAAAAATCGTAATAATATAACCAAATTAAAACTTGTTTTCATTATTTGTATTTATTGTATGTTGGCAAAATATTATCCATTATATTTCAATATATGAAGGAAAAAACTAATTTGTCTGAGTCCCTTAAACTTTCACAGCCTAAAGGCTGATGGACTTGTATGTTTTACTATTTTGTGGTAACAAAACAAATCTTTATTGATGTCTGAGTTTACAATGTCAAGAGCATCAAGGCCTTAGTGTTTTATTAAATCAAGTTGAAGAAGAAACCATAAGTAGGACAAATGTCATCATGCGCATTATAAATTTTACATTTTGACAAGGCTAATGGCAACAGCAAAATATGTCTACGTTTGCCAAGACCGACAAGTTCTCTATCAGAACAGCTCATTGTGCACCTCCATAGAATCACTTTTAGAATAACTTGTTAACTGGCTGAGGTAAAACACCTCCACTAATTTAAAAAAACATTTTAAAATATATTACTACATGTTTTTATGAGGCAAAAAAAATAATAGTTATTGATTATAATAACTGGAATGTGAACTAGCCCCATGTCTTTTAGTTGTCGTTAGCGCTATGCATTTGGAACACATGTTAAATAATGTAGTACTGATGTACCCATAGAACAAATATATCAAGGTTTTTGTGAGATCTGTAATAATCTGTTGTGTGGATAGAATATAACACAATTTGTAATATTACTTGTTTAAAGGAACAGTAAATACTTTGAGATTCTATTATAAACTAATTAACAACTTTGCAATATACTTTATTTATTTTTGCCCCCTTTTCCTTTAGATTAAAGGGATACTACACATTTTTTATTTTATGGTTCAGATAGAGCATGCAACTTAATTTATTCCTATTATCAAATTTTCTTCATTCTCTTGCTATCTTTATTTGAAAAATCAGGCGGCTAAGGAGCTGGCCTGTTTTTGGTTCAGCACCCTGGATAGCGCTTGCTGATTGGTGGGTACATTTAGCTACCAATCAGCAAGCGCAACCCAGGTTCTGAACCAAAAATGTTTTTTTCAAATAAAGATAGCAAGAGAACGAAGACAAATTGATAATAGGAGTAAATTAGAATGTTGCTTAAAATTGCATGCTCTATCTGAATCATTAAAGAAAACATTTGGGTTTAGTATCCCTTTAAGTATGAAAATTAAAAGTTTTTTTAGTTAGTTTCACCCCTGTCAAATATTCGTCAGCAGAGATAAAAACTGCAAATTAATGGAGAGTTGGATGTGTCTACTCATGTAACAAATATGATAATGCATTCCAAATATTTTCAAATTTACCCAGCATGTTAGTTTCTTGCAAGACTGCAGTGAAATGTTATAATTACAAGGTGTTTAATGTCTCTTTTAATAGATAATGTAAATGAAGCGGACTACTAACTTTTGAAACATTTTGTCAAGAAAACTGAATTGATGCACTGACTATTTGCAAACGCTATTCTCAGTCAGATGTATTGCTTTTAAATTAGCTGAGGGTGTTGTATTTTATTACATTGGAAGTATTTATTGTGTGTTATTATCTGCTGTAAGATAACATCAAAAATTTGTATAAAACGTTCAATGGATACTGATATTGAGAAATAATTATGCGTAATTGAAAGGGAGCAAATTAAAACAAAACAAAAAAATTGCATTGTGCATTCATTATTTATTTTGCTTGCTTTAACTGTATTTTTTTCTTGGTAAGTGTGTGTTTTTTTTTTTTTTTTCCACTTCCCCAAGAAAGGGTGCCATGCCGCTCATTATTATGGAGTGTGTCATAGTTTGGTTGAGCTTTTTAGTTTTGTTTATAATATTATGTATTATTTTCTAAATGGCCACCGCAAAAGAGACAAAGTAAACATACTAAAGGAGTGTGTCCTTGGACTGCACTTAATTTTCAAAACCTTGAAAAACAAGATTCCATTCTAAATGTTTTTTTTAGTACTTATATTGTATTCAATTTTTTTTCTCCAAACTATATATAAAGTGTGTGTATGTTCTAAATCGCTATGCAATATAAGGACATTTTTGGACCAATGTGCAAATAGTATGACTACTATATGTAAATTAAAGGGACAGTCTTCTTAATTTTTTTATTGTTTAAAAAGATAGATAACACCTACTAACCATTCCCCAGCTTTGCACAACCAACAATATTATATTAATATACTTTTTAACCTCTAAATATCTGCATGTTTCTAAGCCCCTGTAGGCCACCTCATCTCTGTGCATTTTATAAGCTTTTCACATTCAGACAGTGCTAGTTTCATGTGTGTCATATAGATAAAAATTGTCCTCACTCCTGTGGAGTTATTTATGAAGCAGCAGTAATTGGCTAAAGGGACAGTGTGCAGAGGCTTAGCTGCAAGGTAATCACAGAGGTAAAAAGTATATTAATATAACTGGTTATGCAAAATTGTGAAATTGGTAATAAAGGGATTATCTATTTATTTTTAAACAATACATAATCTGAAGTAGACTGTCCCCTTTAAATATTATTTTTAAATGTTTGTCCGATAAGATTAAAATCAGTACATCTATGGCAGGCTTATAAAACACTGGGATGAAAATTATTTTCAATAATTAAAGAGGCTACAGCTGTTTGTTTTTGTTTTTTTAAATAGGAAAATTAATAAAAATAAGATAATTTCATCTTTTTTTTTTTTTTTTTTTCCTGTGCTCTGTATCACAGTTTATATTTAAACTATATATATATATATATATATATATATATATATATATATATATATATATATATATATATATATATTAGAGCTGCAACAACTAATCAATATAATCGATTATAAAAATAGTTGTCAACGAATCTCATAATTAGTTGGTCTGTGCACAGCACCAGTTGCTTCACTCTGATGGACTCCTGCACATGGTTTTGTGTTTTATGGTTATGTCCTTAGCCTAAAGGACGTCTACAGCCGTTTACGTTTCACTTTTTATGGACAGTATAAGTTTCTGTTTAAGTTTCCAACTACTCCTGGCTTATGTGCAACCCAGAAATAATAGGAATCCGTCATTTGGATTGATTATATTAAATCCGATGATTTGGGACTATGCTTTGCATGATATAGTGCCGAGCTTATTATTTACACGTAGCCCTAGATTTATGGTTATTTGAATTGATGTGCACTATTATCTGTTTGCACAATTATTAGCGTATCGCTTGCTATTACTGATTATGTGTACTGTATAGATCAGGGGTGCCCACACTTTTTTTGTGTTGAGATCTACTCTTCAAATGACGAGATCTACCCACTAAATATGGTCTGGCTTATAAGCTTACATTCCTGCTTTTTCAATTAAAGATACCAAGAGAATAAAGAAATTGATTATAGGAGTAAATTAGAAAGTTGTTTAAAACTGCATGTTTTATGTCTGAATCATGAAAAAAATTAAGTGTGTTTCATATCCCTTTAAGGTTGCATGATTTAGCAACACATGGATGTGCAAAAGCATAAAGATACAACAGATTAATCCTGACGACAAAAATAGCACTGACTTTAATTCAAGTTAACAGGAGCAACTCCTTGTGCAACTCCTTGTTACAAAACACTGCATTCAAATTACTGCCTTTGACCCCCTTTACTTTGCGCTGCGGGCTTGGCATGATATGACCCAGTGAGGCTTACACAAATAAATTTCAATAGCGCGCCATGCAGACCACCATTTCTTACCGGGTCAACTATTGACGCTTACCCTCCTAACTATACTATACCGCCATATCCAGTGAAAGAGTACTCCCTCAACCATGCTTTTGATAGGCCAATTGTGTTGTCGTTCAAAAATCATCTACATTGAGTGGTTGAAATCAATGTCCCTCAAGATCCAATCCTGTAGCACTTTTCGTGTCCGACCATCAGACTGTTTAATGACCTGCCCCTTTGCACACTGCGGTAGATAAAGCGGTATCCCTAGCAACCATACTCTACTCACGCGATCTCAACACTAGGACGTAACTTGATCACATCATTTTGATCATATTGGTCACGATCTACCAGCAGCACCTTCGGGATCTACTCGATCTACCTATTGGGCACCCCTGGTATAGATAAAAGTGTAAGGTTTTGTCCAGTTAAACATATATATACAGTGTGTGTGTATGTATGTATGTATGTATGTATATATATATATATTTGCTGAATCTTATTTTTGACAATTTTTTTTATTTTTTCTATGAAATCACAAAAGTTGTTGTCTTTGAAGACACACAGGAGTGTGATTCTTGTTCTCTGTGATAGCAATATTTCTCAGTCTCATACTCTCTTTTGAGCTGTTGTTTTTAGCAACTATTTCTTTATTTATTTCTTCATGGAAGCTTGTGCACATAGTCACTCCCCCTCAGGTGGCATTATCCAACGTACAGATGATGATCTGGTAAACACGGACACTTTGATGATCACTGATGACGATGCGGCCCGGATCTTAAACACTACTGACTTGCGTGAGTTGAGGGGAGATATCCCTATTGATATATATCATAAACTTCTGAATTTGAATAAACATAAAATCGATTATAATATACATGCTGTTTATTTATCCAACTATTATAAAAATAAATTGGTCCCAAGGGGCTTTAGAATTACCAATGTACCTACACTAGGAAGAACCAACCCTGAATTCTGTAGAAAATGGTGCTGTATTTTAAACAAATGCTTCTATGATTTAATTTTACTCACTGTACAGGAAGTCTCGCTTGGAGGATAAAATTAAGATTGAGATTGAAGTAATTAAAGCTGAAAGTTATCAGGTACTGATTGATGATAAAACCGAGAATTGGATTACAAAAGTGGATACACTAATAAAAAAATATAACCGTGAATTATTAGCTTTCAAAAATAGAAAACTTTCCACAGTAGAGACCGACTATAGAGAGAAAAGGATATATAAATGGCTCTATAGCAATGATGACAGACGTAGGGAACACAACCTTAGACGACGCACCCATGTAAGAGCTATCAAGAATACTGTTGATTCCATAGACACTAGTAGCTGTGAGAGCTCAGGCAGTGACACTAACTCTACCAGAACTAAGATCGGGTCTACACAATTACAAGGGGGCTCTGTCACTACTAGATCTGCAAATAAAAATACATTTACACATAGTCAAAAAACTCGGAAGGAGGCATATCAGACGAGGGGGGAACAAAAACAAAAATCTCTCACAAGAAACTAACATAGTATACAATTTGAGTATTAGACCTTTATCATCTGATGAAAACAAAGTACTGAATAAGGGTCTATCTTTCATCCCTACACCTAAACCTGATAATTTCCAGACTGAAGTTGATATTTATTGTTTTCAAAGACAGTTAAATAATCAAAGAATTTTTTAAGGACCAGATTAAGACTGACTATAATCACAAATTCAAGAAACCATCTAGTTTTGACCCACCGACTACGAATCCCTCCATACGTAGTTTTACTAGGATGATTAGGACAGACTGTAAGAAGAACCCTAAACCTTTCTATCCGAATATTACTAGAGCAGAACAAGTGGCCCTTGACACTCTGATACATGACCCTACAATCACCATACACCCTGCCGATAAGGGGGGTGCCATCGTGATTCAAAACTACGAGGATTATAAGATAGAGGCACAGCGCCAACTCTCCGATGCCTCAACTTATAAAAAATTATCTTTCAACCCCACCTTGTCGTATAAAAAAATTGGTTGATAAAACTATTCATTTTGGATTAAAAATGCGTTATTTAACTACACAAGAGGGTGATTTTCTTTCTATAGACTATCCTAAAACTCCCATACTATATCTACTGCCCAAAATTGATAAGTCACTCACACATCCACCTGGGCGACCAATTGTGTCAGCCAGGGAATCTATTTGTTCTGGGTTAGCACAGTACATTGATTATCATCTTCAACCCATAGTTACCAACTCCCTGTCATATTTACAGGACTCCACTGCCATGATACGAAAATTACATGCTTTCCAAACGTTGACAGATGGGGATATCCTCGTGACCATGGATGTTGACAGCCTCTATACTGTCATCCCTCATTTGGATGGCCTGGAGGCTGTCAGATCCATGGTCACGGGGAACCCACACTACAGTGGTCCTCCGTTGGAGTTCCTTTTGGAATTAATGGAACATTGTTTAACCAAAAATTATTTTTCCTTTGATAATAAATTTTATTTGCAGACAGCAGGGACGGCCATGGGCTCGAACATGGCTCCTGTCTATGCAAACATTTTCATATTTTGGTATGAATGTCAAATTATGCAACCCTATACTCATCCAAATATTCTGATGTATACCAGATATATAGATGATTTGTTTTTAATTTGGCATGGTAGTGTAATGGACTTGAAACTATGGGTAGAACATTTAAATCAGATTGACACTCCTATCAGGTTCAAAATGGAATGTGACCATGAACAAATACATTTCCTTGATCTCAACATATTTAAAGTTAGGACAGAACAACATATTAGATTTGGCACATCCTTGTACACTAAGTGCACTGACAGAAATTCGTTATTATTAGCCTCCAGCTACCACCTACAACATCAGAAGTTAGGTATTATCTCCTTTCAACTCACGCGAGTAATCAGAAATAATTCTGAACCAGAGATTTGCATGGAACAACTCGAGACAGATAAAGGTCTAGCATCGTGGACACCAAGAGTGGTATACAAACGTGCTAGGAGTATAAGGGATCTACTTGTAAAGAATGACCCAAAAAGTTCACCTCAAGTGGATACATGGTTGAAATCTCGCAAGAATGGGTGCTATAAATGTGTGGATGTTGAAAGGAATCACCAGTTTGCATTGAATTACAATTGACACAATCTCCACAAGAATAAGAGATATACTATTCGCCACCGGTTGAACTGTAATAGTTCATTTGTCATATATCTTTTGATTTGCCCTTGTTCCCTAGTCTATGTGGGGAAAACGACCACCCCATTCAAAGACAGAATGGCCAATCATAGGTGTTCCATCAGGGAGGCACTGAGAGAAGGAACATCAGACCTCCCAGTTGCTAGACACTTCGCCACACACAAACACAGCATCTCCAGCCTACGATGTATGATCATTGACCATCTACCTGCACCTAAGAGGAGGGGAGACCGAAATAAGATGTTACTAAGATTGGAGTCCAGGTGGATCTACATTTTGGACACAGTGTCCCCTAAGGGTCTCAACATCAAATTTGATTTTGGGCCCTTTATTGGATAAATGGAATCCTGTCTAAGTACCAGAGAATAAGTTTAAATATCTCCACTGTGGGATTATAATATCAACACATGATATGGGACTTGCTCATGGACCCAGCTCCTCCTATGTTTTTAACTTTTTTTTCTTTTCTTTTTTTTTTTTAAATCTTTTTTCCTTTTTTCTCATTCTTGCTTTCTGGCTTATGTGTTGCTGGACATATATATATATATGGTAGCGCCACCCCCCACACGCTGTTGCTATATTGTGTGCCTCATTGGAAGTCAACCTTTTGCTAATTCTACATGGGAACCTTTGTGAACCATTGGTGGTGTACCCGCAATATGTGGGGCATTTGTGAGTCGGATTGTACCAAGATCAAATGTGTATTACACCCTATAGCCACGCTTTCGGATCAGATGCTGTCTTCAGAGAGAACGATGTACCGGATGTGTACCCACAATAAGTGGGGCATTTGTGAATCTGATTGCAATAAGAACAAATGTGCACTACATCATATAACCAGATCTTTTGAGCAGGTGTCGCTTTTACATATAAAGCCGAAGATGTTTTTTCAGATATAACAGCTGATGACGATGGGATGCGATTTCATGTGAAGCATACGGCATTGTTGTGCCAGAGGCATTGAGCATCGTGAGTCACAGAACAACAGCTCTCTGACTGGTGAATTCTGATTTCGTCAGTGACAAGTGGGCGTATACTCTGACGCTGGGAATCAATACTAGATGATTGGTCACAACACGCTGGTAAAGGAACTCCCATAATTATGCAAATTAGCCATGCGGCTGAACACACAATAGCCAAGTGAATTAGAAGCTTTGTGGGTGGGAACTGCATCAATCGGTACGGCGCGAAACGGACTGTTCACACCTGAGTACAACCTCGATGTCAACTGTTATCAACAGTATATATTAAGCACACATAGCCAGTACTTTTATGCTCTCATGGGGAACACCACATAGCTGGTGTGACCACTAAGGAATCACTTTTTCTACCTTTTGGGACATTTGAAAAAGATGCCAGTTAGGCATCGAAACGTCATATATATCCCAATATTTAAAAAAAAAAATTGTATTATTAAAAGTTACTTTTTATATGATAAGACCAGTGAGTGCTGCCTGTTTTGCATAGTGTGTACCCCTTCTTTGTTCTCAGTTTGTTTGGCTCTGTGAGCTCGCATCATGGTGTGCCTGTGTTAGGGACTCAGGCTATGGAAAGGACCTTGACGTGGTGCCTGAGCTTTCCCATTTGGCCAGATGCGGTGACTAACCTTTCCAGTTGTGATTTTATCTTAGCTGTGAGCTAGCTGGTGAGTGCTGGGTGTTTCTATGTGTTGTATTACTTTTTATTTGTAATCTCCCTTGGTTCTTGCACCCATTCTGGACTGGAGTTAACTGCCTGTGGCTCTGGTGACATCACAGCTTTTTTGGAGTGCTATTTAGCACCCAGAGCTGGATGTTGCTGAGTCACAGGATGTGTACCTGATCCGGTCTTGGAGTGCAGTTCCCTTCCATGTTTTATATATTTATATATATATATATATATATATATATATATATATATATATATATATATATATATATATATATATATTTATTAAGGACCCTTAATGTTCCTGCTTCCGCACAAGCCTTTACGATTGGGTTGATTGACACCCCCTGCTAGCGGCCGATTGGCTGCGAATCTACAGGGGGCAGTATTGTACAATGATTGCTTGTGCAATGATAAAATGCAGACAGCGTATGCTGTCGGCATATATTAATGTCTGGCAGACATCGATAAATCGACCCCAAAGTCTTTAGCGCTTTTGACTTTTTTATATATATATATATATATATATATATATATATATATATATATATATATATATATATATATATATATATAAATTTTAATTGTGATATGTACCAAATTCAACCTCTATAAGTATATATTTGTTATTTAAAGAGCGGACTAGATATTTTTTTCCTTAACCTTATAGCTGGTTATTTACCATTGCATATAGATATTCAAGAATTTTAATGTGAAGGTAAAGTTAGCTTGATGTGAAACAGTAATAATATTTGTTACCCAAAATGAATGAGTTTCATTAATTAATTTTAAAATTTTGTTTCTAAACTCCGTTTTCGCAGTTTAAACTCACTTTTTTTCGAACCGCATATTCAACCCGTATAACCCTTTTTTTTTTTTTTTTCCCTAGCCTGTTGAAAATCTGGCCGTTAGTCTACATAATCCGCCTCCCGGATGATCTGCACATGCACTAAGATTTATTTTTTGGTCTAGGAATACAAGCGCGCTTCCGTTTCGCGCATTCCTATTGTTATTATTATGGAATTCCCCTAATACATAATAGGCTTTCTTCAGTTGAAAAACGAGTTGCCGATTAACACATGTGCATTACTTACAGTAATCGCTGCTATGTGCATGCGCAGTTCAACGGAATAATTGCGAACGCACTTTGGAGACATGTATAGAGCGGGTGGGACCGCTCTGTACGTCACTCAATAAAAGATAAGGAAATAGAGGTTGGGAGGAGTCTGGATCGTAATGGTAGGGAAATATAAAACATTTTATTTGATAAATATAAAACACATTGGGGGAAAAAAGTTAGCGTTTTACTTGTTCGAATAATGACTAATTCATTAGTGTATTCAGGTAGTTAAAACGTTACCTTTACTTTAAGTTAGAATGAAGTCCAGGCTTACTTTAAGAGGCCCCTTGCATTGGTGGAGAGCTAACAAAGATAAATAATCCGACCTTGGTGAAATTAGCATAACCCTACTTATGCCTCTCAAGCACCTCAACACCATCTGAGCACCTCTTCTCTGCTGCAGGCAAAATAGCTTGGATTTTATTTTACATATAGAAAAAATAAATATTTTTAGCGCTCCCCATAGAAGTCTATTGGGAAATAGAGTTAGCGTGGTCACGTTATCCGACCTCTCGATGAGTCTTTTGCTAGAGCGATAACTTTTTACTTTCAACTTGTAATACCAGTGTAAACATGGGAGCATTATTGATTTACCTTGAGTAATGTAAACTCTCAACTGCGTTAAAATGTTTGCGCTTCACTTGTAATCAATCCCTGTGTGTTTTTAAAGTACCTGGAATCTTCTGGGCACTTAAAGGGATAGTCAAGTATAAATTAAACTTTCATTATTCAGATAGGACTTTTTGCTTTTTTCTCTAGGTATTCTTAGTTTAAACTAAACATAGGTAGGCTCATATGCTAATTTCTAAGCCTTTGAGGGCTGCCTCTTATCACATGCTTTTAAAATCTCTTTTCAACACAAAGAGACAGAAAGTACACATGGGCTATATAGATAACACTGTGTTCAGGCACAGGGGGTTATTTAAGATTTAGCACAAAACAATGCTAAATTTAAGACAATAGATAATAAACAGTCACAGTCATGTGATCAGGGGGCTGGAAGAAGGTTCCTAGATACAAGGTAATCACAAAGGTAAAAAGTACATTAATATAACTGTTGGTTATGCAAAACTGGGTAATGAGTAATAAAGGGATTATCTATATTTTAAAACAATAACAATTCTATGGTTGACTGTCCCTTTAAAGAGTATGATATTAAACCTTTGTATGAAGTTTACATTTACTACAAATGATTTGTCTATATTTCTGCATTGGGTTAATATGATGAGGACATCAGGCAATCATGAAACTGCAACCTTGATTAAATATTCATGCACATAGTCCTACATCTTTAAAAGCTTATAAAAGCATTACAATAGGGTCCAGCAACTTGTTTGCTTTTCATGCTTCCATTTTTAAATGTGTACAAGGTTCCTGTTTCCTTTGTAATGGTCTGTATCCTTAATATTTAATATATGCATTCACATTCCACCACAACCAGGAGCAATTGTAATAAAGTCCAACATGTACGTAAGTAACCATCACACTTTGCTTTAGCAGTTGATTTATTGTCCACTCCATATGTGACCACTTCATAGATATTTTATTCCTGTTTCAGTAACATAGGCTTTAAATGCACCACGTACCAGCATTCAAACCATATACCTGCTCAGAGAGCAAGTGTTTGTATCACGTCACACTAACCACACCCTGAGCGACTTTGGTGCTAGAATACTGGTGCACATGCACAGCATATTTATATATGCCTCTGAAACAGGCATGTTTGTTGGCTAATCACAGGCGCATATACATATTTACTGAAAATTATTCCAATTGCATGCACTTTCTAAATCATGGAAGTTTCATTTTGTGTTTTATGTCCCATTTTTAAGCTCTAGCAAACCCTGTAATATAATACTTAGGGGCCTATTTAACAATGGTCTGTCGGACCTGATCCGACCGTGCGTATCAGGTCCGACAGACCTCGCTGAATGCGGAGAGCAATACTCTCTCCGTATTCAGCATTGCACCAGCAGCTCTTGTGAGCTGCTGGTGCAACGCCGCCCCCTGCAGATTCGCGGCCAATCGTCCGCCAGCAGGGGGTTGTCAATCAACCCGATCGTACTCAATCGGGTTGATTTGTGGCAATGTCTTTCCGCTTGCTCAGAGCAGACGGACAGGGTTATGGAGTAGCGGTCTTTAGACCGCTGCTTCATAACTGGTGTTTCTGGCGCCAGAAACCCGGGCCCTCAAGCTCCATTCGGAGCTTGATAAATGGCCCCCTTAATCTCTTGGCTGTAAAGCATTGCTGCACAAGGAATTAAGAGGATTTGAACCAACGGCCATCTCAAGGTATTCTAACTCTCATGATACTTGACTTTTGCATCTTATTGCAAATATTAGCAAGGGTACTTAAAGGGACATTGTATTGTAAAATTGTTTCCTCTTAATGGATTCCCTGTTAATTGTTAAACCAGTTGCAGAGTATTTCATGTTTTGTAAATTGCTTCTTTAGGTTTATATTTTTTTTTGCAGTTGAAATAGCTGGTTGTACTTGGTACATTGTCCCTTTTAAAGCTATAAAAAAGATTAAAAGGCAGTAGGAGTCACTCTATCCCTTAAGCTATGCTGACCCCTATTAAAGGGATAGTAAAGTCCAAATTAAACTTTCATGATCCAGATAGGGAATGTAATTTTAAACAACTTTCTAATTTACTTTTATAATCAAATTTGCTTTGTTCCCCATCCCCAAATTTAATGTAGGTGGCGGCGGTGTAGTGGGGTCAGATTAGGGGTTAATAAATTTAATGTAGGTGGCGGCGGTGTAGGGGGGTCAGATTAGGGGTTAATAAATTTAATGTAGGTGGCGGCGGGGTCCGGGAGCGGCGGTTTAGGGGTTAATACTAGGATAAGTTTATTGCGGTGTGGGCTATGGCGGTTTAGGCCTTAATAATTAGGCTTATTGCGTTGTGGGGGGTTGTCGGTCTAGGGGTTAATAAATGTATTATTAGGAGTGAGAGGGGGGATTGCGGATATAGGGGTATACGTATCAGGCTTATTTTGTGGAGGCAGGTTAGACAGTTACGGGAGATTTAAAAAATGTTTTAACTTTTCTTAGGCCCTGGCAGTTTCTAAAGTGCCGTAAGTCACTAGCGACTACAGAAATTTGTAGTTATGTTTATTTCTGGACATCGCTAGTTTATCGAACTTACGGCACTTTAGGAACTGCCGGCGGGGTATATGTAATACCCCGATGTGCAAGGTGAAACTACGGGCAGCACGGGTTCCCTCGCTTGCGCCGAAAACTACGCCGTATATCGGATCGCGCTCCTTGTATCTATGCTTCTGCAGACTGCCCCCTTATCTCAGTTTTTTTGACAGACTTTATTTTAGCCAATCAGTGCTCACTCCTAGGTCACTTTACATGCATGAGCTCAATGTTATCTATATGAAACACATGAACTAATGCCCTCTAGTGGTCAAAATGCATTCAGATTAGAGGCAGTCTTCAAGGTCTAAGATATTAGCATATTAACCTACTAGGTTTAGCTTTCAACTAAGAATAACAAGATAAAGCAAAATTGGTGATAACAGTGAAGTGGGAAGTTGTTTAAAATTACATGCCCTATTTAAATCATGAAAGTTTTTTTGGGACTTAGATAAAAACAGCAAATATAAGAAAACTGAGCTGAAAGTTTGCTTTGATGTCAATGGAGGAGTCTTGTTGTCTATGGAAATTTTACTAAACCATTAGCCCTGTAAAAATAAAAATTAATCAATTTCTCATAATAATTCCTGTAACAAATATTTGATCTGTATATGTAAAGTCACTTATAAACATCTATCAACACTTTAAAAGCTTATATCTGAAGCTAAAAAATCAAATCTGGTTTGGCTGTAGCTGTGACTAATCTTTTTTCCCCCTAAGACTATCTTTACATTTTCAATTTTTTTTATTATTTTTTTATCTTCAAATATATTATAGTGGAGTTTCTAGTGATATACTGAAATTTCCATAATGCCACATTACATTTGGTTATTATAATCAACTAAAAACTAAAATTTACATTATCTGTTCACTGTTCTTTTTGCAGCTATTTGGTTCACTATACTTTGCTTTTTTTTTTTTTTGCTTTTTTTTTTTTTTACATGTTTTGCCAAATCTCCTTTTAGTACATTCCACTACTTTTTTTTTTTTTTTTCCATTTTAGATTTTTATTTTAGTTTACTTTAATGGCTTTCTTTTTTTTTTTTAAGTTTTCATTATCTAGTATTGGAAATAGTTTGTGAATATACCCACTACAGTTTTAGATAATCGTTTTGCCTTTGCACTGTGTATATAATAAATATGACTTTTTGGCATGATAGAGCCAGGTTGTATCTTTATCACGTTACATTGTCCTAAGCTTGCTGTATTATTATTATTATTATTATTATTATTATTATTATTATGATCAATACAGATTCCTAAGTGCTAATTTGTTTATGATTTACTCAATATTTGATTGTAGTTAGTGCACAACTTGATCTTTTTCATTCTGCCATCGGATATTTAATCTCTAAATATTTTTAGAGGTGACAGCTGTAAATACATTGTAAAGTTCTAAATGTGTAATTTCGTTAATTCTATGTTTAGTTTAGTTACCTTTATTTAGCATCAGTTTTGTTTTTTTTTGTTGTTGTTTTTTTGAGCCTTCAGACTTTGTAAATTTTTTCCCCAAAACATATTAGAGAAAATAAGATGTTTGAGCTCTATGAACTAAAATGTTCTTCAAACCACATTTTATAGTGGCGAATCGCGAGGACCGGCATGTTTTTGTACTTCTGAATTCTTAGTGCTTAATAATTAGATATGTATTAGAAGTCAATTTAATATTGATAATATAATCATAAAATTGTACAGCACTCAACTTCACCTAATAAGGCAAATTTTATGATGCATTAAAAATACATTTTCTTTGCAAAAAAAAAAAATATGCTCTTTAAGAACTTCAGCAATAATTTACATTTTTTTTTAACATGTTGGCTTATTAAATCTCTGTGGAATATGTTATGGGAAATTGTATAATGTTCTGTATGCAAAAAGTATGTTTAATTTTTCCCCTCATGTAAGATTACAAAATAAATTGTAAAAAGAAATTGGTTTCCTTTTTTATTAAAAAAAAAAAGAACAAAGGGGGCGGAGTTAGCCAGAGAATGGAGCGGTCATGTTTGATCATAGCTCCTCTGTAAATGCAGTTAAATGGTCAATGTAGGACTGCTACCTGGGTGGAAAATGATGTCTTTAAGCTACCTAATTCATTGGAGCTAACAAATATTTAATTGCTGGTCGATTGAGATTTGTATATGCAGAGCTGGACATGTTTTTCAGTCCGTGAGCAGAGAGCCAGCAACATGAGTGGCGGCCATTTTGCCTAGATTTTTCTAAACTAACACAGCTTCATTGCATTCAGCGATGGCGGAACACATTCTAATGGTGATGGGGGGGGGTCTCCTGCAACACCACCATAACGCCCTGATTGAGTCCTTGCGGATGGCCGCTCAGCCTTCCACTCTAGATATGCAGTCTCCCACTGCGGGTGAATTCATAATGGAGACGCAGGGGTTCAACATCTGCAAGCTAACAAACTGCAGAAGAAATGGGGACTCAGATCTCATGCAAGTTATATGTCCTGTGACTTTACTGTCTGACGCAACTATGGAAGGTGGCGCACGAAAAATTGCTGTACAGACTTCAGTCCCATTCAGATATGCACCTTTAGCTACAAGCATGACTGCTGATGAGGAACAGAAAGGGGACTCCCCTGGGGCCATTCATATGCTTTTCTCTAACCAAGCCATTGCGGTAAATTATACTCTCCCGCCCTTGACTCTGGAAGATGTCAAAGATCTAGCGGTGGGCAAACCTAATTATACCTCTGGAAAGCATGGTATGGGAGACACAATCAACCTCAGAAGAGTTTTAGAAGCCAGGGGCACCATCCGAGATCTGGTCAGCTTAAGAGTGCTTCAGACCTCACAACGCAATATGGGACATTACCGTTATGTCCATTCACTGTATTCGCAGTGGGACCCTGGAGGCATACCTTTAATGGACACCTGGGGGGTTGACAGCCTCCCAGGACTTTGGCCTATAGTCTTGGAATAGCTTCCCACTTGCAAGAGTCTCACGAGGAGTTATGCATGCAATATATAAGACTGCAGATCTGATGTGGATTATTTTGCTTCAGAACCAACATATCTATCTGGGCTAGATATTAACTACACTAGGTTTGAAGAGTATGGCTAACGAAAAAGTTTAATTCTCTTTTTATTTTTATTTTCTCTTCATTGTGTACTCTATGCTTATGTCTATGCTTTCAGGCTGCAATCTACTTAATTTTACCTCATTTTGCAAATGTGAAGGCCTTCAGCTAGATCCATGGGACACTCAAATAGGCTTGCTGTCCAAGTTGGCATACATACACATACTTATTCACTGTGCTGTGATAGAATGGCTGTCCTGGAATGTTGCTTATAGTTATACACAGATGCTTCACTTGGTATAGCTTTATACCAATAGTTGTTTATTATCATTGACTTTAACATTACCTTAATAACAAGTACCGTATTAGCCGTTTATAGCTAAGTATTGTATAAAAGTTGAGCTGCGATGTTAGTTATATCATGCTGTCTCCCTCATACATAAACCTGAACAGTTGTACATATTACATATGGTACCTAATACTGGGCTTAGTGACATACATAGTGTGAACTTTATTTTTCTGCCCTCGCTAGATTGTTTGATAGAAGATAAGGATATTCTTTTAGCATATTTGACTTCCATATTCATTTTATACATGTATACCTTTATTTGAGTGGTAATTCTGTTGAGCTCACTTTTTGGCCTTTTATTTCCTAGTCATAAATGTGTGTCTCTTTTTTGGTTTTCTTTTAATATATACCTGTCGCTTATAGGGCCCATGTCCAGACGATGGGATAACTTTATGATAATATAAACACGTTTATGCCTTGTCTTGAGCCAACTAATGCCATACCATACTCCATGGCTACAGAGGCAGGTATAGCTTTAGGCTGAGGCTACTTTCTTTCAGGATGTATCTCTCAAGCCCTAGTTACTAACTTATTATTGTATAGTTTCAGATGTCTATTAACGCCTTCCCAAATAGTTGCAGGTTAACTTTTGTTTTCCGGTACCTACAATCAGCGGTAAGCTAATATCTATCTATTTATAGGGGTATTTTCTCTGTTATTTAGTTTGGTGGATGTCCAAACCCAATACCATTGACAACCCCCCATCTATATTGGAAATTGGTTGTGTGTGGAGCATTTTCTAAACTACTATTAATACTATAACCCTTATTATTCATTTGTATTACATTTATTAGCCCCCACCCAGGTGAATTCTTATGTCACATCATTGCTCTCCGCCCCCCCCTTCCCTCTCCCCTTCCCTCTCCCCTTCCCTTTCCCCTTTCCTCTCCCCTTCCCTTTCCCCTTCCCTCTTCTTCTCCCCCTCTTTCTCCCTCTCCCATCCCCCCCTCCCCCCCTTCTTAGGACTCTGGCACTTTGTTATAGTGTTCAGGGTCCTTCTGTGCGGTTTTCCTCGACATATACCGCACCCCCAAACCCCCCCCCCTTACTAGATACCCAAAATTTTAGAATGTTCAATTGCGCTTTTTGTTAAAACTGTTTAGTTCTATTCTCTTATGAGCCATAGTTTGTCATTTGATTTTTTTCTTTGTTAAAATATTTTGGGTTCTTATAAAGCGTATGATGTTACAATATAGATTTTATATCTGTACATTATCATATGACTGTGCTATTATAATTTATGTTGTACTGAGGATACCACAAAAAAAAAAGTGTGAGGTTTGCTTTTCACTTGTTCCGCGATGTAACAGGATTGTTTTGACATACCTATGTGTTTTTTGGAACAGCATTTACCTGTCGGTCTGTCTTTTTAACCTCAATAAAAATTATTTAAAAAAAAAAAAAAAAAAAAAAAAAAAGAAGAAAAAAAAAGAAACATTGCAACCTTATGACTTCAAGGAACATAAATGTTGTTATAGATTATACAAAAATTATAAGATAGTTTAATTTCCAAGAGGGGTAGATAATAAGTAGTATAAAGTTAGGCATTTAGGTTACAAAAACATAAATATAAACTAAACTTTATTGACACCAGCAACAGTGGAATAAACTTTGGGAATTATTATTTCAGATGTCTGAAATTTGGTAAACAATGAAGTAGCAGAGCAGTAAGATCAGTAGAGAGTTTGGATATATTGGAAGATGTATTAAAGGGACAGTATACACCAATTTTTATATAACTGCATGTAAAAGACACAACTATAAAGAAGAATATGCACAGATAGTGATATAAAATCCAGTATAAAGCCCTTAAAAAACTTACTTAGAAGCTCCAAGTTTAGCACTGTTGATGAGCTTAGGCACTTCATCAATGGACACTACCCCCTCCCCTGCATATGAAAAGGCCCATTACACAACCAGTAGTCTGTAGACATCAGTATACATATAAAACTTTGGAGCTTGGTTAGGAGTCTGCAAATCAGAACAATGTTATTTAAAAATAAGCAAAACTATACATTGTTACAAAAAGTCTCCCAGATGGGCTATATAAAGGGATCATCTACTTATAGAAGAAACATTTCTTGAAATATTAATGTACTCACATACTCTATATTTAGAGCAATAATTCCAAAACTATTTTCTCCCCAAGACCATTTAAAATTATGGGGTGTCTTAAAAGGGCAGAAAATGATTGTTTTGCATTCTTATTTTGTTTGTATCCATGTTTTTTGTCACAGCAACTATCTGAGTGTCACAGAGAATTTCTGCTGACGGTGATGTGTGAAAGTATATGTGAGTGGTGGATAAAAAAAAAGTTTAGATAAACTAATTTTGTTAATTTACTTTTAGTATGACTAAATATTTTTTTGTTTCACACTGGTTATAGGGCTCTTTGTGGTGTCACCTGTACCTAAACCATCAGCATGTAGCGACAAAAAGTGTGAACCACTGGGCTAATTATTCTAATGCAGCTGCCTACAGACACTACTGAAGTTTAAAAATGAAGTGCCATGGACCATCCTAATAAGGGAAAGCCTGATTCCTCTCCAGGAGTCCCTTTCTGTATCAGTAAAACGTTTCTGTTCTGATGTGAAGAAAACAAATGTTTGGAGCGATGCTAAATGTATCTGAACCATAGAAGATATTTAGTACTATCTTATAGTATTAGTACTTCCTTTTGGTTGATATAGGTCTAGAGTTAAATGGAGAGATGTATGAGTCAAAAAATTGGGGACAGTTGTATTTTACACAACAACACAGGTATATGACTGCACCAAATTGAGTAAGTACAATATATATTTTTTGTAACCGGCCCCTCAAGTAAAAAAACATTTCTGATATTGCCCCTCATGTAAAAAGGTTGGATAGCCCAGTTTTATATAAACCAAGTAGGCCATAATTCTTTCATTTGAGCTTTTTTCATTGTGATTACATTACTAAAGAAAACAAGATTCAAATGTAAGATAATAAAACAACACAATATTTCCTGAGATTTAAAGAAGATTTAGAGTTTGTAAACTCCACTACTAACACTTAATTAAGTAAATAAATCTGTTCTCCAAACAGACAGTAATAGTATCTTTTCATTTATAGGCATCCCTTTAAGGGCTTGATGTTCTAAAGATCGCCAGGTTTACGCAAAGCTCCCAATCGGGTGAAATGTTATAAAGAAGTGGGCAGACCCTTATTGTACAGACATGTGACAATGTGCCATCCCTAGGAAACTATAGGGCTTGCTGCCTTTTGAATAATCCAACCACATCACCAGTGAATGCAGATCTTGGCAGTGTTGAGGGGGCATATTTTGATGTGCATTTAGTAACTATAAACTGGTTTCTGTTTTGTAATAGTTATTTGTAATTCATTTGTAAACTAAGTTTTATAGTGCATGCAGTAGATTTCTTATGGTTGCTGACCTTGCCACTGAAGGGGTGGCGAGACAGGTGTTTGTGAAAATGTTCACATGAGCTGGTAGATATTATTTAGAACCTTAGAACTTCCCAGCAAAGTTCCTCATTATAATACAGGTTACTTCCATGGAGCGCCAATGAAAAGCCCATGGAATGCCTATATATTGACTAAATATGTGCTCATCATTGTTAATAAAGAACAAAAAACCTTAATAAGAAACCTATATGAGCTGGGGGGTTGTGAGTATATTATACATGTGTATACAGTGTGTTATATGTATATATTATACTGTAAAATAGTATATTATGTATTGTACCTAAGTTCTTTATTTTATTATTATTATCCTATATAATAAAAGACCAAGTGTGTTTGTCCGAAGCTGTCATGAGCAAGTACAAACACACCTGGCCTTCCAACTGACCTGGCATCTGGCATGTGGTGGAGTGGGTGTGGCCGGACGGGTGAGACATGGGCGGGCCCCGGACGTGACACAGCGGGGCCGGGCATGACATGGACGGGGACCGGGCGTGACGTGGGCAGGGCCGGACCTAGACGCTAGGGCTCACTGCAGAGAGACAGAGAGCTCTAAAGAGAGGGGGTATAGAGAGAGCAGAAGAGGGGGATAAAGAGAGTGAGAGAGACAGCAAAAGAGAGGGGGAGAGAGCACAAAAGAGATGGGGAGAGAGCTCAAAAGAGAGGGGGAGAGAGCACACAAAAAGAGAGGGGGGGAGAGAACACAAAAAAGAGAGGGTGGAGAGAGCACAAAAAAGAGAGGGGAGAGAGAGCACAAAAAAAGAGAGGGGGAGAGAGCACAAAAGAGAGGGGGGAGAGAGCACAAAAGAGAGGGGGGGAGAGAGCACAAAAGAGAGCGGGGAGAGAGCACAAAAGAGAGGGGGAGAGAGCGCAAAAGAGAGGGGGAGAGAGCGCAAAAGAGGGGGAGAGAGCGCAAAAGAGAGGGGGAGAGAGCGCAAAAGAGAGGGGTAGAGCGCACAAAAGAGAGGGAGAGAGACAGCAAACGAGAGGAGAGAGAGCAAACAAGAGGAGAGAGTGAGCAAACGAGAGGGGGGAAGAGAGAGAGAGCAAATGAGAGGGAGAGAGAGAGAACAAAAGAGGGGGAGAGAGCAAAAGAGAGGGGGGAGAGAGAGAGCAAAAGAGAGGGGGGATAGAGAGAATCAAAGAGAGGGGGGGAGAGAGAGAGAGAGGAGAAAGAGAGAGCCAAAAGAGAGGGGAGAAAGAGAGAGCAAAAGATAGGGGAGAGAGAGCAAAAGAGAGGGGAGAAAGAGAGAGCAAAAGAGAGGGGGGATAGAGAGAGAGCAATGGGTGGGACCGCTGTACTGCAAAAAATGGCGCGTGTAAACGGGCTTTAGGACTAGTACGTTATAAAGCGCCAACATATTCCACAGTGTTGTACATTGATGAATTTAGGGGATATTAATATTTAATACAAGACACTAGGCTTGCACGGAAACAGGGGCATCAAGCTCCATTTGTAGTTTGATAATTCGGCCCCTTTGTGTGTATCTAGTTCTATAATTGCTGCATCTTTAAGAAAACCCTTTCCAAACTTTATCTGTGTATTATAATGGGACAGGACTAACTCTGATTTTCTAATATTTGTTATGAGACTTCTACCTTTTATGAAACCAGTTTGATCTGGATGTATTATATCTGAAATGTTTTTTTGTAGATGGGTAGCTAAAATTTGTGTATATAATTTGTAATCTTTGTTTAATAAAGAGATGGGTCAATACGCATCCATATATTCTGGGTCTTTTCCTGGTTTAAGGATCACAGATATTCTTGATTCAGTAAAGATTCTTGAAGGTACTTTATTAAAAAAAAAAATATATATATATATATATATATATATATATATATATTGTACATTTTGGCATATTGTAATGTTAAGTGATGTATAGCTTCCGTAATATATTTATCTAGAATAGGACCATTCGTAAGTCTTCTTTCCCAATCTGGGTCACCTTTACCTTGTCTCAAAACTTTCTTTTAAGTGTTTGGTTTATCTGTATAGGGTTATATATGTTTTGATAATAATTAGTAAATCCCTCCATTATTTCATCTTGTGCATGAATATGTTTGCCCCCAACTTTTAGAGAGTTGATAAAATATCTAATATTTACATCTTTAGTAAGTCTAGCTAGGAGTTTCACAGATTTATTACCAAACCTCAAAAATTGTGCACTTCTTCTTAGGACCAGTTTTTTCCTTTCCTGGAAGAGAAATTTATCCCTTTCTTGTTTTACTATGATATATTTATACCAATTATCTCATGTATTATTCTTAATGTATTGATTATATTTATTTGTCAAAGTGTTAGTAATTTGTTTTATATAAAGATCTTTTCTTTTTTTTTCTTTTACTAAGAAAGCCAGTATTTTACCTATAAGTACCGCCTTAAAAGTTTCCCATATTATTTCTGGGTTATTGCAATAATCAGCTAGTTTGAACTAACTCATTGCCCATAGTACAGATTTTGTGGCTGGGTGTTGGACAACAGAAATATTGAGAATTAATGCTGTACTATACAAAGCGTTCCTGTTGCTTTAAATTTGTATCAAATTTGATACAAATCTAAAGCATTGACTAATATGTCTAAGTATATGCTCTAATTGGAGCTAAGTTGGATGGCAGCTAGGTTTAAGTCCTAGATTATATACAGATAGACAGAAAATATGGATATAATACCCAGCTGGAAATAATAAAGGAACCGATAGAACAATACCAAGACAAAAATATGCTTGCTAAATAATAATGATATTTGTTATAAGAATATTCAGCAGATATTCAGATTGCACGAATAAAAGTAAATAAATAATGGAATTTGTGTACACACAAGAGTCTTACCGGTACCGGTTCCTGGAGCAGCCAGACTGAGTATGGATACAAGGAGAGGTGACAGTCGTTTGATGCCGGAATGAGTTTCACAGACTAGGACAGCTCAGCTGGTTAGGTGCGTGAGGAGGAGGAGGAGGAGCTATACGCTCCGGTATCCACAGAGGCTAATGAGATCCAAATTGGATTAGAGAGGTAGATTCAGGCAGTGAAGCTTGACAGCAGAGAAATATGTAACTTGAATGAAATACAAGTAAAGTGGTAGCAAACTTGGCCGCCAGATTATATTTCTCAAAAACCGGGAGTGCTAATCCAAAAAAAATTCTATTTGGAGTGAGACGTTTCAATTGAACTCTAGCTCTCGAGTTTTTCCAAATAAACTGACGGATAAGAACATTTATTATTTTAAGATCTTTTTTAAGAAGTAATATAGACAAAGCTTGAAAGATAAATAAGAATTTAGGGAGCCATATCATCTCAATTAAATTTATTCTCCCAGTCAGAGAAATAGGAAATTTTGTCCAAACTTCCAATTTTTGTTTAAAATTTAGTATTAAAGGGGAAATATTTAAGCTATACCACTTTTCAGAATTGAAAGATTTAACCCCAGATACGAAATATGTTCTTTAGCCTCTTTAAAGTATGTTATTGGACTTGGCCCCATGGCTAGAGAATGGGATCCTCTTCCACAGAGATTGCAAGCCCCGAGTGCCAAACGACAAAACCAAGATCTGGTTTCCACTCCGGATTAAGATACTTTGATCTTAAATCTGTTCTTTTTTTGGGGACTAACTGATTTCATCACCAAAGACCTGAGAGTGCCAAAATAGATGTGGCTTCCACTCTGGACTAAGTCACTGTGACCTAGACTTTGTTCTTTTTAGGGGACTCATTGTTATCACTACCGAGGACCAGAGAACTTCGAATAGTAATGTATATTTTTATGCACTTCTAATGTTTTCTTAATTAAGTTATTGTTTAGGCTAATACACCAGGAGCTATAATAAGACATGCCATAGCGACATTTACTTACAGCCTGAAATCCCCAATTACACTATTTTAGATTCTGGAATTTTGCAAAAGCCACATATACTTTACTTATCAGTTACCCGCTTGGAGAACCTAGGGTTACCCATATTGCCACCCCTTAAGAAAACATTGCTTGCTTAATGAGCATTATAGTCAATCACCCGAAATTCCATATGGCCCATTTCTAGCCTAACCTAACAGATAAAGAGACCATACAGGCTTCTAGCGGCCCTCCCCTGAGGCCCCCTATATGTTATACCATAGGGACCCTGTGAGGTTATTGGACAAATGTATTAAGGTCAAGCTACAAGCCTATCTGTCTATTCGTACCTAATTATTCTACTGTTACTTATTAATACATAATGGTTCAATGTTTTCCTAGTTCTTTCGATATGTTCTGAAACTAAATAGTACTGTTAATTGCTGTCTTAATTTTGGTTGTGTTTTATCACAGTATCTATAATTGCTATAGACTGGGCCTTAACATCATTCACGCTGGTCCAGTAATTTTAAGGTTCATTGCACTAAGCCTTCTAGTTTACACCAAGATTTCGACACAAAGCAACTAGTTAAAAACCCTAATATTAATACCAGTGGAATATACAGTATATTTCTATGTACTTTCAATGCTTCCCTAATTATGTTATTGTTCAGATTGCCACATCTGAAGCTATGATAAGGCAAGCCCTAGCAACACTCACCTACATCCTGAAATTCCCAGTTACACTGTTTTGGATCTCAGCGTCCACTCGCAGCCCTTATATACCTCACTTAATAGTTACCCATTTGGGCATCCTAAGGTTACTCATAGGGACACCCCTTAAGGAAGCATAGCCTAATTAATGTGCACTATAGTCAACCACTCGGAACTCCATATGGACCATTTCTACACCACACTAACAGATTACTCAATCATGTAGGCCTATAGTGATCCCACCCGAGACCTCTTTCATGCTATACCATAGGGGACCATGTGAGGTCAATGGAAGCTCTGTTAGTTTACAACAGTTATCAAGGTCAAGGTCTAAGCCTATCTGTCCATTCGTAACTAATTCTTTTACTAATTTTTATTGATCTGTGATGTATCAATGCTGTACTTGTTATTTCTATATGTTTTAAAGCCAGATAGTTATGTGAACTGTTTTTTTGTTCTTCCAGTATGTTTTGGAACCAAATAATAATGTGAACTGTTTTTTTTTTTTTAAAACATGAGAAAGAAGAGGACGAATCCGGATGAATAGCCAGTGCAATAGATTTTATTCATATGTGGAGTAGTTTAGCAAGGGCAGCTTAAACTAACTGACATGTTTCGCGCATGTCTCATGCGCTTCTTCAGAAGTAGTTTTTTGGATGCCACAGGTGAGCTTAAGTAGGCTATTCCAGCCTATTAGAAAAGGTGGGTTGATCCTGGGTAGTAGGTGGATCACTTGAGCTCAGCTGTGGAAGCCAAAGTACCAATTAAATAGGATGACATTACATGGCATTTGAAGAGATTTTTTTGTAGATACAATCTGATATAGACAAGAATATAAGGGTATACATTAGGAAAGATATAAATTGACATACATTATTAGCATGCTAGTATACTTAAGTATAAAAATTCAATATTACAAGCTATTTATACATTCTAATAAAAAAGTGAGAAACATTTGTTTTCTTGTGTCTCAATTTTTCAGATGATTTGACAGTTTTCAGATAATACTTGATAACTAAACAAAATGACTTTGTAGATATTATTAGTGCTATTTTAATTACATAATTTCTACTTTTATATATTTCTGCTTCATACATTTTTGTACATTTTATATATATTTTTTAGTATATTTTTTAGTGTGTTTTTGTAAGAGAGAATAGAATGAATAGAGGAAGTATGAGTGGGGATAGTTAATGCTCCATATCTTATTTGTATAGAAAGAATGATATATAATGTTGGACTACTAGAGGAAAGTATCATAGGCTTAGAATTTGATGAGATGTATTTCCACACTTCAATTTTGAGACAGTTATAATCAATGTGTACTGTCCTCACTACTGATAGCTAGACAGCTAGTTAACAAACCAGACAGAAATAGCTTTGTGTTTATTCCAAACTGATTTTACTTCTGAATAGTTATTTTGTAAAACTGCAATACAATAAGAAAAGTTGAAATTACAATATGTAGTTACACGTGGTGCTTGCAATACATACAATAATACATGTTTCTAACACAGAGAGCTTACATTTAATCCTTACAGCAAATAGCAATGCAATTCAAATGTACAATGAACTCTTAGCAAACAACAAATAACTTACAGGCATATGTATATTTAGAGGCAAATGTTAAGAGCTGATTTCCATGCTTCTTGAAGCTAAGATGGCTGCTGAGAAACTGAAAGTAAGACTTTTTATAAACAAACTTTATTAACACTTCCTGTTTTATTCTTGAGAGGAACCAAGCTGTAATTGCAACATGAAACCACCAGATGTCATCAACATGAACATAATAAGCATATAATAGACAGAACACTCCCCGCCTGGTATAAACATATACCACTATTACATGATCTATAAATTATTATTAAATTCAACCAGATAACTTTTTACTTTGAAAAAGAACAATCAAATCTGACACAGGTCTAAGGTATACTTTAGCAGTCCCTAGTTTAATGATTTTGACCTCTACCATCACCACTAGGAATGGCTTTTACAATAAGACTCATTGTCCATCCATTGCGCTTTACTTGAGAGTCTTTCAACAATACAAGATCTCCTTCTTGAACTTTTTGTTTCTCTTTCGATTTTCTATATTTCCATGTTTGGATACATTTGATAGTCACTGTTTCAGCTTGCAAGAAATTTAAGGAATGGCATAAGCCTTTGCAGCAATGCCAGCCTGAACATGACTCCTTTTGAGTGCTGCTGGAAAATGACTTGGCAATGTGAATTAGTGTTGCTATACCTCTCACAAGGGACTTCCACTTTGAGAATCTGAGAAATCTATGTAAGTCTAGCTGGCGTTCATACACTCCAGTTTTTAAAGCTGTCACTTCAGGTCTGATCTCACTGTCAGAATCTGGTTCAATGAGGTCAAATACTTTAGTTTCAGATTGATCACCTGTATCTGCCTGATGTAAGAAATCTGGGCCTGAGAACCAGTTGGTATATTTTAGGTGAGCTGCCTGAATTGGTCTAGTACCATGATCTGCTGGATTCTGACTGGTGTTAATATAATGCCACTGATCTGGATTAGTAGATTTTGTAATACGAATTATTCTGTTTGAGACATATACATGAAATCTCCTACAAGTATTGTGAATATAACCTAACACAATTTTGCTGTCAGTGTAATATTTAACTGCATAAAGTTCAATGTCCATTTCTTCAGTAATAAGTTCAGCTAGCTCAACTGACAAAACAGCTGCACATAATTCTAGACGTGGCACTGTATGGGCTGGTCTTGGAGCTAGTTTAGATTTGCCCATAATAAAGCCTACATGACATTGACCGCTACTGTCTATGACTCTGAGATATGCCACAGCTGCTATCGCTACAGTAGAAGCATCAGAAAATACACATACCTCCTTTCTTACTGTGGACGATAGTGACACCGGCACATAGGGTCTGGGAATACTGAGATCTTCAAGATGGATCAGGTCTTCTGTCCATGCTCTCCATTGAGCTTCTCTATCTGGTAAGAGTGGGGAATCCCAGTCACATTGGTCTGTTGAGAGTTCTCTGACTAAAGATTTACCTTGCACAGTGATTGGAGATGCAAACCCAAGTGGGTCATAAAGACTGTTTACTGTAGCCAGGATACCTCTCCGTGTGAAAGGTTTTACCTCTTTAGACACTTGAAAGGTGAAACTGTCGGTCTGTAAGTTCCAACTTATGCCTAAACTCCTTTGGAGGGGTAAAGGATCGACACCTAGAACAAGGTCCTTTAGATCTTTAGCTCTGTCATCTGCAGGAAATGCTTCCGTTACTGGACTTCTGTTGGATGCCACTTTGTGTAGCTTGAGATTCGATCCTGCAAGCATGTCCTTAGCCCTCTGCAGAAGACTGATTGCTTCAGCTTCAATAGACACAGATGCGAGTCCATCATCTACATAGAAATTCCTCAAGATAAACTGTTCTACATCTTCGCCATACTCACTTTTTCCTTGCTTTGCTATTTGTCTTAGACCATAAATGGCTATGGCTGGAGAAGGGCTGTTTCCAAAGACATGTACCTTCATCCTGAACTCTGTAATTTCTTTGTTAAGGTCATTGTCACAAAACCAAAGAAATCTCAAATAGTTACGGTGATCTTCTCTAACCATGAAACAGTAAAACATTTGTTGTACATCAGTGGTAATTGCAACTTGCTCTTTGCGGAAATGTAAAAGGACACCTAGTAGTGTATTATTTAAATCAGGCCCACTGAGGAGTGTGTCATTCAGTGAGATGCCTTCAAACTGAGCACTTAAATCAAAAACTACTCTGATCTGTCCTGGCTTCTGAGGGTGATAGACACCAAAGATTGGTAGGTACCAACACTCCTCACCTGGTTCCAATGGTGGGGCAGGTTCTGCTTGGTCATGGTCAAAGATCTTTTGCATAAAGTTAACAAAATGTTCTTTCATTTCAGGTTTTTTCACAAAGGAACGCTGTAGAGCAAGTAGTCTATTCTGAGCTTGCTCTAAGTTGTTTGGTAGTCTAAGACGAGGTGAGCGAAATGGTAGGGGTGCTACCCAGTAATTTGCTTCATCAATAAACATCTCTTTTTCAACTACATCAAGGAACATACCATCTTGAATAGACATAACAGGTTTGTCATCGTTTGGAGTAGTAACAAACACATTATCATCTAAACTGTCCACATTGAGAGTTGCATTTCCTAAATAACACAATGAAGGGGTGTATGACTGTTGTTTACAAGCATCAAAAGTCTCTTTTACCTGTATATAGCTAGTGCATGGGCTGAACAGAGAAGTGCGCCCACTAGGCAGCACATTTGTCTTGAAAGAGTTCACATCTGCTGGTCTATGAGCTCCTCCTAAGCATACTTCCCCAACTATGACCCAACCTAAGTCTAAATGTTGTGCATAAGGACTGTTGTGAGGCCCATTAATCTGCTCACGTACTTTGTGCACCTTCAGAATGTCTCTTCCTAACAAGAGAAGTATTTGTGCGTTAGGGTTAAGTGCTGGGATCTTGTCTGTTAAGGATTTCAGATGAGGGAAATGCTGTGTAATCTCAGGTGTTGGAATTTCTGACCTGTCATCAGGTATCATGTCACATTCAATGAGTGTGGGGAGTTTTATGTGTGTTTTCCCATCAATAGACTGAACAGTGAAGTTGGATACCCTACGCCCTGTTTTCTCTGTAATGCCTGAGCATGTTCTTAGAGTGTAGGAAAATGTTTCACCACTAATGTTAAACACATCAAAAAACTCTGATTTGGCTAAAGAACGGTTACTTTGATCATCTAACACTGCATACATCTTTACAGAACAGTCAGGTTTATTAGAGGGATATACAGTCACTTAACAAATCTTGGAACATGATCTGGGCCTTGTACCTTTCCCGCATACCTCTGTACACTTGGATACAATAGTGGGTGGAGTAGCTTCCTCTTGCTCCCTGCCTTGCTCTCCCTTTGGTAAAGGAGTCTCTACTGCCCAGGGAGCTGGACCTGGATGCAAAGCTGAAGTATGCTGGTCACTGTTGCATTCTCTGCATCTTATGTTATTTTTGCAGTCTTTGGCAATGTGTTTGTTGGATGCCCAACATCTTAAGCAGATAGAATTCTCCTTCAGGTAAGCTTTACGTTCATCAATGTGCTTGCTTCTGAACCCACAACACTTTGACAGTGGGTGTGGTTTATTATGAATTGGACATGGACTGTCTGATTCCATGGATTTTCACGAAGGGCTTTTCACTTGTGGAGTTGCATTAGTAGCTGACACTTCTGTCTTTCTTACTGACACCGTTGGTCTGTTGCTGTACCTTGTTCCTGACTTCTCTGTATTTACTGGAAATTGGTTGCTGCATGTTGAGAATATGAAGCTTGGATCATTTCTGGTCTTTGCTTGGTTGAAAATAAATCTGGTGAAGAAACTGAATGGTGGAAAGGAGACATGATGGTCTTCTTTGTACTTGGAACCTTGAAAAATCCACTTGCAGGCTATATAGCAGTTTTTCAATAATTGGTCTGATGCCACGAGCTGTGTCTAGGTATGCCAGTCCTGGCAAAAAGCCTCCTGTCTTAGCTGCATTCACCTCCAACAACATGTTACCAAGTTCTCTTAACTTTATGTTGTCTTTGTTTGAGATTTTGGGGAAGTTTTTTAGCTTCTTTAACAGTGCATTCTCAATAGCTTCAGGGCTGCCATAATATTCTTCTAGTCTCTGCCATACCATTTTAACTCCATCAATTGGGTTATGAACATGCACTGACCTGAGTCTCTTAGCCTGTTGAGATGACTCTGGTCCAAGCCACTTAGTCAAAAGATCTAGCTCTTCTCTGGCTGTAAGATTAAGATCTCTGGTGACACCTTGGAATGATGTCTTCCATGCCCAGTAGTTCTCTGGTCGATCATCAAATGTTAGTAGCCCTGTACTCACTAACTCTCAACGAATCAGGTGCTTTGCTAGGTCAGTAGTCTCTGAAGTTCCTAATGTACTATTTCTGAGAGGGGATATGTGAGAGTCCATATAATGTGATGGATATTGTGGATCAGCGTAACCTCTGCTTTCTTGAAAGCGCACTCTTGGTGTAGAGACATTTGCAGTGTCAGTTTGGGAAGGAGGGTGCAAGTCAGGAATACTTGGAGTAGACTGTAAATATGTTGAGTCAGGAAACTGTGGCATTATGCTGGACATATGTTGGATAGGAGCATGCTCTGTTTTATCTTGGTCTAGAGCATGGTTCTGTACATACTCACGAGTCCTTTGTACTGAATCATGGGTAGTTATTTCTGCAAAATCTTGAAGTGGTTCCTCTTCTAGTTCAGCTGCTGCTTCATAGACTGCTGCTTCTGCAGATGCTGCAACTGCTGCCCTTTGAATCTTTAGCACATGCATATTAGCTTCTAACTCTGCCTTGCATTGCGCTGTTTCAGCTTCACACCTTGCTGTCTCTGCTTCCATATCTGCTTTGCGCTTAGCTGCCTCTGCTTCCATATCTGCTTTGCGCCTTGCTGCCTCTGCTTCTAGTGCTGCTTTCTGCTTTATCATGTCTGCTTCTTTTTCAGCATAAGAAATTTGTGCCTGGGCTGCTTGTGCTTTAGCACGGGCTCTGAGTCCTGCAGAACTGGCTGATGATCTGCTGGAGCGCATGGAATATTTAGAGCCAGAGGCATAGGATCTGGTCTCTAAAGTTTGGTGCATCATATCAACACTCTTATCTTGGTTCATAGTGATCAGGTTAAAGTAGCACAATATTTTAAATGCAGTTCTTGTGCAAATTATTTTTACTGCCTTTCACTTTAAATTGCAGGTCTTGTATGTTTGCTTGTTATTGCTTCTCACTTTTCAATAAAGCTCCTATATCTTCCCTTGATATAGCATGCTTTTTACTTTACAATGCAGCTCTGTATCTTCCCCTGATATAGCCTGCCTTTTTACTATAAAATGCAGCTCTTGTATCTTGCCTTGATATAGCATGCCTTTTTACTTTACAATGCAGCTCTGTATCTTCCCCTGATATAGCCTGCCTTTTTACTATACAATGCAGCTCTGTATCTTGCCTTGATATAGCATGCCTTTTTACTATACAATGCAGCTCTGTATCTTGCCTTGATATAGCATGCCTTTTTACTGTACTGTCCTCACTACTGATAGCTAGACAGCTAGTTAACAAACCAGACAGAAATAGCTTTGTGTTTATTCCAAACTGATTTTACTTCTGAATAGTTATTTTGCAAAACTGCAATACAATAAGAAAAGTTGAAATTACAATATGTAGTTACACGTGGTGCTTGCAATACATACAATAATACATGTTTCTAACACAGAGAGCTTACATTTAATCCTTACAGCAAATAGCAATGCAATTCAAATGTAAAATGAACTCTTAGCAAACAACAAATAACTTACAGGCATATGTATATTTAGAGGCCTGTTTTATTCTTGAGAGGAACCAAGCTGTAATTGCAACATGAAACCACCAGATGTCATCAACATGAACATAATAAGCATATAATAGACAGAACACAATGTAAGAACTATGGATACAGGCCGTGTGTATGATTGGTATTATGAGTGTGTCTGGGTTAATAACATACTTAGATTTGAAGGATCATATGTGATGATATGTGATAAGTCTATTGGTTCTTTTACTCTATAAATAGATTTACATCGTATCTTCTATTGATCCCTGTAGGTGATCTGGTTGCTAATGTAAAGATCCAATATACTTCTCTCTTAAGAAGTGTTTTAACCCTGTCACCTCCTTGTGGGTCTTTGTCTATGCGTTCTATTCCTTGAAAGGAAAAATTTCTAATATGATTGGTATGTGTGTGAAAGTGTTTGGCTACCGGAGTTTTGGGTGTGCTTTCTTCTATGGAGGTTAAATGTTCTCTTACCCTATCCTTGAGAGGGCGGGTGGTGGTTCCTACATATTGGAACCCACATTCTTTGCATGTGATTAAGTAGACAATGAACGTGGAAATGCAGCTAATTCTATTCTTAATGTGGTAGGTATTGCCTGTTTGAGTTGAAGTAAAGGTTGTGCTAGGATTAGTATAGTCACAGCTTTTACAGCGGACATGTCTCCATCGGTAAAAACCTGCTGATGGTGTGAGCAAATTAGTGCGAGAGTCAATTTTACTGTGAAATTTTTTCTTTACTATATCACCCAGATTTGTAGCCTTCTTAGCGGCAAATTTGACTATATTGTCCATCTTATGTTTGAGAATAGTATCTCCGTTAAGAACTGGTAGATACTTTTTGATAATTCTACAAATTTGATAAAACTGGCCACTGTATTTTGTATTGAAGTATATTGGGTCTTTATCCTTTGTTTGGTTCATTTGTCTTTGATCTTGTTTGGTTGGGGTGGTTAGTGTCTTTGATTTTAGTCTTTGATGTGTGTTCCTCTCTGTATTATTTAATAGCATTTGTCTATCCATTTTGGCTACCTGGGTCATTATTTTCTTGAGTGATGACTTATGATAGCCTCTTGCTGTTAATTTGTCTATTAGATTTTTTTTTTAACCTTGGTTGTAAGTTTATCACGCCACTTGTAATAGCTAAAGACCGATCCTTATCTTCATGCAAGTCACTCCTACAATTCTTAGGTTCACCACACTAGACCTTTTAATTTATACCAAGGTTTCGATATCCGATAGTCAGTAACTTACCCAACATTAGTATAAGTGGAATATTATAGACCAAGATTTTATGACCTGGCAACAGGTCGGCAAATGGTATATCTTGCTTATTTAACGAAAATCCAAATAGTAAAGTCACTTATGCTCTCAATCTTTGAGATCTCCCTGTACTGCCATGGGATGATGTCATACACTAGGCTAAGATAATGCTCCAGGCACCAATACTCTGAAATATGACGGTTCTGACATTCCGGATCTATACCATGGAAACAGCTTTATAAAAAATACTCCCAACCCCTCCCCTAGACTGTTAAAACAAGTCCCCTACTATTCTTACTGATCCTACGAGACACAATATATTTACTTTAATTTGCTTTTCAACATAGGCCCCTCGGGAGACGGGCTTCTATATTTTTATAAACCCTTCTTCAATTTAGGAAAACTTGTAATTCCCTAAGACTAGTAGGCCTAGTCTACCCACCGTATCCCATATCCCCTCCCTTTTTTAAACCCCTCATTTCTATTTACCATAAGAACTATACATCTTTACCTCCCTAAAAAAAACATTTATATTTGCACTTAAATCTGTACAATATCACTTGAAAATTTCCCTCCCCAATTCTGTACCCCTGTGAGCAACGGAAAATATATTCTATAGAAACTTTTTTACATCTTTCATGTATATCTAATTGCCGATTTGGCACTTGTTTTTTGTCCATTTGTTACAAGCCTCAAGTCGGTCTTGATTTGTGACTAGGTGTTGCTCAGTATATCCTGCTAATAATACAATTACAGCAGGTCCCTCTACTACCTCTGCGCTTAAGTTTTGCTCTACTCTTTTCTTTTTCTCCTGCGACTAGAACCCTAACCTATACCTTCCTCTCCTACATTAATCTTCCATTACCTCTCTCCCCCCCTATAAATTTAACCCCCCCCCTTTTTTTTTTTCTCCTCGTTCACTGACTAGAGAAACCATCATCATGGCGTACTCTCCACCACTTACTTTAACTACCTTAAACACTAGGGGGTTAAACTCCCAGACAAAAAGAAGCTTACTAGTGAGATACTTATGCTCACAAAAAACTGATGTAGGATTCCTACAAGAGACCCATTGGATAAAAGGTGATGAATTAAGATTAAAGACCCCACTTTTCCCGGTGGTTTATGCAGCATCCCATGTCAATAAAAGTAGAGGAGTGGCCATCCTGGTCAATCGAAATCTCTCTTTCCAATGTCTACATATTGAACAAGATGTAGAAGGGAGATATTTAGCATTAGTGTGCAAATTGAATGGCTCCCTTTTTACACTCGTGAACATTTATGCCCCCAACCAAGGGCAATTGAAATTCTTCAGGAAAACCCTAGACTTAATTGCCAAAATCAAACAAGGTACCCTCCTTATAGGAGGAGATTTTAATCTCATTTGGGATCCAGATCTAGATAAGAAATTTTGCAAACCGGGCTCTGGTGATGCACACATTAACTCCTCAGTCCCAAAGTTTCGGGATCTAATGTACCAGTACCAACTCTTTGATGTTTGGCGCTCTCTTCACCCCATCGATAAAGATTACTCATATCTATCCCCGACACACCGATCTTATTCCCGCATAGATTATTTTTTTACTGACTCGTGGACTCTAAATGGTATCCGGACTGCTAAAATTTCCTCATGCTCCTGGTCAGATCATGATGGAGTCACTATTACTATACCGGGGAATACGTTCCTGTCTTCCAGACCAAGCTGGAAACTCCCTCAGTCCCTCTGGGCTGACCCCCTATTCTTTGGGTCTTTACAGGAAACCACTATAGACTTCCTACGAAATAACCAGGAGGGTGACACCTCCCACCAAACTAGATGGGCTGCTTTCAAAGCGTACATTCGGGGATTCTGCATTAGTAAACGGGCCAAGATTAAAAAAGACAGGGGAGCACCATTAGGCAAATTGATGTGTGACCTCAGAGAAACAGATAAGTTAAATAAATCTAACCCCTCTTTAGCTCTTTCAGATAAGGTACTCCAACTTAAGACCCTTATTAAGGAAAGAGAAACTGAGAGAGTACAAGAGGCCGTTCTACGATTTAAACAGCTCATGTATTCAAAAAGTAATAAAGCAGACATGCTTCTCGCAAAAAAATTGAGACAACGGGCAGAGGCTACGAGAATCCCATCTCTATATTATAAGGGACAGACAGCATATACCCCAGCAGACATTGGAAAGATGTTTGCAAAATTTTATTCGGAGCTATACAACATCGCGTAGCACGAAAGCCCAGAGATAATGTCACTCCCGGATATTAGGCATTTTCTATCAACCCTTAATCTACCACAGCTGCCGGAGGAATATAGAGAAGGGCTTACACAGCCATTTTCTCTACAAGAGGTTGAGAAAGTCCTGAAACAAATCCAAAATAACAAGGCACCTGGGCCGGATGGCTTTACAGGGACATTTTATAAAAAACTGAAACCACAATTAGTCTCAGTGTTAAGGAATCTCTTTAATGAGATTCAGGAGACAGGGTAAATGCATAGGGAATTTCTAGAAGCCACCATTATTCCCATACTTAAACCAGGAAAAGACCAAACTGATTGCGGCAATTTACCGCCCCATCTCCCTTATCAACTTAGACACTAAATTATATTCTAAACTCATAGCAAATAGGATTGTTAATTTACTACCAGGAATCCTACACCATGATCAGGTGGGATTCACGATGGGAAGACAAGGTCCAGATAACACCAGACGATTGATCTCAGTATTCACGGAGGCACAACGCCTAAATATCCCAATGGTGGCCCTGTCGCTAGATGCCGAAAAGGCCTTAGACAGGGTCAGATGGGAGTACATTTGGGAAGTCCTTCGATCCTTCGGATTCCCTGACCCCTTCATCGTGGCAATCCGAACTTTGTATTCAGTGCCTCATGCGAGAGTTAAGGGCATGGGGTTTTGTTCCTCAGAATTCCCAATCTCAAATGGGACCAGGAAAGGCTGCCCATTGTCCCCGCTTATTTTTGCACTTACGATGGAACCCTTCGCTCAGGTAATTAGACAGTCCAATCTAATTGTTGGGGTACCTCTGTTGAGCCCCCCGGAAAAAATAGTCTTTTTTGCAGATGATGTGACCTTGTTATTGTCGGAGCCAATGACTTCAATCCCTGCAGTTTTTTATGTGATTCGCTACTTTGGAGCTGTAAGCTATTACAAAATTAACTTCAAAAAGACAGAGGGGTATCCTATTCAGATTGACCTACCCACTCTAGCTCGACTCAAAGCTACCTTTTTCGTTTCCTTGGTCAACTCAACATTTGAAACACTTAGGGATATATCTTAGCTCTAAACCGGATCAGATAATTAGAGATAATTACGTCCATCTTATTGCCAACCTTAAACAACTACTAGGGAAATGGGATTTCAAAGAACTTTCCTGGCTAGGAAGAGTCGCCTCAGTCAAAATGTCATTGCTCCTGAAGGTGCTATATTTATTCCGTTGTATCCCGCTTATCCCACCATACTTCCTGCGAGAATCCAGGATCTGTTCCACCTCAAATTCCTTGTGCCTATCCACAGCGATAGGAGGTCCTCGGGGATCTTTTATAAAAGGTTTTAAAAGAGAAACATGAAATGTTGGATGTACGGAAAAATGAGCAGGTAACTTAAGAGTTACAGTCGTGGGATTCACAATTTGGGAAATAGGGAAAGGATGAATTGGGAAGCAAGTATCTTAGATGGAACCCTTAGGCGTAGATTTTTCGTTGACAACCAGACTAAATCAGAGGTTTTATAATCCGGCGGTTGACAATGTTTTTTTATCATAATAACATTTTTGACTAGTTTTGGCATCAGCTAAATGTGTCTTAAAGGGACAGTCAACACCAGAATTTTTGTTGTTTTAAAAGATAGATAATCCCTTAATTACCAATTCCCCAGTTTTGCATAACCAACACAGTTATAATTATACATGTTTTACCTCTGTAATTACCTTGTATCTAAGCTTCAGCAGACTGCCCCCTTATTTCAGTTCTTTTGACAGACTTGGATTTTAGCCAATCAGAGCTGTCTCCATGGTAAATTCACATGTCTGAGCTCAATGTTATCTATAGGAAACACGTGAACTAATGCCCTCATAGTGGTGAAAAACTATCGAAATGCATTTAGATTAGAGGCGGCCTTTAAGGTCTAAGAAATTAGCATATGAACCTCCTAGGTTTAGCTTTCAACTAAGAATACCAAAAGAACAAAGCAAAATTGGTGATAAAAGTAAATTGGAAAGTTGTTGCATACCCTATTTGAAACATGAAAGGTTTTTTTGGACTTGACTGTCCCTTTAAGATGGGCTATATTCGTGCGCAAAGCTTCAGTGAAGTCGTGTACTGCGGGACAATTCGTTTGCAGGAAGGAGTTTGGGATACTCCGTGGGTGGAATCCATAGGAAGCAAAAAAAAGGACTCATCTTAGTAGAGGTATTCAATTAATTATTATACGAAAAATTCAGCTAATGGTAATAAGTCAAGCCAATCATCCTGCAAATGGGTTATGTAACATTGGATATACTGTTCTAAGATCTGATTCACTCGTTCAGTTAGGCCATTTGTTTGTGGGTGGTAAGCTGTCGATAATCTTGAGTCGATCTTTAATAACTTGCAGAGTTGTCTCCAGAACTTTGAGGTAAATTGAGTGCCCCTGTCACTGATCATTGTAATGGGCAACCCATGTAGCTTCATTATGTGAGCTATATAAATTTCAGCAGTCTGCGATGCAGTAGGCAACTCTTTAAGAGGTATAAAATGCGCCAATTTAGTAAGATGGTCGACTACGACCATTATTGTGTTATGAGACTGAGAAACAGGCAATTCCACAATAAAATTGAGAGCAACAGTTGACCAGGGTTTGTCGGGTATTGGCAGTGGTCTTAATAAACCTGCTGGTTTAAGACGTTCTGTTTTTGTTCTAGCACATAATTCGCACGTGCGAATATATTCATAGATGGTTGTTTTATAGTTAGGCCACCAATATGATCTTACTATCAACTCTATAGTTTTTTGAATACCAAGATGTCCCGCTGTTTGTGCATCATGAGTTTGTCTCAGAATGGACAATTGTAGAGATGGGGGTATATATAATTTGCCGTTGTGGAAATACAGCCCTGATGGTTTCTTTATTGACTTCCGAATGTGGTACTGTATGGTCGTCTTGTAATGCTTTTAAGAATTGTCCCTCAGGAGTAGTGGTGAGAGCGATTAGCTTTTCAGTAGGTATTATTGGTCTAGGGTTAGGTTCTTCAGTACGTGGTTCAGAAAGGCATGATAAGGAATCAGCTTTGATGTTTCTATGAGCTGGCCTGTATGCGATTGCAAAATCAAATCGGTCAAAAAAGAGTGACCACCTAACTTGTCTTGCAGACAAGGTCTTATTTTTCCAGAGATATTCAAGGTTTTTATGGTAAGTGTATATGGTGAATGGTAGACTTGTCCCTTCTAGTAGATGTCGCCAGGTCTCAAGGGCAGATTTTATGGCCCACAATTCCTTGTCCCCCACTATTAATTGCCTTCAGCAGGCGTCAAAGTCCTGGAGTAGAATGCTACAGGGTGTAAAATTGACTTGGGGTTCTCTTGTTAAGACAGAATTGCGCCCAAGCCTATATTGGAGGCGTCTACCTCAAGTACAAAATGTTTGAAATGATCGGGAAGTTGTAATATAGGTGCGGAGATGAATCTAGATTTCAACAACAAGAATGCTGCTTCAGCATCTGGTGCCCAGAGAATTTTTTTATGACTTCCTGTGAGACTGGATAAAGGTTTTACCAAGGTTGAATAATTATATATAAACCTTCTATAAAAATTGGCGAATCCTAAGAATTGCTGCAGAGCCTTTTGTGTTGTGGGTCGTGGCCAGTTAGTGATGAATGTGATCTTTTTGGGATCCATCATTATACCTTCAGGTGTTAAGATTAAACCTAAGAATTTAATGGAGGTCTTGTGGAACTGACATTTTTCTAGTTTAGCAACTAACCGGTGATCCCTAAGTCTGGATAGGACCCATCTTACATGTTTGATATGTGTTTGGAGGTTAGGGGAATATATTAGGATGTCATCTAAATATACTATTACACATATATCCATAAGATCACAAAAAATGTTGTTTACAAATGCCTGGAATGTAGCTTGGACATTACATAAGCCAAAAGACATTACTAAATATTTGTATAATCCGTATCTGGTTCTAAATGCAGTTTTCCATTCATCTCCTTCACAGATTCTTATCAGGTTATATGCTTCCTTCAGGTCAAATTTAGTGAAAATTTTAGCATTAGACAATCTTTTTAATAATTCGGTTATTAGTGGCAATGGGTACCTGTTTTTGACGGTAATACTATTTAAAGCTCTGTAATCGATAATTGGCCATAAAGATTGTTCCTTATTCCTGACAAAAAACATACCTGCGGCAGCTGGAGAGGTTGATGGTCTTATAAAACCTTTTTTGAGATTGTCATCCAGATACTCCCGCAGGTGTTGCAATTCGCTTTGAGACAAAGGATACATTTTGCTGTATGGAATTTGTGCGCCAAGTAAGGTTTCAATCGGGCAGTCATAGATTCTATGAGGAGGGAGGTTTTCAGCCTCCTTTAAGTCAAAAACGTCAGATAAGTCACTGTAAACTGAGGGATAAATATTAGCAATAGAAATAGAAGTATGTGAAAAACATGTGGTTGAACAGTAGTCAGATGGGTAGGTTATTTGGTTTATTGTCCAGTCTATGTGGGGGTTATGTAGTGATAACCAAGGATAACCTAGAATAATTGTGTGGATACATAAGGGAATTATATCAAAGGTTATATATTCCTTATGTCCTGAGTGAGAAGATACAAGTAATGTGAATAAAAGAACCATCAATAACTCTAATTGGCAAAGGAATCTGCTTTAACACACATGGTATTTTATTTACTTTAGCAAAATTTTCATCCATGAAATACCCAAAAGCCCCAGAATCAATCATCACTTCTGTACTGATAAGTTGTTGGTCCCACTGTAAAAAATGAGAGGAACAATAAGTTTTAGTGCAATTTGAGACACAAGCATGAGAAAGAAAAACTTCCTTACCCTTCTTTTGGCGTGCTAACTGGGGACATGAGGATACTGCGTGATCTGGGTTTGCACAATACAAACATAATTTTGATGTGCGTCTTCTCATTTTTTCTCCGACGGTTAAAGGGCCTTTTATTGTTCCAATCTCCATTCGTGTGTCAATATTAGGACTTTTTGTATAATTTGAGAGGAGTGTCTTTGATTATACTCAGAGGTTGTCTTTTCAGCTCTCCTCTCACGGAATCTTCTATCAAGTGATATGCTGACTTTAATTAGAGCTTCTAACGTTTCTGGTATCTCTATTCGAGATAGTTCATCTTTTAAGGTTTCTGATAATCCTATACGGAATTGGTATTTTAGACTCAATGCGTTCCAGCCAGAATCTGTAGCCCAGGTTTGGAATTCGGAGATGTATTCCTCCACTTTCCTTTTCCCCTGTTTGAGGGATCTGAGATTGGTGTCTGCAGTCAATTGCTTATTTACATCATCATACAATGTTGCCATTGATGCGAAGAAGTCATCAACAGAGTTTAGGATGGCATTGTTGGTCTCATAACCTATTTGCCAATACTCTGGGCTCACCTTTTAAGAAAGAGATAATTGTACAAACCTTTATTCTATCATTGGTGTAAGTTCTGGGCTTCATGGCAAAATACATCATGCAGGAGGTTCTAAATTCCCTAAAATCTATTTCCTGAGAAAATCATTGGAGGATTTACTAGAGGTTCAGGAGTTTCTGAATTTCGTGCTGTAACTAAGTCATTCAATAACTCCTTTAGTATGCCATTTTCTTTCTGAAGCTCATTTAATCCTTGGGCCAGAATATCAACTTTTTGGTTCAGTGTAGATATATGGTTGTATATATATATATATATATATACAGGGAGTGCAGAATTATTAGGCAAATGAGTATTTTGACCACATCATCCTCTTTATGCATGTTGTCTTACTCCAAGCTGTATAGGCTTGAAAGCCTACTACCAATTAAGCATATTAGGTGATGTGCATCTCTGTAATGAGAAGGGGTGTGGTCTAATGACATCAACACCCTATATCAGGTGTGCATAATTATTAGGCAACTTCCTTTCCTTTGGCAAAATGGGTCAAAAGAAGGACTTGCCAGGCTCAGAAAAGTCAAAAATAGTGAGATATCTTGCAGAGGGATGCAGCACTCTTAAAATTGCAAAGCTTCTGAAGCGTGATCATCGAACAATCAAGCGTTTCATTCAAAATAGTCAACAGGGTCGCAAGAAGCGTGTGGAAAAACCAAGGCGCAAAATAACTGCCCATGAACTGAGAAAAGTCATGCGTGCAGCTGTCAAGATGCCACTTGCCACCAGTTTGGCCATATTTCAGAGCTGCAACATCACTGGAGTGCCCAAAAGCACAAGGTGTGCAATACTCAGAGACATGGCCAAGGTAAGAAAGGCTGAAAGACGACCACCACTGAACAAGACACACAAGCTGAAACGTCAAGACTGGGCCAAGAAATATCTCAAGACTGATTTTTCTAAGGTTTTATGGACTGATGAAATGAGAGTGAGTCTTGATGGGCCAGATGGATGGGCCCGTGGCTGGATTGGTAAAGGGCAGAGAGCTCCAGTCCGACTCAGACGCCAGCAAGGTGGAGGTGGAGTACTGGTTTGGGCTGGTATCATCAAAGATGAGCTTGTGGGGCCTTTTCGGGTTGAGGATGGAGTCAAGCTCAACTCCCAGTCCTACTGCCAGTTTCTGGAAGACACCTTCTTCAAGCAGTGGTACAGGAAGAAGTCTGCATCCTTCAAGAAAAACATGATTTTCATGCAGGACAATGCTCCATCACACGCGTCCAAGTACTCCACAGCGTGGCTGGCAAGAAAGGGTATAAAAGAAGATAAAAGAAGAAAATCGAATGACATGGCCTCCTTGTTCACCTGATCTGAACCCCATTAAGAACCTGTGGTCCATCATCAAATGTGAGATTTACAAGGAGGGAAAACAGTACACCTCTCTGAACAGTGTCTGGGAGGCTGTGGTTGCTGCTGCACGCAATGTTGATGGTGAACAGATCAAAACACTGACAGAATCCATGGATGGCAGGCTTTTGAGTGTCCTTGCAAAGAAAGGTGGCTATATTGGTCACTGATTTGTTTTTGTTTTGTTTTTGAATGTCAGAAATGTATATTTGTGAATGTTGAGATGTTATATTGGTTTCACTGGTAAAAATAAATAATTGAAATGGGTATATATTTGTTTTTTGTTAAGTTGCCTAATAATTATGCACAGTAATAGTCACCTGCACACACAGATATCCCCCTAAAATAGCTAAAACTAAAAACAAACTAAAAACTACTTCCAAAACTATTCAGCTTTAATATTAATGAGTTTTTTGGGTTCATTGAGAACATGGTTGTTGTTCAATAATAAAATTAATCCTCAAAAATACAACTTGCCTAATAATTCTGCACTCCTCTATATATATATATATATATATATATATATAGGCTTGATCATTCTGCAATAATCAGCTAGTTTGAACTAACTTATTGCCCATAGTAAAGATTTTGTGTTGGAGTGTTGAACAACAGAAATATTGAGATGCTGTACTATACAAAGCGTTACTGTTGCTTTAAATTTGTATCAACTTTGATACAAATCTAAAGCATTGACTAATATGTCTAAGTATATGCTCTAATTGGAGTTAAGTTGGATGGCAGCTAGGTTTAACTCCTAGATTATATAAAAAATAGACAGAAAATATGGATATAATACCCAGATGGAAAAAATAAAGGAACCTTTAAGTAAAAGATAGAACAATACCAAGACAAAAATATGCTTGCTAAATAAAAATTATATTTGTTATAAGAATATTCAGCAGATATTTAGATTGCATGAATAAAAGTAAATGAATAATGGAATTCATGTACACACAAGAGTCTTACCGGTACGCAGCTGGTTAGGTACGTGAGGAGGAGGAGGAGCTATATGCTCCGGTATCCACAGAGGCTAATGAGTTCCGAATTGTATTAGAGAGGTAGATTCAGGCAGTGAAACCTGACAGCAGAGAAATATGTAACTTGAACGGAATACAAGTAAAGTGGTAGCAAACTTGAAATGAGAGATCCTTTGAGAGTAGGAATCAGGGTAAAGGAAACAATCTTCCAAATAGGCTTGATAGAAGTAGGTCTTACCCTTAGGCAACGAGCATAATAATCAAGCAAGGAAACAGTGGAATTGGTTATGTTAAATAGGGATAAAGATTAGAGGAGGTGTAGTCTAAACATCCAAGACGGTAACCTTAAAGGAGTAGTAAGATATATAACAGTTATCCACTGAGTTTGAATTATTCAAAGAATATTCCCGCCACACATTCATTAGAAATTGCCTAAATTTATCATTATTATATAAATATTTAGGGAAGGAGAAGCTTCTAAAATCCCCCTTAGATTTTTTCAATTCCAGATTCAAAACATCTGGTGCATGATTAGAGATTGTTATTGGGAAAATTTGAATATCTTTAGCAATTGAGGATAATTTTTTGCTTATCAAAAAAAAAAATCGATTCTGGACAACAATTTATGGGCTTTGGAGAGACAAGTATATTCTTGTTTGCCTGGATTTTTATTTCTCCAGATATCTATGACATCCAGATTATGAATGAAAGATTTTACTATTTTAGTTTCTTTCGAATCTCTTATACTCCTAGACTTTCTATCATTCTCTCTATCTATCGGGAGCATATGGACCAAATTCAAATCCCCACCAAAAATAATATTGTTATATATATTTCATAGAGTTTTGATTGGATGTGTTTCCCAAAAATATTTGCCTAGATTTAGAGTTCTGCAGCCAAAGGGGTGCGCTAGCTACGCGTGCTTTTTTTCCCACGCACCTTTTAAATACCGCTGGTATTTAGAGTTCACAGAATGGCTGGGTTTTCAGTGCGTTAGGCTCCAAAAAGGGAGCGTAGAGCATAATTTAACGCCACTGCAACTCTAGATACCAGCGGTGCTTACGGACGCGGCCAGCTTCAAAAACGTGCTCGTGCACGATTCCCCCATAGAAAACAATGGGGTCATTTGAGCTGAAAAAAACCTAACACCTGCAAAAAAGCCGCGTTCAGCTCCTAATGCAGCCCCATTGTTTTCTATGGGGAAACACTTCCTACGTCTGCACCTAACACTCTAACATGTACCCCGAGTCTAAACACCCCTAACCTTACACTTATTAACCCCTATTCTGCCGCCCCCGCTATTGCTGACCCCTGTATATTATTATTAACCCCTAATCTGCCGCTCCGTACACCACCGCCACCTACATTATAGCTATGTACCCCTAATCTGCTGCCCCTAACACCGCCGACCCCTATATTATATTTATTAACCCCTAATCTGCCCCCCTCAACGTCGCCTCCACCTGCCTACACTTATTAACCCCTAATCTGCCAAGCAGACCGCACCGCTACTATAATAAAGTTATTAACCCCTAATCCGCCTCACTCCCGCCTCAATAACCCTATAATAAATAGTATTAACCCCTAATCTGCCCTCCCTAACATCACCGACACCTAACTTCCAATATTAACCCCTAATCTGCCAACCGAATCTCGCCGCTACTCGGATCAGCCAATTGGATTGAACTTGATTCTGATTGGCTGATTCCATCAGCCAATCAGAATTTTCCTACCTTAATTCCGATTGGCTTATAGAATCCTATCAGCCAATCGGAATTCGAGGGACGCCATCTTGGATGACGTCCCTTAAAGGAACCGTCATTCTTCAGTTGGACGTCGGAGGAAGAAGATTGATCCGCGCTGGAGGTCTTCACGATGGAGCCGTTCCTCATCGGATGAAGATAGAAGATGCCGCTTGGATCAAGATGGTTGCCGGTCTGGATCGCCTCTTCTTCCCGGATAGGATGAAGACTTTGGAGCCTCTTCTGGACCTCTTCAGCCGCAGGATTATGGATCGCCAGCCCCCGCTTGGGTTGGATGAAGATTTCGGAGCCAGGACCGATCGGTGATACCCGGCGAGGTGAAGATAAGGTAGGAAGATCTTCAGGGGCTTAGTGTTAGGTTTATTTAAGGGGGGTTTGGGTTAGATTAGGGGTATGTGGGTGGTGGGTTGTAATGTTGGGGGGGGGTATTGTATGTTTTTTTTTACAGGCAAAAGAGCTGAATTCTTTGGGGCATACCCCACAAAAGGTCCTTTTAAGGGCTGGTAAGGTAAAAGAGCTTTGACCTTTTTTATTTAGAATAGGGTAGGGCATTTTTTTATTTTGGGGGGCTTTGTTATTTTATTAGGGGGCTTAGAGTAGGTGTAATTAGTTTAAAATTGTTGTAATATTTTTCTGATGTTTGTAAATATTTTTTTTATTTTTTGTAACTTAGTTCTTTTTTATTTTTTGTACTTTAGTTAGTTTATTTAATTGTAGTTATTTGTAGGTATTGTATTTAATTAATGTATTGATAGTGTAGTGTTAGGTTTAATTGTAACTTAGGTTAGGATTTATTTTACAGGTAATTTTGTAATTATTTTAACTATTTTAGCTATTAAATAGTTCTTAACTATTTAATAGCTATTGTACCTGGTTAAAATAAACACAAAGTTACCTGTAAAATAAATATAAATCCTAAAATAGCTATAATATAATTATAATTTATATTGTAGCTATATTAGGGTTTATTTTACAGGTAAGTATTTAGCTTTAAATAGGAATAATTTATTTAATAAGAGTTAATTTATTTCGTTAGATTTAAATTATATTTAACTTAGGGGGGTGTTAGTGTTAGGGTTAGACTTAGCTTTAGGGGTTAATCCATTTATTACAGGTGGAGGCGACGTTGAGGGGGGCAGATTAGGGGTTAATAAATATAATATAGGGGTCGGCGGTGTTAGGGGCAGCAGATTAGGGGTACATAGCTATAATGTATGTGGCGGTGGCGTACGGAGCGGCAGATTAGGGGTTAATAATAATATGCAGGGGTCAGCGATAGCGGGGGCGGCAGATTAGGGGTTAATAAATATAATATAGGGGTCAGCGGTGTTAGGGGCAGCAGATTAGGGGTACATAGGGATAACGTAGTTGGCGGCAGTGTACGGAGCGGAAGATTAGGGGTTAAAAAATTTAAATATAGTGGCGGCGATGTGGGGGGACCTCGGTTTAGGAGTACATAGGTAGTTTATGGGTGTTAGTGTACTTTAGAGCACAGTAGTTAAGAGCTTTATAAACCGGCGTTAGCCCAGAAAGCTCTTAACTACTGACTTTTTTCTGCGGCTGGAGTTTTGTCGTTAGGTTTCTAAAGCTCACTTCAGCCACGACTCTAAATACCGGCGTTAGAAAGATCCCATTGAAAAGATAGGATACGCAATTAACGTAAGGGGATCTGCGGTATGGAAAAGTCGCGGCTGGAAAGTGAGCGTTAGACCCTTTAATGACTGGCTCCAAATACCAGCGGTAGCCCAAAATCAGCGTTAGGAGCCTCTAACGCTGGTTTTGACGGCTACCGCCCAACTCTAAATCTAGGCCATTGTTTTTATCTTTTGGGCCATAGATATTGCAAAGTATACATCTCTCCCCTTCTAGGCAGATATTTAAAATAATATACCTCCCATTATCATCAATTTCCTTCTTACTAATATAATCTAATGACTTCCCTATTAAAATTGCTACCCCTCTTTTTTTCTGAACACAAGGAGCATAAATAATCTCACCTACCCTCCCCATTTTTTATTTTTGACATTCTTTTTCATTAAGATGTGTCTCCTGGATCATAGCAACATCATTTTTTAATTTCTTAAGATGATTTAGAATTGTTTTCCTTTTAATGGGCGACGATATTCCACACACATTCCATATCCCAATTTTACACCCCATGCCATTTCTAAATTTATATAAACCGTTTCTACCCAACACCATTTTTACCAGATACCATGGAGACTTTACCCACCCAAGAGAAAGAAAGAGAGAGAGAGAGCGACAAACACAAAATAAAAAAATAAAAAAATACATAGCTTAACCACTTTCAACTTCATATTTCCACTCAGGGTTTTAACCTAGTCCCCTCTATTTTCTTCTTTCAAATAACTTTTTAAATACCGGGGATTTACAAACAGTCTAGGACCCTCCTTAGTTTCTAACTTACTTTAAACAAAGTAAATTAATCTTACTTTCCTTCCTTCCTTAATTAGTCTAGAGCAAAGAGGAGCACATTGCCTTCTCTTAAATGCTGTTTTGTTGAACTTCTAACTGCTCCAATTCTGTGTGCTCTTTCTACCAAAGAAGTAGAATGGTCCTTATTTAAAATTAACAGCATAGGGAGTTGAGTAGAGGCAAAATGTATTAGGTAGGTTATTATCTACCAAGCCTTCCAAAAGACCTATAACTCTAATATTGTTCCTTCTTGATCTGTTTTCTAGGTCTTCAATATCTGTGAGATTAGAAATTCGTTGTTCAACTAGAGTTACCCTAGTAGCAAATTGTTTCATGTCAATTATGATGTTGTCTAAACTCACTTGTATATTTTTAAATTTAGACATCATTAATGCAGACAGTTGCTTAATTAAATCAGTCACTATGACTCTCTGAACTAGTTCTAGTTTTTTTATCTTATGCTCGATTTCTTCGTGCCATGTTTTTGCCTCCTAATTTAGCTTTAGGATCTACTGCCACAAATTTATCCATACAGTGGAAGAAATTATAACTACAGATAGAGAAACCTGAAAATCACTGTTTCCATTTCTCAGTATAAGAATGTTAGACCAAAATGCACAGAAATAGTCTATTTAAATTAGACCTACAACCCTTTTTGAATAAACTAGAGTGACGTATGAAAGATATTTCACAGACTTAGAAAAAAGCTTGTCTATCCATTAACAGATACACATAACTTACTTTAAATGATCAAAAAGCTATCAATAATCTGCAGAGTTATCTTCATATGTATTCCTTTTTAAGAAACCAAAATATAAGGTTTTAACATTTTATACAATACATTCAGTATACATTTAAAGCTTCTAAAGACCTAAAGAAATCATGGAAGTTGTTTCTTTATACGGTCCTATGCAAGACCTATTAACCACAGAGTCCTGATAGTGTCCATGATTAAACACCAAGAAACATGAAAAAAAGATGAAAATTTGTCAAATCAGAGAAGGGGTAAAGAAGATAACAAGACACACCACACTGTATCTCAGGTGTGTCAATCCCGCCAACAAAGCTATGTCCAAGCCACGATCACACTCTGAAGAAGGAAAACAAAACCCTTTGTCCATTAGGACTTCCTTCATGATTATGCTCCATTTATATATAGAGAGTCCCGACACTTTTCATACTCTAATATCAGAGGGCAATTTAAAGATTCAGTGTTACATATCTTCACCCACCCTTAAATAAAACCAGACTTATCTAACCAAGTTGACCATATTTAAGACTTCACAATCTGGATTTGTCTTAGCGTATTTCATAGTTTTTTTCACTTGGAAAGTTTAGGGGGGACTAATCCAAACACCAAAATTCTACTTGTGCTAAGAATATCCCAAATAGTTCTCCAATCTATACAGTTGTAAAAGTACATGCCCTGATACTATGAGGCAGTTTATAGATACCATATTATTTTCTATTTAGGGTATTAAAGGGACATTCAAGTCCCGAAAAAAATGTTCATGATTAAATATGGCAAGTCATTTTAAACAACTTTCCAATTTACTTTTATCACCAATTTGCTTTGTTCTCTTGGTATTCTTAGTTGAAAGCTAAAATTAGGAGGTTCATAAGCTAATTTCTTAGACTTTGAAGGCCGCCTCTAAGCTGAATGCATTTTGACCACTAGAGGGCGTTTGTGTGTTTATATATATATATATATATATATATATATATATATATATATATATATAGATAACATTGAGCTCATGCACGTGAATTTACAGAGGAGTGAGCACTGATTGGCTAAACTGCAAGTCTGTCAAAAGAACTGAAATAAGGGGGCAGTCTGCAGATGCTTAGATTCAAGGTAATTACAGAGGTAAAACGTGTATTATTATAACTGTTGGTTATGCAAAACGGGGGAATGGGTAATTAAGGTCAAATACGATTTTTGGTGAAGATTTTTGTTACAATGTTTGATGCACCTTAACAATACATTTTTTTCCTGCATATTTTTATGTGAATGGTTCAATTATTCATTTTGTATGATTTTGAAATTACGAATTTGATTTTGCTCTTTAGTAATATATGCATCTCCTTCCATACGAAAATGCAGTATGCGCCCCCTTTGCGAGACACCCTGTTTTCATGGTAAAAAGTGGCTTTATAGAAATGAACCAGGGACATAGAAGTACTGACAAGCATTCTTATAGAATCTCACCAGCCCAGAGAGCTTTAGAGAATCATTCTCTTAACAGTGTCATACCTACATATAACACACCATATACACATGTACAACCCCCCTTCTCAATTAGGCTTATTATATGTGTCCAAATTTCAAAACTGTACTGTAACAAAAGAGGTTGAGTTTCAGTTCATACATTTAAAAGAACAAAAATCCTGAGCACTCTGGGTAAAATTACTTAAAAACAGCTGTTATTACCATATAATGTTATATTTCCTTATAGTTAAAAATCCACAAACAAGAAGAGATGTATGAAAATACCCCCTGAAGCGTTTCACGCTATTACAGCTCTCTCATCATTTCCTGCCTTGACTATTGCAACTCCATCTCTCAGGCTTCCCTAACTACCATCTATCTCCCTTACAATCTATAATAAATGCCTCTGCCATGCTTATTTTCTTTATACTTCGCTCCTCATCTGCCGCACCTCTCTGCAAGTCCCTTCACTGGCTTCCTCATACCTCCAGAGTAAAACACAAAATCCTGACAAGCTCTCAATAACACCCTATCTCCAACCTAGTCTCCAGATTCTCTCCCTTCCATCCCCTTTGCTCTGCTCATGACCTCCTTCTCTCCTCCTCTCTTGCTACCTCCTCACATTCCCGTCTATAAGACTTCTCCAGACTGGCCCCTATTATGTGGAACTCTCTGCCTCGCTCAACAAGACTTCCCCCTAGTTTTCAAACTTTCAAGAGCTCCTTAAAGACTTTACTGTTCAGGGATGCATATAATATACATCAATATACATAAGCATGTAAGCCTAGTTGCTTTGTAGATTACCTTCAAGAGAGATGATTTACAACAGTGAAACTCTTGGCAGGGCCCTTTGTCTCCCATAATTGTTACCTTGCTTATTAGACCCATGTTTTTACATTTGCTCTTTCAAACAAGGGTCTCATGTCCCTGCAAGTTCCAAGTAATCACCATAACATCTGCTCTAAACTGCAGCAGCGGTTAAACTACTGTTTTGTCTCAGGGGAACCCCTACAATGTGGATGACAATCACATATTCTGGTGCCACTTCTAGCACCACCACCACCCACACTGTAGCTGAGAAAGGAGGCTCTCATGTCATTGGTCCTCACCAGCTATCTGTGCTAATATCAGCTATGCACCAATAACGTACATGGCGACATCACAGGAATCAAGGAAGCGTCCAGGAGCACAGGCACTTCCTTATTGGTAATATTGCTAGGGGGGAGGGCTCCAAGCCAATATCCCTTGTTTGAAAGATGTGAGTCTAAACTTTTAAATGAGGGATTCTGGTGATCTTTGTAAAAATTGCTGTAACCTGAAGCAGCGGTTAAACTAGTCTTTTGTCTCTTGTGAACAAAACTTCTTCAATGTGGATGACCATGCGTTATCACCTCTTCTGACATTAATACTGTAGATCGAGACCTCCCACACTGGACCTGGGAAAGGAGGCAGCTATATGATTGGGCCTCGCCAGTCATCTTTGCTAATATCTTTGACAAAGAGTTGAGTCTGCCCTTTAAATTAAGATCTTCCTGTAAGCTTGCAGCTGATCACTCTATAACAATGGAAGTAAAGTTGGTTAAACTGCTCTTTTGTGAAAGAAAGAAAGAAAGAAAGAAAGAAAGAAAGAAAGACAGTAAGAAAAAAATCATCCTATCTGCAATATGACATTTTGCACAGTCATTCTGAAGAATCAAAATGGGAGACATACTGTTTGTCACCAAGTATAAAATGTCAGTTGTTTTTGAAGCCTGTGCACAAAACTAAATTTTTTATTATTTGATACTATTCCTCAACAAAAATTCCACAAAATAACAAATAATATTATAAAAATATATATTTATTTCAATCCCACTCTTTTTAACTCCCTATAAAAACTGACGATAATATCCCTTTAAGGATAGACTGGAATGTAATGAGCAATGTGAGGAATTACAATACTTCCTTGTGCTCATGAGACTGCTTGTCTGGTGTATGATGAGGAAGGTCTGCTCCTGTAGGCTGCCACATGCAGCCTTATTTGGAAATGTTTCAAGTTGAAATAAATATAACATTACTGGGAAGGATGGATCAGTGTCTCACATATTTCCCCTTCTTTTGCAGGGGACTCTAATGGTACAAATCACTGGCAATCTCTGTTCAGCTTCTGAAACGTTGTACCATTGTCTGATAACTCATTTGCAGGTTTGTAGAGATATTCCATGCATTACAAAGCTTGTGGTATAAGTAGGCATGTGGTATTGAGGCCTGTCACTAACATATACTAATTTAGATCAAGCTATTCCCTATAATGATAGGCTGAATTTGTCAGTCTCTTAAAGGGACATAAAACCCAAATGCAATTTTAAAGAACTTTCTATTTTACTCCTATTATCTAATTTGCTTCATTCTCTTGATATACTTTGCTGAAAAGTATATCTAGATAGACTCAGTAGCTACTGATTGGTTGCTGCACATAGATGCCTCATGTGATTGGCTCAACTATGTGCATTCCAATTTCTTCAACAAAGGATATCTAAAGACTTAAGCAAATTAGATAATAGAAGTAAATTGGAATGTTGTTTAAAATTGTATTCTCTATTTGAATCATGAAAGAAAATGTTTGGGTTTAGTGTCCCTTTAAAGGGATATTAAATCCAAAAATGTTTTGAGTTTCAGACAGAGCATGCCGTTTTTAAACAGTTTTGCTTTTGCTTCTATTATCTATACACTACAGAAAAAAAAAATAAAGGGAGAGGGAGGGATGGGGAGCTACACGACATAGAAAATGTGCAGTGGGAGGGTGGGGGTTCGCTAACTAATGATCCAGAGGGGTGGGAGGGACAACTACACTACAGAATTGACACACAAACAATATTTTAAAAAAAAAGTGTTTTAAAGGTACTGGCAGACAGCTGCCAATACTTAAGATGGCGGACACTAGTTAGAGGGGGAAGGGTTAGAGATCTGTTGGGAAGGGATTAGGGAGGTTGGAGGGTGAGGGGATACCACAATGTAGCAAATAAAAAAAAATGCCTTAAATTTTTATATTGGCAGACTGTCTGCCGGTACCTAAGATGGTGGTGACCAGTGGGTGGTGAATGAAGGAAGAGAGCTGTTTGGGAGGGATCAGGTAGGGGAAGTGTCAGGTGGGAGGGTAATCTCTACACTAAAGCTAAAATTAACCTTACACGCTACCTGATGAACCCATTCACTGCCGGTGATCTATCAGATTCTGCTCCTTTGTCAGAATCTGCTCCCTCTGACTGTGCATGCTCTGTATGACGTAATCGCACTCCACATATGTTAAATAGGAATGTGTGGAATGTGATTATGTCAATCAGCAACATGCGCACTCAGAGGGAGCAAATTCTAACAAGGAAGTTGTGACGGATCTTGCTGCCGCTACGCATGCACTGTTGAAATTTAATACTGTCCCACAAATTAAAAGTGTATATATATATATATATATATATATATATATATATATATATATATATATATATATATACTGTATACACATACACACACACAGGGCAAAGTTCAATCACTTCTCACGGTGATGAAATATGCGACAATGTTCTTTCATTGAACTGTGTCCTGTATATATATTATATATATCTATATAATAAAAGGCCAGGTATGTTTGTCAGATGCAGTCATGTGCAGTAGAGACTGCGCAAGGACAAACATACCTGGCCTTTAGGATCAACTTCAGATCGGCCGTTGCGGGGAGCGTGACCGGCAGGAGTGTCGTGATGGGGGCATGGCTGGTCGTGGTCGGCCTGGGAGTGGGCATGGCCGACCGGGAGTGGGCGTGGCCTGAAGAGTGGGGAGAGATAGAGAGAGCAAAAGAGAGGGGGGAGAGGGGGAAGAGGGGGCAAAATAGAGGGGGAGAGAGAGCTAAAGAGAGGGGGGAGAGAGAGCTAAAAAGAGGGGGGAGAGAGAAAGAGAGCAAAAGAGAGGGGGGAGAGAAAGTTAAAGAGAGGGGGGAGAGAGAGTTAAAGAGAGGGGTGAGTTAGAGTTAAAGAGAGGGGGAGAGAGAGTTAAAGAGAGGGGGAGAGAAAGTTAAAGAGAGGGGGGAGAAAAAGTTAAACAGAGGGGGGAGAGAAAGTTAAAGAGAGGGGGGAGAAAAAGTTAAAGAGATGGGTGCGTTAGAGTTAAAGAAAGGGGGAGAGAGAGTTAAAGAGAAGGGGAGAGAAAGTTAAAGAGAAGGGGAGAGAAAGTTAAAGATAGGGGGGAGAGAAAGTTAAAGAGAGGGGGGAGAGAAAGTTAAAGAGAGGGGGGAGAGAAAGTTAAAGAGAGGGGGGAGAGAAAGTTAAAGAGAGGGGAGAGAGAGAGTTAAAGAGAGGGGAGAGAGAGAGTTAAAAGAGAGGGGAAGAGCGCAAAAGAGAGGGGGGAAAGCAAAATAGAGAGGGAGAGAGAGAGCAAACTACTACTACAAGAAATGGCCCGTGTGCACGGGCTTTAGGACTAGTATATACATATACAGGTATATATATTTTATATGCACTTTTAATTTATGGGACAGTATTAAATTTCAACAGCGCATGCGTAGCGGCAGCAAGATCCGACACAACTTCCTTGTAAGAATCTGCTCCCTCTTAGTGCGCATGTTGCTGATTGACATAATCGCATTCCACACATTCCTATTTAACATATGTGGAGTGCGATTACATGATACAGATCATGCGCAGTCAGAGGGAGCAGATTCTGAGAAAGGAGCAGAATCTGATAGAACAGCGGGAATAATAGAACAGCTGCAATTAGTGACTTTCTAATTACCAAAAAGCAATGGCAAAGCCATGTATGTCCCTGAACAAAGGGGATCCCAGAGAAGCTTTTACAATCATTTGTGCCATGATTGCACAAGCAGTATGTAAATAATTTCAGTGAGAAACCTAAAGTTTGTGAAAAAGTTTTTTATTTACCGCATATGGAAGTAAAATGGTGTCATCAAATATACCAAAATGGGCCTAGATCAATATCTTGGGTTGTCTACATAAAAATATATATATATATATATATACTGATATATATATACTGATATATATATATATATATATATATATATATATATATATATATATATAATATACAATTTTGACAGGTAATTAAAAAAAACAAGGCTCTATTTCTGTTTATATGGAGTGATATCAAAAATGCTAACAAATTCTCCAGTATTTTAGGCAAGTTCTTCTCTGAAAGTCCTGGTAGTGAAGGGGATAAAATTTCAGACTCTATCTGAATCACAAAATAAAAATTTGTGGTTTAATGTACCTTTAAAGGGAGATTAAACAATACAAACATTTAATAAGCATCCTATTGAAGCTATTCCCCACCTCCCTCTAGTCATGAGTGCTGCCATGTTGAAATTTAGCATCCATTACATTCCAGTGCTGAGGTGTTTGCATGTGAAACAACTCTCCTTCAGATACCTGAAGTGAAAATATGTTCCAAAATGGGGGCACCCATAATTAGAAGGAGGTGAGTGAAAAAGAGTTTAGAGTCCCTTTAAAGTCTTTTTTTATTTTTTTGTTAATGAATACAAGTGGCAATCTGCCTTACAGTC